>NC_080545.1:85765650-86082150 GCF_028640845.1 Ahaetulla prasina | reverse complement strand
AACCCCTCCTGAACTCTCTTGACTTTTACTTAGCGGCAATTCAGTGCTGACTTAAGGTAAAGGTAAAGGTTCCCCTTGCACATATGTGCTAGTTGTTCCTGACTCTAAGGGGCAGTGCTCATCTCCGCTTCAAAGCCGAACAGCCATCACTACCCAAAGACGTCTCCATAGTCATGTGGCCAGCATGACTAAACACCAGAGGTGCACGGAATGCTGTTACCTTCCCACCAAAGGTGGTCCCTATTTTTCTACTTCTACTTTCTACTGCTATCGAACTGCTAGGTTGGCAGAAGCTGGGACAAGTAACGGGAGCTCACCCCATTATGCGGCACTAGGGATTCACACCGCTGAACTGCCGACCTTTCAATAGACAAGCTTAGCGTCTTATCCACTAAGCCAGTGGTTCTCAACCTTTATAGTGCTGCGACCCCTTTAATACAATTCCCCAGGATGTGGCGACCCCAACCGTAAAATTATTTTTTTAGGCAGCAATCTCAGCATGCCTCAGCAGCCGCAGAAGGGGGAAAAAAGCGGCAAACTGTTTTTTTTAATTTATCGCGCCTGAAGCCAGATTAGGCTAGCGATTGGGAGTGATTGCAGCTGGCTTGAGAAGGAAATATCAGAGCAAAGGTTTCTCTCTTTTTAATTCATCGCGCCTGAAGCCAGATTAGGCTAGCGATTGGGAGTGATTGCAGCTGGCTTGAGAAGGAAATATCAGAGCAAAGGTTTCTCTCTTTTTAATTCATCGCGCCTGAAGCCAGATTAGGCTAGCGATTGGGAGTGATTGCAGCTGGCTTGAGAAGGAAATATCAGAGCAAAGGTTTCTCTCTTTTTTAATTCATCGCGCCTGAAGCCAGATTAGGCTAGCGATTGGGAGTGATTGCAGCTGGCTTGAGAAGGAAATATCAGAGCAAAGGTTTCTCTCTTTTTAATTCATCGCGCCTGAAGCCAGATTAGGCTAGCGATTGGGAGTGATTGCAGCTGGCTTGAGAAGGAAATATCAGAGCAAAGGTTTCTCTCTTTTTAATTCATCGCGCCTGAAGCCAGATTAGGCTAGCGATTGGGAGTGATTGCAGCTGGCTTGAGAAGGAAATATCAGAGCAAAGGTTTCTCTCTTTTTAATTCATCGCGCCTGAAGCCAGATTAGGCTAGCGATTGGGAGTGATTGCAGCTGGCTTGAGAAGGAAATATCAGAGCAAAGGTTTCTCTCTTTTTAATTCATCGCGCCTGAAGCCAGATTAGGCTAGCGATTGGGAGTGATTGCAGCTGGCTTGAGAAGGAAATATCAGAGCAAAGGTTTCTCTCTTTTTAATTCATCGCGCCTGAAGCCAGATTAGGCTAGCGATTGGGAGTGATTGCAGCTGGCTTGAGAAGGAAATATCAGAGCAAAGGTTTCTCTCTTTTTAATTCATCGCGCCTGAAGCCAGATTAGGCTAGCGATTGGGAGTGATTGCAGCTGGCTTGAGAAGGAAATATCAGAGCAAAGGTTTCTCTCTTTTTAATTCATCGCGCCTGAAGCCAGATTAGGCTAGCGATTGGGAGTGATTGCAGCTGGCTTGAGAAGGAAATATCAGAGCAAAGGTTTCTCTCTTTTTAATTCATCGCGCCTGAAGCCAGATTAGGCTAGCGATTGGGAGTGATTGCAGCTGGCTTGAGAAGGAAATATCAGAGCAAAGGTTTCTCTCTTTTTAATTCATCGCGCCTGAAGCCAGATTAGGCTAGCGATTGGGAGTGATTGCAGCTGGCTTGAGAAGGAAATATCAGAGCAAAGGTTTCTCTCTTTTTAATTCATCGCGCCTGAAGCCAGATTAGGCTAGCGATTGGGAGTGATTGCAGCTGGCTTGAGAAGGAAATATCAGAGCAAAGGTTTCTCTCTTTTTAATTCATCGCGCCTGAAGCCAGATTAGGCTAGCGATTGGGAGTGATTGCAGCTGGCTTGAGAAGGAAATATCAGAGCAAAGGTTTCTCTCTTTTTAATTCATCGTGCCTGAAGCCAGATTAGGCTAGCGATTGGGAGTGATTGCAGCTGGCTTGAGAAGGAAATATCAGAGCAAAGGTTTCTCTCTTTTTTAATTCATCGCGCCTGAAGCCGAATTCACAATTCTTCGACGCGCAAGTATACTTCCCATATTTCCAATGGTCTTAGGTGACCCCTGGCAAATCGTCATTCGACCCCCAACGGGGTCGCGACCCACAGGTTGAGAACCGCTGCACTAAGCCACCGTGTCCTAGTTTACTATATTAGGTAGGAACAATAAATCAGCTTAACTAGAATTCATTGTGTGGGACTGATTTTTTGTGCCCAAAGCTATGAAGTGAACAAGAAGAAACCACCAATGAGAAGCCTCATTCAAACAGCCTCACATTCATTCAGATTTGCTAGCTGTTTTTTTTTTATTATTATTAAGGACAATTTTCTACTTAATTTTATAAAAGGCAGAACACTCTGTGTGTTGCTATCGAGCACCACTTTTTGGCTTTAGAAAGATATACAACTTCTTTAAAAAAACTATGTGTTTTTTATTTAAATTGGTAAGGCCTTCCTAAATTTTCCCCATGTTATTTCCTTAAAAAAAGAATAAAGGGGGAGATTTGGTTTTTAATGTACAGAAATGTTTTGAGCACCGTCCTGTAACTTGATTCAGGGTAGGGTGGATGGTTTTGGTTCTTTATTATTATTCTTTTTTTAAAAAAAATCAGTCAACCATAACAGGGGTCTCCAACCTTGTCAACTTTAAGACTTGTGGACTTCAACTCCCAGAATTCCTCAGCCAACTTTGCTTTGCTGGCTGAGGATTTCTGGGAGTTGAAGTCCACAAGTCTTAAAATTGACACGGTTGAAGACCCCTTAACCATAAAATGTCAATTTCAGAAGCTCTGACAAGAGCATTTTGTGGCCAGTCAGTCGAGCATCCTCCAAGGGAGACGTTTTGAAGGCCTTCTATAGCAGGGGTCTCCAACCTTGGCAACTTTAAGCCTGGAGGACTTTAACTCCCAGAATTCCCCAGCCAGCTTTGCTGGCTGGGGAATTCTGGGAGTTGAAGTCCTCCAGGCTTAAAGTTGCTAAGGTTGGAGACCCCTGTTCTATAGAATATTGCCAATATTCTAAGCAACAACCTGGGCATTGTTGCTGCGTTCTTTATGAGGAGGTAAGGAACGAAGTGGGTGGGCTTAGAATTCTATTGACCATAGAGCTTCCTCCTATCTGGGCAAGGGAAATGCCACTTTGGGGGCCAGAAAAGGAGAGACGCCCCTCCCTGAAGCTACAGAGGTTTTGGAAAAAAAGTGAGACGGGATTTGTATTTCTGTTGCTGGGTACCCATCCTACATAACTTGTAAGCCTCATTATTTTTGTCCCTTAATCATTTGCCCTTGAAAGTAGAATAACTGAATAATAGAGTTGGAAGGGATCATGGAGGGTTTCTAGTCCAACCCCCCGCCCCACCCCACCCGTTCAAGCAGGAGACCTTATACCATTTCAGACAAATGGTTGTCCAATCTCTTCTTTAAAACTACCCTTGTGGAGCACCCACAACTTCCGAAGGCAAGCCGTTCCACTGATTTAATCGTTTAATGTCAGGAAATTTCTCCTTAGTTCTAGGTTGCTTCCGTCCTTGATTAGTATCCATAGCTTCTTATTCTGCCTTCAGGTGCTTTGAAGAATAGCTTGACTCCCTCTTCTTTGTGGCAGCCTCCTAGATATTGGAACACTGCTATCATGTCACCCCAGTCCTTCTTTTCATGAAACTAGACATACCCAGTTCCCGCGACTATTTTTTAGCCTCCAGTCCCTAATCACTTTTGTTGCTCCTCTCTGCATTCTAAATCTCAACATCTTTTTTTATTTCGTGGCCACCAAAACTGGATGCAAAGTTGGACCATAAGAAAGGCTGAGCGCCAAAGAATTGAGGCCTTTGAGCTCTGGTGCTGGAGAATACTCCTGCGAGTCCCTTGGACTGCAAGGCGAACAAACAAGTCAGTCCTAGAGGAGATCAACCCTGACTGCTCTTTAGAAGGCCAGATCCTGAAGATGAAACTGAAATCCTTTGGCCACCCAATGAGAAGGAAGGACTCACTGGAGAAGAACCTAATGCTGGGAAAGATTGAGGGCAAAAGAAGAATGGGATGACAGAGAATGAGGTGGCTGGATGGAGTCACTGAAGTAGTAGGCGTGAGCTTAAATAGACTCCAGAGGATGGTAGAGGATAAGAAGGCTTGGAGGAACGTTGTCCATGGGGTCACGATGGGTCAGATATGACTTCATAGCTAACAACAACAAAAAACACTTCATATGAACTTGATTCTATCCTTCTGTTAATGTTACAGCAGTCATTAAGACTGCTCTCTATTCCATGTTAATTCTTCTGGAATGGTATAACCAGTGAGAAAATCAAGTCACTTTCTCACTTGTCCACCAAATAAGCATAAGACTTATATTAGTCGACCACTATGAGGGTATTAGATTCTGCCCAGTTTCATCAGTTGACTTGTCCTAATAACTATCAAACTTTTAGATCCCAGTTCTCACTCTGCTCTAGCCCAATAAAGCATTTTGGGGGGTTTTTTGTTTTTTTTTGTTTACATTTATATCCCGCCCTTCTCCAAAGACTCAGGGCGGCTTACAGTGTATAAGGCAATAGTCTCATTCTATTTGTATATTTTTACAAAGTCAACTTATTGCCCCACCAACAATCTGGGTCCTCATTTTACCTACCTTATAAAGGATGGAAGGCTGAGTCAACCTTGGGCCGGGCTTGAACCTGCAGTAATTGCAGGCTACTGTGTTCTAATAGCAGGCTCTAACAGCCTGAGCTATTATGGCCCTTACGGTTTTTCAAATGAAGGTGATCTGATGTCCCTCTGTTTTTGTCATCAATGTATTTTTTTTCCCAAAGAAGGTCAAGAAGTCCAACAAAAAAAAAAAAACTCAAGAGCTTAGTTCTTTTTAGATTTTTAGAAAGGTACAAACTATGTGCAAAAGCCTTGGTTTAAAATAGTTGGGAGTTGCGTAACTAATTTTCCCTTGTTGCAATCTTTATTTCTAGAATCAACGTGGTATAAACTGCGTAGGGCCTTTGTTATGATGATTGCCCCTGAGAAGTTTGCTTTCTCCAATAGCTCCCCATCAGGTAGGTGATATAATAGCTGTGATGTCATCATTAAGATGAGTCTGCTGCACATCTGTGGTTGCTAATGGCCCAGAATCGGTGTTCTGACTTGTGTGATGATGTGGAACGTTTTGTGAATTCCCAACTGACTGATTTTAAGGCACAGTGGTGAAAACTTCTTTACTAAGCTAGGCCTGGAAAATTAATCATTCCGATTCTGTTGTTGCTTTTCACATTTTACCTGCTTAACTTCTCTAAATTATGATAATTTTGAATTTGTTGGGTGCCTTAGAGGTTTTTCTTTGCGAAGTATGGGTAAAAATGTTTCAAAGAATCACATCCATAACTCATGCATGATTAACAAACGTCAGTGCAAATATTCCCAGGGATTTTTAACATGTTTATTCTTAGATATAACTGTCACAGCAATATGTGAATTATCCTCAGCCCTGCTGCCTCCACATGTCCCAAGTTTGTAATTGATTGAATTTTTAACCCAAAGCCCTGTTGGCTGCTAATTCTGGAAGAGGCCATCTCAATCAGTTTGCAGCAATGTTTTTTCAAGCCTGTCAACTTTAAAATTTGTGGACTTCAACTCATGCTGGCTGGGGAATTCTGGGAGCTGATTCTGGGAATTCTTTAAGCTGATCTTAAAGTTAACAAGTTTGAAAAATACTGATCCGGAACTGTCAACCTTATTAAGTAGTTCAGATAGGAAACAAGACCAGATATGTTAAGGCTACTTTATTATAGGACTACATTACCAGCATCTTGCAAATCTGAAGTACAGTTCTTCCCTTTCTCCTTTACACCCTGAGAAATTAGGGAGGGTCTTTTCCCTAGCCTCTTGCCTTGCCCATTATCCAGCTGTGGACTATGCTGTCTCTTATCTAACCATTCCCTAGGCAGCATCTTTGTGATTCTGACAAGGTCACTCCCACAAATCACTCCGAAGCTACTATACACTTCTTCCTAGGATTACATCTCAATGGAGATTGTGGGATTTACTACTGAGTAAATAGCATTGATGAGATTTTGAATGTACTTCCCCTTTCCCTGCCCAACATTATATTTCGCTGGGCCTACTTCCAAGGTTCTTGGAGGACAGAAACTCGTGCAACATCAAAGTTCCAAGTGTTGCCCCTTTGTCTCAGTCTTTCAAATGTGCCCACTCATTCTCCCAAATGATTTGACTATTGAGATAACTTAGGGATGACACTATATGTTATCAAGGTTGTATAACACTATATCTTATCAAGGTTACCAAGGTTGACTCAGCCTTCCATCCTTTATAAGGTAGGTAAAATGAGGACCCAGATTATTGGGGGCAATAAGTTGACTTTGTATATAAATATACAAATAGGATGAAGACTATTGCTAACATAGTGTAAGCCGCCCTGAGTCTTCGGAGAAGGGCGGGATATAAATGCAAATAAAATAAAAAAATAAAAAAAAATATCAGGCTGAGATCCTAAGTCTGATTCCTAAATATGGTTCCTAGTTTACATGAACAAATAATATTATAAGAACTGCTCCAGGGGCAGGTTTCAAAAAACCCTTCAGATGCAATTTACATTCCAGTGAGAGACTCTACTCCTGAAGTATTTGATGTGGCATTCACCCCTCTATGTTGTTTTGTTTTCACAATGTTCTCTTCCTTAGATGGCTGAGGTAATTTTCTTGCAGCCATTTTATGATTGCCATGCTAGAACTCTACAAGACTTAGGGACAGGCCAATTCCCCATTCATGGGAAGCTTTGTCTCCTTCTGCTGGTCAGTTTTTAATACAGGCAAGATTACTCATTCCTGCCGGATATTTGGTAAACCATTGGGTCTCAAAACAAGTGAGGGAAAATGGTAGCCAAATGTCAGCTGTGTCATTGGAATGCAATAATGAAGAAATATGCTCTGGGCCCTCTCGATGGACTTGTGAACAGATGCACCATTACCTTGCATTTTAATGGGGAGGGGGGTCTGAGGTGAATATCAAGCTGTTTTCTCATATCTCTGTGGGAAATAGATGATTCATCCTTCCCTTAGTTCTGAAATGATATAATTATGCAAACGGTGTTGTTCATGACCTTTAATAAGCTTGGCAAGCAAAAAAAAAAAAAAAAAACCCTGGCATTTTCCTTAGAAATATTTTGCACATCATTTAGCATTCAAGGACTGTTCTCAGAGTCCACAATGGGTTTAGAAGCAAAGATTGTATGGACAGAGCTATAAAGGTATCATTTCACTGTCAATAAGTGCTTAATATAATGTTGCTCCTATAAAGAAGACTCTCTTTAAACCAGAGTTTGCTTATGATTTGGCCTGTGTTGGAAGAAATATCCATCTGGTTCGGTTCCAAGTGGGGAAAAAGACACTGGAAACATGGAGGCTGATTGGAAAAATGGTTTAATGGTGAAGCAGAACCACCAAGCATGTGTGATTCTGGGTAGCTGACCACATGGAGTGGAGAGTGGGGGTTATTTATACCTTCTCTTGGGCCTCGCCCTTGAGCTTCCTGTTCCTGTGGCAAGGGCATGTATTCTATTGGCTGCTGTAGTCAGATTCCCATGTGGGGTCATGTTTGTCTGAATCAAGTTTGAAGCCTCCTGGGTGATGCAATGAAGAGGCTTGTGTCCTGAAAGGGTGTTGGGCCATTCCTATTGTGTCTTAATGGCTTTCCTAGTTTGGACCTTGAGTGAGGGCTGATCCTTACCAGTTTACCTCAGTTTAGCATCTGATTGGGTGGGGGGCAGGCAACCGTGGCTCTGAATTTCTGTTTCCTTTAAGATTTCTATGTCTCTTTTAGGGGAAATACAATATTCTGCCCTTTTAAATATTTCTCAAAAGTATTTCATTCTTCTAGAAGAGGGGCGAGTGCTAACTTTCTATACCTGTTTTGCAGGAACGGGTATAAGAATAATGTGAACATGAGCAGAATACATTTCTCTGCATTAGGAAGCCGCATTTGTTATTATTATTATTATTATTATTATTATTATTATTATTATTATTATTATTATTATTATTATTATTATTATTATTATTATTATTATTATTATTATTATTATTATTATTATTATTATTATTATTATTATTATTATTATTATTATTATTATTATTATTATTATTATTATTATTATTATTATTATTATTATTATTATTATTATTATTATTATTATTATTATTATTATTATTATTATTATTATTATTATTATTATTATTATTATTATTATTATTATTATTATTATTATTATTATTATTATTATTATTATTATTATTATTATTATTATTATTATTATTATTATTATTATTATTATTATTATTATTATTATTATTATTATTATTATTATTATTATTATTATTATTATTATTATTATTATTATTATTATTATTATTATTATTATTATTATTATTATTATTATTATTATTGAGCTTTGATGATGTCACAAAATCACCTGATTCCCAATTAATTCAAAAACCCTTCAGATGCAATTTAAATTCCAGTGAGAGACTCTACTCCTGAAGCATTTGATGTGGCATTCACCCCTCTATGTTGTTTTGTTTTCACAATGTTCTCTTCCTTAGATGGCTGAGGTAATTTTCTTGCAGCCATTTGATGATTGCCATGCTAGAACTCTAAAAGACTTAGGGACAGGCCAATTCCCCATTCATGGGAAGCTTTGTCTCCTTCTGCTGGTCAGTTTTTAATACAGGCAAGATTACTCACTCCTGCCGGATATTTGGTAAACCATTGGGTCTCAAAACAAGTGAGGGAAAATGGTAGCCAAATGTCAGCTGTGTCATTGGAATGCAATAATGAAGAAATATGCTCTGGGCCCTCTCGATGGACTTGTGAACAGATGCACCATTACCTTGCATTTTAATGGGGAGGGGGGTCTGAGGTGAATATCAAGCTGTTTTCTCATATCTCTGTGGGAAATAGATGATTCATCCTTCCCTTAGTTCTGAAATGATATAATTATGCAAACGGTGTTGTTCATGACCTTTAATAAGCTTGGCAAGCAAAAAAAAAAAAAAACAACCCCTGGCATTTTCCTTAGAAATATTTTGCACATCATTTAGCATTCAAGGACTGTTTTCAGAGACCACAATGGGTTTAGAAGCAAAGATTGTATGGACAGAGCTATAAAGATATCATTTCACTGTCAATAAGTGCTTAATTTAATGTTGCTCCTATAAAGAAGACTCTCTTTAAACCAGAGTTTGCTTATGATTTGGTCTGTGTTGGAAGAAATATCCATCTGGTTCGGTTCCAAGTGGGGAAAAAGACACTGGAAACATGGAGGCTGATTGGAAAAATGGTTTAATGGTGAAGCAGAACCACCAAGCATGTGTGATTCTGGGTAGCTGACCACATGGAGTGGAGAGTGGGGGTTATTTATACCTTCTCTTGGGCCTCGCCCTTGAGCTTCCTGTTCCTGTGGCAAGGGCATGTATTCTATTGGCTGCTGTAGTCAGATTCCCATGTGGGGTCATGTTTGTCTGAATCAAGTTTGAAGCCTGCTGGGTGATGCAATGAAGAGGCTTGTGTCCTGAAAGGGTGTTGGGCCATTCCTATTGTGTCTTAATGGCTTTCCTAGTTTGGACCTTGAGTGAGGGCTGATCCTTACCAGTTTACCTCAGTTTAGCATCTGGTTGGGTGGGGGGCAGGCAACCGTGGCTCTGAATTTCTGTTTCCTTTAAGATTTCTATGTCTCTTTTAGGGGAAATACAATATTCTGCCCTTTTAAATATTTCTCAAAAGTATTTCATTCTTCTAGAAGAGGGGCGGGTGCTAACTTTCTATACCTGTTTTGCAGGAACGGGTATAAGAATAATGTGAACATGAGCAGAATACATTTCTCTGCATTAGGAAGCCGCATTTGTTATTATTTTAAAAAATAAACTCTCCCTGAAATCAAGCTTCACTCTTGATGATATATCCATGTCATTATTTTTTTTTAAGGAATAATACAGACATGGTTACTGCCTCCTTATGGAATGTTCCTATTTTAATTTCCAGTCTTGGGATCTTCTGGTGGCTAACTTGATTAGATTTTTTAGTTAGCTAGGCCTCCAGTTTCAACCTGTTGTGATGATTGATGCAGATAGTTAGCCATGGAGAACGCTAAAGACTAGGGTAGTGTCTCTCTCCCAAATCAATCTAACCTTTGTTATAAACGTTTTTAAAAGCAGAAGGAAAACATATAAAAAATCCCAAATTCGTGAGAAGAGCATCGGGATCAAATAAATCAAGAATGATCAAATATGAGTGTCTTATAGACCAGGGGACTCCAACTTGGCAACTTTAAGACTTGTGGACTTCAACTCCCAGTCGCCTCAATAACAGAGAAACATCTTCTAAAGCAGCGGTCTCCAACCTTGGCAATGTTAAGCCTGGAGGACTTCAACTCCCAGAATGCCCTCAGAATGCCCCCAGCCAGCTTTGTTGGGAGTTGAAGTCCACAAGTCTTAAAGTTGCCAAGGTTGGAGACCCCTGTTATAGACCTTAAGTACAATATTCCCCCTTCATATGCTAAGAAAGAGACAGAAGTGAGATGCAGATGCAACTCAAAATTTCTGCAAGCAGTACACATAAATACCATGTACAACACGTGTAAAGCAGTATTTGCTGTGTTTCTACTGCCATGTGCAACAAAAACATACCAGTTCTGTTGCTGGAGCTAAAGACTCACAGTAGGTTATCCCCCCTACGCCCCCCCCACAAAAAAATTAAATCCTGAGTTAAGAAAAGGAAAATCACCCCATCCTTGTCTTTCAAAATAAAAAGATATTTTAACTCTATAGAGTTAAGCTGGGTGGAAATTCTTGGAAATTGTAATCCAGCCTTTTCATACAAGCGCTTTGCTCCCCTTGTATTGAGCTCAGTTGGGTCATGCTGTGAATTCTGTTATTTCTGAAGACAATTGAGTAGATATGGTTTTCCAGGGCCCTCTTTTCAATTCAACTCTTTTGGATAATACGTCTCATTTTCAAACCAACTTAGATTTTTATAAATGCGAAGATACTTCTGCACAGAACAAAGTTGCATCGCCCACTTTTAACTACATAACTGGAGCCTTTCCATTCAAGGTATCACCTTAGCCAGGGCTCTTAAAACTTGGCAACTGTAAGACCTGTGGGCTTCAACTCCCTTAATTCCTCAGCCAGCCATGCTGTGGAATTCTGGGAGTTGAAGTCCACAAGTCTTAAAGTCGCCAAGTTTGGGGACCCTCTGCTTTAGGATATCAGGAAACTAATGTGCACCAATATTTCCCTTGTGACCCTGAATACAGTGATTTATAATGATCTTCTCTTTAACATCTTTCTTAAAATGATGATTACAGATTTGATGTAGAAAAATGTACCAAGCATGTTGGCCATCAATGTTTAGAGCTACTAAAACTGTTCAGCCGGGCAGTCATTGCCTTGAAAGGCTAACCGTAAATTTTCTTTAAGAGAGTCAAGATTTTACGGTTTTCAAGCCCCGATTTTATGCATGTTCACTTAAAGTAAGCTCCACTGGATTCATAGAGAGATTCATTCAGAGAGGCAGAGGTCGTCCGCGAGGCGCCTTACTTGTGGGGTGCCTCAGGGGTCGATTCTCTCGCCTCTCCTGTTCAACATCTATATGAAGCCGCTGGGGGAGGTCATCAGTGGTTTCGGGGTGAGTTATCACCTGTACGCTGATGATACTCAGCTGTACTTTTCCACCCCGGACCACCCCAACGAAGCTGTCGAAGTGCTGTCCCGGTGTTTGGAAGCCATACGGGTCTGGATGGGGAGAAACAGACTCAAGCTCAATCCCTCCAAGACGGAGTGGCTGTGGATGCCGGCACCCCGGTACAGTCAGCTGCACCCACAGCTGACTGTTGGGGGCGAGTTATTGGCCCCAAAGGAGGTGGTACGCAACTTGGGCGTCCTCCTGGATGGACGGCTGTCCTTTGATGAACACCTGGCGGCCGTCTCCAGGAGGGCCTTTTACCAAGTTCGCTTGGTTCGCCAGTTGCGTCCCTTCCTTGACCGGGATGCCTTATGCACGGTCACTCACGCTCTGGTTACGTCTCGGTTGGATTATTGCAATGCTCTCTACATGGGGCTGCCATTGAGGTGCACCCGGAGACTGCAGTTAGTCCAGAATGCGGCTGCGCGAGTAGTAATGGGAGCCACTCGTGGCTCCCATGTAACATCGCTACTACGCAGTTTGCACTGGCTTCCTGTGGTCTTTCGGGTGCGCTCCAAGATTTTGGTTACCACCTTTAAAACGCTCCATGGCTTGGGACTCAGGTACTTACGAGACCACCTGCTGTTACCTTATGCCTCCCACCGACCCGTACGCTCCCACAGAAAGGGTCTTCTCAGGGTGCCGTCCGCCAAACAATGTCGGCTGGCGGCCCCCAGGAGCAGGGCCTTCTCTGTTGGAGCCCCGATGCTCTGGAATGAACTTCCCCCTGGCCTACGCCAAGTGCCTGATCTTCAGACCTTTCGCCGTGAGCTAAAAATACACCTATTTATTCAAGCGGGACTGACATAATAGTTTTATTAATTTTAAATTGGGTTTTTATTGTCTTAGGGTTTTTTTAATTTTTAAATTTTAATATTGGCCTTTTTGTAATTTGCTTAGTTTTAAATCTTGCTTTTAAATTGTATGTATATCAATTTTTTATTTTTGGCTGTACACCGCCCTGAGTCCTTCGGGAGAAGGGCGGTATAAAAATCTAATAAATAAATAAATAAATAAATAAATAAAATTTCCCAAATAATGGGCATAGGTTTATAGACTGAACTTCTGCTGAAAACCAATGGGGGAAGAAATCATAATGATATCAATTTACATATGCAGTCTGATTGGCTGAAAACATGCCCTGCATGAGTGCTTATCATACTGAAGAAACAATGGAAATTCCATAGCTTGTCCTATTGGTGGTTTTCCCCACCTGACACCGGTTAGTGACATGACAAAATAGTATTGTATTGCTTCAGGCCAGCCTAGTACACTCTGGGGATAAAGTTTGGAAACATGTCACAGGACGTATCATCCGGAGAACCAATAAAGCCCTTGCCAATGGGAAGCATTCCAAAATGTTAAGACTGTGAGTTATTAAGTATGATGGTTAAGGTTATTGGAGTAATTCAAAGTTCTCCCAGTTCTAGACTGGGGAATAAGAGCTTCATTGTTGAGTTTAAACCAGGGATCTCCAACCTTGGCAACTTTAAGACTTGTGGACTTTAACCCACAGAGTTCCTCAGCCAGCAAAGCTGGCTGAGGAATTCTGGGAGTTGAAGTTCACAAGTCTTAAAGTTGCCAAGTTTGGAGACCCTTGGTTTAAACATTGCTGGTTCTGGAGCGGTACTGCTACTCCATTGTGGAAAACTGAAATGGATTTCTGGGTCTCTCACCTCCTTGGCAAGCAAACCCACTAACATCAAAAAGGGTGTAGGAACAGACAGAGATGGGAAGGGGCATTCTCAACGTAGAGTCCTTGAGTTCCTACAAGAACTCCAAGTCCAATCCCTTATCTGGCACCAAAATACAGAGTTGACCAGAGTCTAGTGTATAGGCTTGCATAGATCTTCTGTGTTGCAGTCTCATGATTCTGCCATCTGATGTCAATCCATTTGTCACCCAGCTCTGTCTTCTCTTCTACAAATAGAATAGAGTAGAATAACAGAGTTGGAAGGGACCTTGGAGGTCTCCTAGTCCAACTCCCTGCTTAGGCAGGAAACCCTACACCACTTCAGAAAAATGGTTACCCAACATCTTCTTAAAAACTTCCAGTGTTGGACCATTCACAACTTCTGGAGGCAAGTTTATTTTTTTATTTTATTTATTTTGTCACAACATCATACAAAAAGATTATATAGTATATACACATATAAACATATATAGGAAGAAGAAAAGAAAAACAATAGGACAGGAACGGTAGGCACGTTTGTGCGCTTATGCACGCCCCTTATGGTCCTCTCAGGAATGGGGTGAGGTCAATAGTAGAAAGTTTTTGGTTAAAGCTGTTAGGATTATGGGAAGAGACCACAGAGTCAGGTAAAGTATTCCAAGCACTGATGATTCTGTTGCAGAAGTCGTATTTTCTGCAATCTAGATTAAAGCGGTTTACATTAAGTTTAAATCTATTGGTTGCCCTTGTATTATTGCAATTAAAGCTGAAGTAGTCTTTGACAGGAAGGACATTACAATAGATGATTCTGTGAGTTAAACTTAGGTCTTGTCGAAGCGACGGAGTTCCAAGTTTTCTAAGCCTAGGATTTCAAGTCTGGTGGGATAGGGTATTTTGTTGTTTTCAGAGGAATGGAGAACTCTTCTTGTAAAATATTTCTGGACACGTTCAATTGTATTGATGTCAGAGATGTGGTGAGGGTTCCAAACAGGTGAGCTGTATTCTAGAATTGGTCTAGCAAATGTTTTATATGCTCTGGTTAGTAGTGTGGTGTTTTGGAAAAGAAGCTACATAAAATTAGGTTTACAACTCTTAGAGCTTTTTGCTATGTAGTTGCAGTGGGCTTTGGCACTTAGATCATTTGACATGAAAACTCCAAGGTCTTTAACGGGATGGGGTCGTCTGTAAGGTAATGTCCATCTAGTATGTACTTAGTTTTAGAGTTCTTTTTCCTATATGTAAGACTGAGCATTTGCTGGTTGAAATTTGGAGCTGCCAATTTTAGACCAAGCGGTTAGATGGTCAAGGTCGTTTTGAATGATAGAAGTGTTGTCTGTGGTGTTAAATAGTTTGACATCGTCAGCAAAGAGAACACAATTACTTGAGATATGGTCACAAAGATCATTAATGTATAGAATAAAGAGTGTTGGTCCAAGGACGCTGCCTTGAGGAACGCCACTCTTGACAGGAACAGGATTTGATAAAGCATTGCCAATTTTGACCACTTGTTGTCTGTTAGACAGAAAAGCAGATATCCATTTGTGGAGGGGTCCTGAGATGCCATAGGATGTTAGTTTAAGGAGAAGTTTATCGTGTACTACTGAGTCAAAAGCTTTGCAGAAGTCTATGTAGATTGCATCTATTGATTTGCCTTGATCTAGATTTGAAGTCCATATGTTTTTGCAGTGGAGAAGTTGTAAGTTACATGATAACTTTTCCTGAAACCAAATTGTTTGTTGGAGAGTAGGTTGTTAGTTTCTAAGTGTGAGGTAATGGATTGATTGATGATAGATTCCATGACTTTGCAGGTGACGAGCAAAGGGAGATCGGTCTGTAGTTTTCGACTAAGCTGGGGTCTCCTTTTTGAAGATGGGGATGACTGTGGCTAGTGACCAAAGTTTGGGAAGAGAACTGGTAGTGAAAGCTTTATCAAAGATAATACTTAGGGGTTCAGCTATATTAATGGAAAGTTTTTTTAAGAAATATGCACATAGACCATCAGGTTCAATAGAAAGCGATGGTTTTAAGTTGTGAAGAGCTTTACCAACGTTGTCTTCTGTGAAATCTATATGAGTTAAATCATCATAGTCATTGCTGGTTCGTTTGTGGAATGTTGGATATGTGTTATCGGAGTTAACAAAAACTGAGCCAAAGAAAATGTTGAAGAGGTTTGCTTTGACTGTTTCGTCATTGCATTCTTTGTTGTTAGAATCTTTTAGTGGTGGGATGGATCTTGAATCTTTAAGTTTACTGTTGACAAAATTATAAAAGGCACGATTGGAATTTGTGCGTAGAAGGTTTTCTTCTTGCTTGGTGTGGTAATTTGTGCATTCAGTTTTAATTTGGTTGCATATGTTTCTGTAACGGTTTCTGAAGTTTGTAACATAGCCTTTTTTGTTTCTTTTCCAGAGGGATTTTTTTTTTGATTGAAGCTTTTTTATTGATATGGGTAGTTTGTTTTCTTGGACATGGTAGTCATTCGTGGTACATATAATTTAATGACTCTATTGATTTCAAGTAGGAAGATTCTATAGAGGTCATCAGCGGTTATGCAGGTTGCAAACAGATTTTGCCAGTTCAGAAGTGAAAGATCGTTGTTTATAAGGTCGTAATTGGCTTTCTTGAAGTTGTAGTTGGGAGTTCTGGTGTTATGGCGAATTAAGTATGGACGTATATTGAGACGAAAATCAATCATGCAGTGGTCACTGTTTGAAAAAGGTTCTTTAATTTGTATTCCGTAAATTGAGTTTGGATTGTTGCAGAAGATGAGGTCAAGGCAGTTGTTGAGTCTTGTATTGTTAGTTACAAGTTGTTCAAGACCTAGGTTTGTAACAGCGTTGTATAGTGTAGTATGGATTGGGTCAGTTGAACATTCATTGGTTGTCCAGTTAATGAGAGGTAGATTTAAGTCACCAAGGAAGATAAGAGGGTATGGGCAAGAGGTAGTCCATGTTAGCATTGAGGTTAGCATATTTGCGTGGGTAATGTCATAGTCGGGGGCTCTGTAGCATAGTAAGAATCGAAGAGTAGTGTCAAGGGATAGGTCGCATACTATGGTTTCAGGAAGAGAGAGTTTATGTGCTACTTGGATATTTTTTAGATTCAGTGTCTTTTGTAAAGATAGCCACTCCACCACCTCTTCGGTTTTCCCGATCTGATCGATAGACTTGATATTCTTTGTTTGAGATAATGGAGTCAGGAAGGGATGAATTCAGCCATGTTTCGCAAACAAAAATGATATCAAATGTGCCACTGTTTAATAAGAGGATAAATTCAGGTAATTTGTTGACTATGCTTCTTGCATTTATCAATTTGCATTTGAGATCTGATATGATTGGTGTTGAAGAGGTAAGGCGTGCATACCTAGTTTGGGTGTTAGTAGGTTGGGGTTGTGGACAATAGATGGTTGTATAGATGGTTGGATGGTAGTTTGGGTGTTTGGATGGATGGTTGTTTGGATGGCTGGTTGGGTGGATTGTTGGGTGGCTGTTTGGATGGCTGGTTGGATGGCTGTTTGGATGGCTGCTTGGATGGCTGCTTGGATGGCTGTTTGGATGGTTGGTTGGATGGTTGGTTGGATGGCTGGTTGGATTGTTGATTGGATGGCTGTTGGTTGGATAGTTGGTAAGATGGTTGGTTGAATGGGAGGTAGGGGGATGGGTACTTGGTTGAATACTGGGATGGCTGGTTGATTGTTATGGGTGATGGGGGTTTGAGGTGATTTTTGATTGCAGGTTTTATTTTTATGCAATCAGCATGGTAGTCGATGTATAGGTTGGATTCACCATTGTCTTGTCTTCTTTTAAGTTCTGTGCGAAGTTCACGAGGCGTATCCTTTGTAGAAAGGATAGGTCAGGACGTGATCTAAGTTTACTGTAGGTAGGGTTGGATTTAGCAATTGAGTTTATAGTCTTTATGAATTTGCGTTTGCTGTCCTCATTAGTGCATATAACTCTACAAAATCTTGGTGCTGTTGTCCCATCGCTGTTTTTATATTCTGGTCCATCTCTGGAGACAGCAATTATTTCATTTGGGGAGATGGTTGATGAATTATAATTTCCAATGATGTTGTGAATCTTATTGATATCTGGTTCATTTGTGTTTTCAAGTCCAAATAATATTGCATTATTTATTTTTTGTCCTCTCTCCATTGCATCTCTGATTAGTTGATTAGTAGTTGTTTGTTGATTGTTGTTCCACTGATTAATTGTTCTAACTGTCAGGAAATTTCTCCTTAGTTCTAAGTTGCTTCTCTCCTTGATTAGTTTCCACCCATTGCTTCTTGTTCTACCCTCAGGTGCTTTGGAGGATAGCTTGACTCCCTCTTCTTTGTGGCAGTCCCTGAGATATTGAAGACTGCTATCATGTCTCCCCTAGTCCTTCTTTTCATTAAATTAGACATACCCAATTCCTGCAACCGTTCTTCATATGTTTTAGTCTCCAGACCCACAAAGGGTCACTTAAAGCAGGGGTCCCCAACCCCCGAGCCGTAGACCGGTGCCGGGCCATGGCCCATTAGGAACTGGACCACAGAAGCCAGCAAAGCTTCATCTGTGCATGGGCGCAATTTAGGTAGCATGTGAAACCACCACTACCATCTCTCTCTCTCTCTCTCTCTCTCTGTCACACACACACACACACACACCAGGAGTGGGTTCTACTTATCTTTACTACCATTTCGCATTGTGCCTGCACGTGTGCACTCCACTCGTGCGCACAAGCGCTCTTCTGCACATGCTCTTATTGATTAATTTGCCACATTTATGTCTTACTATTCCTCCAAGAGACTCAATGCAGTGTACTTAGTTTTCTCATTCTTTCCCCATTCTATGTTCAGAACAGCCCCTAAGTTGGTTCAGGATGATTTGTGGCAGACAACTCAAAGTTAGCCAGTAGGTTGCATAGTGAAGTGAGTGAAAATCAGAGGTAGGTTTCAGCAGGTTCTGACCAGTTCTGGAGAACCGATAGTGGAAATGTTGAGTAGTTCGGAGAACCGGTAAAAATTCTGACTGGCCCTGCCCCCATCTATTCTCTGCCTCCTAAGTCCCACCTGATCAGGAGGAAATGGGGATTTTGCAGTAACCTTCCCCTGGATTGGTGAAGGAATGGAGATTTTGCAGTATCTTTCCCGTGCCACGCTCACCAAGCCACGCCCACCAAGCCACACCCACAGAACCGGTAGTAAAAAAAATTGAAACCCACCACTGGTGAAAACGGATGGATGACTTTTTCATCGTTAGACTGAGAAGGTGACATTTTTCTTCTGCCTTTGGATCAATTGACTGCTATTATATGATCCTTACTTCTCATTTTAGGTAACACTTTATCTTCCTTTCTAGTGGCCAGAGAACCCACCATGTCTTCCATGAAACCAGACCAAAACATCATGTCTTCGGAGACCTCTGACGAAAGCCTTGAAGAGGAGGTAGCTCTTTCTTGTCAAGGACAGAAGTTACATATATATACATATTTTGAGAAGTGAGATGTTTCCACCATAGTCCAAGGAAGGGAAATTTGACCTTACATCTTCTTTCATTTCATTCAAATTGTTATCCTATGTTGCAAAGAGATTTAGGAAAAATGACCGAGAAGAAAGGGTGCTAGAAGAATAGAGCACACAGCTACATTTCCTTTAAAAATTATAGGGCGATATGGCAGGTATTCAACAAGAATCTAATTGAAGCCATGCAGACTTTACTAATTTTTTTAAACACTCAGCGGATTGCATAGGACAGGGGTGTCAAACTCGCGACCCACGGGCCGGATGCATCATGCACTGGCCACGCCCACCTCTGTTTTAGCAAAGGGGAATAAAGTTGCAATATGTCACGTGATGACGTGTCCAGAGGTGGGTTTCAGCAGGTTCTGACCAGTTCTGGAGAACTGATAGTGGAAATTTTGAGTAGTTCGGAAAACCGGTAGTAAAAATTCTGACTGGCCCCGCCCCATCTATTCTCTGCCTCCCGAGTCCCAGCTCATCAGGAGGATTTTACAGTATCCTTCCCCTGGAGTGGGTTGGGAATGGAGATTTTATAGTATCCTTCCCCTGCCATGCCCACCAACTATGCCCACCAAGCCATGCCACGCCCACTAAGCCACACCCACAGATCAGTAGTAAAAAAATTTGAAACCCACCACTGGATGTGTCGTTGCATGTTTGACACTGCTGGCATAGGTGCTCCATCTTTTTTAAAAGGGCCTCTGGTGGATAAGGGCCTCTGGTGGCTCAGCAGACTAAGTCTGTCTGTTATTAACACAGCTGCTTGCAATTACTGCAAGTTCAAGTCCCACCAGGCCCAAGGTTGACTCAGTCTTCCATCCTTTATAAGGTAGGTAAAATGAGGACCCAGATTGTTGGGGGTAATAAGTTGACTTTGTATATAATATACAAATGGATGAAGACTATTGCTTAACACAGTGTAAGCCACCCTGAGTCTTCGGAGAAGGGCGGGATATAAATTCAAAATAAAAATAAAAAACCAAAGGAAAGATTATCAGAGATTTAGAAGCAATCCCTATGTTGCAAAATTAATGCATATCGTAACTTATAATGATTTTATTTTATTTATTTCCCCACAAGCCCGTGTCCAAAAACCCTATGTGTGTTAAATACGGGATAATTTTTAATTTCTTAGAAGAGTGACTTGGAACCAATCTAAAGGAAATCAATATGATTTTTGCATTAAAAAAATATCTCAGAATATATCACATACTTCTATCTCTGTTTTGGTCAGTTAGACAGGCCCACATTCTGGATTTGTTATTTTTTCTATGGAAACAGATGTACAGTAGCTAGACATTTATTCCTGATCTATCATTATTGTTGCATGTGCATTGAGAGCTTATGCACCGGAAACAAATTCCTTGTGTGTCTAATCACACTTGGCCAATAAAGAATTCTATTCTATTCTATTCTATTCTATTCTATTCTATTCTATTCTATTCTGTTCTGTTCTGTTCTGTTCTATTCTATTCTATTCTATTCTATTCTATTCTATTCGGCAAAATATAATTCCTATGGCTGAGGGATTTAATAAGAAAAATGATGAAAAGGTAAAAGACTCCCTGTAGATTTTACTCCGCTAGTCATTGCTGACTGTAGGGGGTGATGCTCATCTCTATTTCTAGACCATTAAGCCAGTGCCATCCAAAGACATTTCTGTGGTCATGTGGCCAGTATGATGTCACGGAGCACTATTAGCTTCCCACTGGAGTGGTACCTATTTATCTACTCGCCTTTGCATGTTTTCGAACTGCTAGGTTGGCAGAAGCGGGAGCAAGGATGGGGGCTCACTCCGTCACATGGCACTCAAGTCTCTAACCGAGGCTGCTGGCTTTCTAGCCAACAAGCCCAGCATCTTAACCACTAAGCCACTACGACGCCCCAATAAGGAAAATGCCATGCCTTTTATTCCATTTGTCAACATTGCTTCTTAATCCATCAGGAATGCATCAGTGATGTGGTTTCTCTCGGTTTTCAATATCAGAATATCTTGAAGAGAGTCACCAGTCTGCCCTTGGTTTGCTCCGTCTGTGACTTGGTTTCTTCAAACTACACCTCCATTAAGCGAAAAAACTCCTACCTTCAGACAGTGTGCGATGGGGCAGAGAAAGGTGTGAAAACTCTCACAGGCGCTGCTGTTAGCCGGGCACAACCGCTTCTGAACAGTCTTGAACCTCAACGTGAGTAAAATAATCACAGAAAAATTGGCATTCCTATTGGGTATGAAATGCAGTGCTTTGCAATTGATTGAAGAATGGAAAGGGATCATTTATTCGTCAAGTCAGCCAATGATTCCTCATACAAGTCAAACACCCCTAGTTGCATATAGAGTGATTATAAGATGTAGACACTCTGGAATATCATAAAACTGCCAGTAGATTTAACTGATGTACCAAAATAAAATGGTTAATAAATTTCCCTGGCATCCTGCCTTGAAGCTTTGGGTAAAGAAAGTGTCTTCCTGCTATTTTCTTTTTTAAACTCTGGTGCCATAAATCAAATCACCAAATGTTGCTTCTGAATGGCAAACTATCCTGACCTCCTTCTACCTACAAAGAGATCTAACAAAAGGTAAGAAGAGTTTCAGGTAGAGTTCAAACTGTAATATCCAGCTGTGTCTTCTGGAGGGTCACAGAAGAGAGCAAAATTTACTTATTTGTGTATTTATTTTCCTATAGCTGCCCATCTCACCAAAAAGGGATTCTAGGCAGTGTACCACAAAGCAGAAAAACCAAACAAAAAAACAATAATTATTTAAACCATAAAGATTATAAAAGACAAAAACAAAAAAGAAAAGTTTTTAAAAAATAGGCAGAGTATGTATTTATTACACTGGAGTCATCTCAATATTACACCGGTTCCAGGGGTGAAATGCTCCCAGTTCCGACTGGATCACGCGATCCGGTAGCAATTGGGGCAGGTAATTCGGAGAACCGGTAGGAAAAATCATTGCCCCGCCCCCACTGCCCACACCTCGCTGTTCCTCTTCTCTGTCCCTGAAGCTCTTGGTGGTGATATAGCTGCAAATGGCCTTAAATGATTGCCGTGGCACTTCAAAGAGCCGCACCGCAGCTGATCAGCGCTGTAGGACGCTAGTAGACCAGTGCCTCTATTTTTAAAGAAGGTAGACCGGTGCCTCCCAAAAAAAAGGCAATTGGTAGACCGGTGCCTCTCAGTAAAAGGCACTTGGTAGACTGGGGCCTCTCAGTAAAAGGTAATTGGTAGACCAGGGCCTCTATTTTTAAAGAAGGTAGACTGGTGCCTCCCAAGTTTTGTATATTTTATTATTTTTATTATTTATTATTATTGACCATGCCCGTTCAGTCACCTGACCACCAAGCCACACCCACCAATTAAGTCACGCCCACAGAACTGATAGGGAAAATTTTTAGAAAATTTTCACCCCTGCCCAGTTCCTTGAATCTCCAGTCCTGGTGGCATAACCAGGTCTTAGGGACCTTCAAAAATTTAGAAGAGAAGAAACCAGTTCAGGGTGAAGAATATTCCATAAGGTGGGAGCCACAGCAGAAGAGGCCCGCCGAGTCTATGACATAAGATTCCAGATTCATCCCTTATATCTCCCAGATGAAATGGGATTCTTTTAGATCTGAAGCTCTGTAGAATAGCTGGGAGCAGTTCTGCTCCATTGTCCTGTATCTAAGGCTGTGGGAAGGGACAAGCAAACAAACAATCTTAATAGGCGTCACGGCTTGATAATTTACAAAATAACCCAGAGATTCCTTTTCCAAATCCAAACATCATTGTTAGAATCATCTATAAACTTGGCATATTTTCTTCGGAATATACATGATGTGGGGAACCATTATTTCAACATAGTGTTTCCTCAAAGTTAACTTAATAATAATAATAACAGAGTTGAAAGGGACCTTGGAGGTCTCCTAGTCCAACCCCCTGCCCAGGCAGGAAACCCTACGTCACTTCAGACAAATGGTTATGCAACATTATCTTAAAAATTTCCAGTGTTGGAGCATTCACAACTTCTGGAGGCAAATTGTTCTAACTGCCAGGAAATTTCTCCTTAGTTCTAAGTTGTTTCTCTGCTTGATTAGTTTCCATCCATTGTTTCTTGTTCTACCCTCAGGTGCATTGGAGAATAGCTTGACTCCCTTTTCTTTGTGGCAACCCCTGAGATATTGGAACACTGCTATCATGTCTCCCCTAGTCATTCTTTTCATTAAACTAGACATACCCAGTTCCTGCAACCGTTCTTCATATGTTTTAGCCTCCAGTCCCCTAATCATCTCTGTTGCTCTTCTTTGCACTCTTTCTAGAGTCTCAACATCTTTTTTACATTGCGGCAACCAAAACTGGATGCAATATTCCAAGTGTGGCCTTACCAAGGCCTTATAAAGTGGTATTAACACTTACCATGATCTTGATTCTATCCCTCTGTTTATGCAGCCCAGAACTGTGTTGGCTTTTTTGGCAGCTGCTACACACTGTTGGCTCATATCTAAATGATTGTCCACTAGGACTCCAACTGATAAAGTAGGGCCATGCATGCCTTAAAAATGACTTTATTAAAGAAACTCAACTTCTTTTCTGGCATCCACATGAGTCTAAAAAAGAAGTGCCTAGATTAGGAGTTAACTTCAGTGATTGGGTTCTTTAAAGCAGCAGTATTGTTCTTCATATCTGCATAGATTACAAAATACTGGGCTGCTTTAATCAACCCCAGGAAGGTTCTGAGTTCTAAAGCCCATCTTTCAAATCATTTTCAAGGCATGTCCAACAGTGTAATTCTACAATATAATTCATTGTGTAAAATTCCTCTAGAAAAAATAGCTGGCTTACTAAGAAAGTTGAACAAGGCAGAATTTCTTACTTTACTTTAAATATTCATCTTGTTTAAACCTCAGATTTTCCAGGAATCCATTACTCAGAGATTTGAAGTATCAGTGGTTCTTCAAAGCTTGCTCTAGCTATTTTGAGCCCATTCCTGTTCTTTTGAACACGTATGTACAAGTGTAAAATCCCCTTATGAGGGCCTTATGGCCAAGACTGAAATGAAACTTAGAACATTTGGATCTTTTAACGCCTATCTTTGCTTTAGTTCAAATTCACAATATAAAACAGTTGCCAAACAATTCAACCACAAATCCTTCTTTGTCCAAAGATCTTGCTTTCAACATTATAATCAGTTAAGCTCCTTTGGCATTTATGTATAGAATTTCGTTCTGGATTAACTGGCAATTTTTAAGATTTGCAGCTTCAAATCAGGAGCCAAGCAGTAACTGGGCAAGTTATAAAGGATACCAGGAATGCAAAAAGAGATTCTTCATCTTTTTTTACAGTTTAGCTACATATATTTATTAAGCACACTTTTCAAAAAAAAATTCTCTCTCTTGGCAATGTGGCCTCAAGGCTGTGACCCGAAGAAAATTCTCCATCCTGTGACTGACTGAAGAACTACATTGAGTCTTTATCAAATAAAACATTATGTTTTGTGAGCATTCGGTCTTAAATCTGCTTCAACATCCATATCAATTGTTTTAAAAAACATTTAGAATGTCTGCTTCCCTTTCTCTGTGTATCCATCTCTGTAAACAACTTGTGATAATATGTTATTTTGTATGCCATTGTATAGCAGGCAATTGCATCATAAAATGTATCTCAGTATGTAGTTCGAAGGATAATTGTATTCTAACCTTCATGTTAAAGTGTAAATTAAAGTGGTTCTCTTAAAGATCTAGCAGTGTGTTGGGAAATAGTTATCTTAAAGAGAGACGTAATAATCCTAGTCAGACATTTCAACTTTACAAATAATAAACAAATTCAAAAACAAGGTGGAAAAGATTTAGAGTTTGCTTGTTATTTCTAATCCCTCTTCATTCATCTTTGGATCCCAACAGATACAAATTGCCTTGATTGGAACAATTATGATCCTGCAAGAGTTAGTTCCTAGATCGTTTCAGGTTTTCAGTGCCCTCAGTCAAGACGTTCTCAGTGGTTGGGCCCCTCTCAGAGTAATTCCACTACCTTCAGGTCACACTGTTACAGATGTCTGCTCATTTCTCTCATTTTTCCTCTATGTGCACTCAGACTTCTGAGTTATGTTCCCATAATTCCATATGTTAAAATCAGTGGTGCAATTCAAATAATTTAACAACTGGTTCTCTACCCTAATGACCAGCTGGGTGGATGTGGCCAGGGTGGGTGTGGCCAGGGAGTGTGATAGGCAGCACTCAGCCTCCTGCACCCCCCAGGGAGCAAAAATGGGCCAGAAGGGGCCTGTGACGCACTCCCCACACACCCCATTTTGGGCCGAGTAAGCCTCCCTGCAGCCTCCTTGGAGCAAAAACGGGGTGCGTGGGGACTTCTAGAAGGGGAGGGGCAGGGAGGGGAGGGGAGGGGCCAGCCAGAGATTTAACAACCGGTTCTGCTGAAATGGTGTGAACCGGTTGAATCCCACCACTGGAAAATGACAACTATAGTTATCAACCATAGAAGTCTTCGCCACATTCTTTGGTCAGTATAGAGAACAGGGTCCATAATTCAACATTTTGAGTTCTGGGGGTTGCTATGACAAGTAATGTTACTTTGCCACACTACCAAAGCATTACAAGATGGATTATACTATGGGGTATCAGTCAGAAGGTTTGCTAGCTATAAGTACGTTTCATGCCTAAGGTCATAGTGAACTTTGTGCTAGAGTTAAAGTCACAACTCTTCCCTATGCCAGCCACAATCAAGCAGCAGTTTAAGGGTGAAGACCTTTAATATATATTGTACTTTCTTAAATATAAATTGTACTTTCTTAAATATATGTTGTACTTTCTTTCCCATCTTAATAGTAGAGCCCTCAAGTAATCTACAGGGGCGGGATGAAGCCAAGGTGGTCATATTTTGGTGATCACATTTTGTTACCACCGGTTCGCCCCATGTGCGCATGCACCCGGCCTCCTGAGCATGCGTTTTGATCACGTGCGTGCCTTCTGCACATGCACCTGGCCTCAAAAATGTGCCTAAATAGGATGGCATATTGCCAGGGCAAGTGGGCGGCCACCCGTGATCTCTGCTATTGGTTTGCCCAAACCGGTCCGAACCGCCTGAATACCACCTCTGGCCCAAAGTCACTGGCCACTTTGGCCTACAGTATGCGTGCTCTTATCCTCACATCCAGGGAACCTCTCTGCCACCATTCCTTTTTGGAGGGGAAGAGGCAAACAAAACATTGCTACTGGTTTCTGCTGTCCTTTCGAGACAGCTCCTTGCGTCTTCCAAATAGTGGGACCATGAGGTGAGCAATCTGCACTGCAAAGATGCAAATTTATTTATTTATTTATTTATTTATTATTTAAATTTTTATACCGCCCTTCTCCCGAAGGACTCAGGGCGGTTTACAGGCAGATAAAATAAACAGTACTATTACAAAATAAATACTATTAAAATACCACTAAAAAACTTATTCAATTTGGCCGCAATTAAAATTTAGCAAATAATAAAACCCATTAAAAACCCATTAAAAACCCATTTAAAACCCCTTAAAAACCCACGAATTTAAAAACTAATCCAGTCCTGCGCAGATGAATAAATGTGTTTTAAGCTCGCGAATTGTCCCAAAGGTGCTTTTTCAAGAGGCAGCTGGGCTTTGTTTTTTCTTGAAGACGTTTCACTTCCCATCCAAGAAGCTTCTTCGGTTCTGAACTGAAGTTCTGAAGCTTCTTGGATGAGAAGCGAAATGTCTTCAAGGAAAAACAAAGGAAGTCCAGTTGCCTTTTGAAAAAGCACCTTTGGGACAAACTGTGACCTGGATGATTGAGAATCTCCATAGACAAAAGATGCAAGTTGGATGCAAGCCAATTCTTTGGGTGGCTTTTGAGAGAATCTGCTCTTCACTTTTACTTGATTAGCTGTCTAGTAGGGCTTCACTGAGTGGTGCATTTTTTAAAAAAAATGTGGAGAGCGGGAACCCTGAGAAATCAGGGTTGGGGGGTTCATTTGAGTACCAATCATTTAAGAAACATATATGTGGAGATCTTGGTGCTTTGTGAGCTTGCTTGCTTGCAGAAGATTCATTATTCAATGAGCACATCCTCAGTGCTAGTGGGTATGGGGCTTCTCCCCATTTATATACAGTAGGTTGGCCTGCTCCCAGGCCTGGGAGTTTGGTTTACTCCTTGGTGGTTCCTTGATTAGATATTGTTTTCAGCTTGATTGTTTGTCTGGTGTCACTCCCTGCTTATCTGAATGTTGGCTGTGGAGAGGATGTGTTCTGGTCTTTTTGTTTCCTTCTTGGCTTTTTTTTTTAATTGTCTCTTTTTGAATGTTGTTCTATGTGTTTATTGATGGCTAATTTCTGTGAGAACCAAACTTCCAGGAAATCTGTAGTTTTTTGGATTTAGTTTGGTCTAGGACAGGGGTGTCAAACTCGATTGCATTGAGGACCACATCAGGGTTGTGTTTGACCTTGGGAGGGGGGCCGTGGCCGGGGGGGGCATGGCCAGCTCAACATCACTCATGTCAGGGGCACCTGTGGTGGTCTCCTGCAGCCCTCTGATCCTCCTGCAGCCCTCTGACAGCGAAAATGGACGGATGGCCCTCCCGAGCTCCATTTTCACTGTCAGAAGCACCACAGGCCGGTCCTTCACTATTTCCAGGGTGGCCCTGCAGGCCAGACCTAAGCACCCCATGGGCTGGATCTGACCCACGGGCCTTGAGCTTGACACCTCTGGTCTAGGATGTTCAATTTTCCAGTTGAAACTATGGGAGATGTAGTCTCCTCTATAAATATATATGTGAATCTTATTTAACAGGCAGGTTAGTTGACATCATTCCAAAATCCAAAATCAGTTCATTATTTTATTACAAGGGAAAGCTAAAAAGGTGATGGACAACTGTTTCACTTAGCAATAGAAATTTTGGGCTCCGTTGTGGTCTTAAGTCAAGGACTACTAGTACTGACTTCTGTTCTTATTTATAATTCTGAATCTAAATTATTTTTAAAAATCTGGTCCAGGAATTTTTTAAAAATTACATAGCTGGTCAGAGTGTTAGTTGTGGACCTCTCTTAGAAAATCAATGAACTCCTGGAGCTCCTGCAGTGTGCTTAATGTTATTGTTACGGGTTTGTAACAGAACTTTTGTATGTGTGACTTCTTTCAACCAACGGCTGAATTCCCACAATGAGACAGAACACATTCAAGGATTTTGTATAGTGTGAACTCAATGCTTACGTTTTGCAAAATAGTGATTATAACTAAGGTATGAAACGGGCTTGTGATTTTGTTCCTAAAATCATAAAAATTCCAAATCCTAAATATTGCAATGAGCCTAAAAGTGACTGAAAATCCCTTCCTTTTCCTTGTCTTTCATTAGTTGCAACAGCAAACAAGTATGTATGTCGTGGCCTGGACACAGTGGAACAGAGGGTGCCAATTCTTCAACAAAGGGCTGATCAGGTAGCCTTTTTAGCTTTAAAAAAAACCCTGAAAGTATCTTGGTACGAAGGAAGAATGCAAAAATCAACCTTGGCCCGATCCAAGTTTTAGTATATCATGCTAAGTGATAGCTCAGAGTTATTTTGGAGTCAGGTAATCCGTTTATACCATGTATATATGTATGTGGGTTTCACATAAATCAACAAAAATGTGAGTGTGCATGGCTTTCCACGCATGAGCTTTGCTCTCGCATGCAGCTTGCACGCATATGCGCTTAGAAAATGTGGCTAAATAGGACAGCATTGCGCAGGTCGCCACTACTGGCTCGGCTGAACTGGTCCAAACCGGCTGAATACCACCACTGAATGTATGTATGTATGTATATGAATGAATGAATGAATGAAAAGACATTCTATTAGCCTTCCACAATCAGATGCCTGTGTCTTCCAGGTGTGCTCTACTTCAGCATATTGGAAAGCAGAAAGGTATGGAAGGCTACTTTAGACAATACCTTGTGTTTCTGTAAAGACCATTTCAAATAACAGTAGGTGAAGCCTACTATTTAACATTAGTTCAACAGAGTGCCTGCAGAAGTTGTGAATGCCCTAACACTGGAAATTTTTAAGAAGATGTTGGATAACCATCTGTCTGAGATGGTGTAGGGTTTCCTGCCTGGGCAGGGGGTTGGACTAGAAGGCCTCCAAGGTCCCTTCCAACTCTGTTGTTATTAAACCAATGAGATTATTTTTCAGTTTCAGATCCTTTATTTGTTCAGAGCAAATTGCAGCCGGAATCATTGCATGAACCAGAAACAGCAGAGACATGGTAGAAGTGATTCTATGCTCTGCTAGCTACACACTTTCTTTGTTACCTGCCTGCTTTTAAAGAAAAATATTATTGTGTATATAGCTCAGCTTTCTTCATTCATGAGGTAGGCTGGCTAAGAAAATAACTGGTACAAGATTCAGGAGTGAAATGCTACCGGTTCACTCCGGTTCAAGCAAACCGGTAGTGATAAAAACTACCGGTTCAGTTGAACTGGTAGTTAAAAAAAGCTACGATCCAACAATCAGCTGTGCCACGCAGTTTAGCTCTGCTAGAAAGCAGGATTTCCTGCTTTCTAGCAAAGGTAAACCACACAGCACAGCTGATCCCCCCCCTTGCTGTTCTATTTATCTTCCCAAGCCTCCTTTTGGCACGTACTGCGCATGTGCACATGCCACGCACACCAAAAGGAGACTTGAGAAAGTAAATAGAACAGTGAGGGGGGGGATCAGTTATGCCACGTGGTTTAGTTTCACTAAAAAGCAGGAAACCCTGCTTTCTAGCAAAGCCAAAGGCGCGACACAGCTTATCATCAGATCGTACCTTTTTTTAACTACCGGTTTGACTGAACCGGTAGCTTTTTAAACTACTGGTTCAACCAAGCTGGTAGCTTTTTAAACATGCAGCACACATTTGGTATGCATACGCATGCGCATCCAGCGCAAGTTTGGTGTGCAGTGTGCATGTGCGACCAGAGAACTGGTAGCAAACTGGTTCAGATTTCACCACTGGCAAGATTTAAAATGTCTGTCTATTTGTCTGTCTGTCTACCTTGCAAATTTACACTAAACCTTTGGGGAGTATACAGAAGAAATATTTTTAAAAAACCTTGACATATTAAAAAATAAGTCTGAAAGATTTTTTTAAGAGAGTCAGAGAGAAGGTAACCAATTGTAAAGAAAAACAATTCCCTCCCTTTTATATTTTGTGTAGAAGGGAATGGGGATTTGAAATAAATAAAACTGGGATATCTGCTCTCATCTTTGTATATTAAGCTATAGGTTCCAAAATTTCATCTTCTGTGCAGCTTTGTCTCTCCCCTGTGCTGCACAAAGAGAAAAATGGATCAATGGCATACATGGAAGGAGGTTTTTTTAAAAAATCAAAATGGCAGCCACTATTGGGAGATCACAGCCACCATCTTGCCTTCATTTACCCTCTCTCCAACAGATGCCTAGGAATTGGAGCTGTACAGTTTTAAAAGAATCAAAGTGAATGTCATTCTGTGAATCACACTTAAATGCAAGTCCTACCTCCTGAAGTGAGAAAGACAACTTAATCCAGGGGTGTGAAATTGGTGGCCCATGGGCCGGATGCGTCACATGCAGGCCATGCCCACCCCAGCTCCGCGGAGGGGGAAAAACATCACGATACATCATGTGATGGCAATGTGACGCCGCGAGTTTGACACCCGTGGCTTAATCCAAAATGACCTCTCTTCTGTCTCCTACAGGTTGTGTCTGGTACAAAAGAACTGATGACTTCTAAAGTCACTAATGCCAAAAACGCAGTGACTCGCAAGTTGTCAGGGATGGTTGGCATGACCAAAGATGTGGTTCAGAGTGGTGTGAAAACTACAGCCTCCCTTGTGAGCAGCAGCATGACTGTGGTGATGGGAACAAGAGTGGGGAAGATGGCCAAGAACAGTGTGGAAACCATGCTAGGCCGGTCCCATGCATTTATAGATCACTACCTTCTCATCAGTGATGAAGACCTGAGTAAGTGCCCTCTAGAAAGCCTAAGAATGTAAAAATCATGGAATGGTACTGGATCAGGGGTGGGTTTCACATATCGTTGCCACCGGTTCACCGCGCACAGACACACTCGCTTCTGCACATGTGCCCAGCCTTCTATACATGTACTTTACTCTCACACACGCCCTCCATGCATACACCCGGCCACAAAAACATAGCTAAATAGGACAGCATTATGTCCAGGCAGATGGATGGACCCACCTGGGCCCACCTGCAGTCGCCGCTACCAGTTCGCCCGAACCTGTGTGAACCGGCTGAATACCACCTCTGTTCTGGATGTTAATGATTTGGGCAAATAAGGAAGCTCCACTGAAAGAAAATTTTGATAAAAGGTTAGGCAGGACAAGATCTTCAGAGGTGGGACAGGGGTGTCAAAGTGGCGGCCCGCAGGCCGGGTGTGTCACATGCAGGCCACGCCCACCCCAGCTCCGTGAAGGGAAAAAATGTCACAAAATGTCACATGATGGCAACGTGATGCCACAAGTTTGACACTGTGCTGTAGAACAGGGGTCTCCAACCTTGGCAACTTTAAGACTTGTGGACTTCAACTCCCAGAACACCTCAGCCAGCTTTGTTGGCTGAGGAACTCTGGGAGTTGAAGTCCACAAGTCTTAAAGTTGCTAAGGTTGGAGACCCCTGCTGTAGAAGGACTCTCTTTTGACTCTTTAGAAGTTTTTAAACAAAAGCTGGATGGTAACACTCAATAATGTTATTACAGCAAATGTTATCACTCTGCAGAAAAATCATCTTGTATTTATTTTCACTTGGATGAAAGAGAATTTGCTTTCATTTACTGTAAATCAAAGGAGAGAATTTCGATGGCATGCTCATGTGTGAAGCGAGCACTCTTGTACTTGAGCAACAATATAAAGTCATCTGAATGTTTTGACTGTAAAGTAAAGCCACTTCTCTAGTGGTTGGTAGGTTTCCTGGTTTCCCAAGCTTAATCATTTCGGAGGGAAGATATTATGAGAGGACATCTCTCCTTCAAAACTTTCAATTTTGCAAGTCTAAATAGCCAGGGAGGCCTCACAATAAAGAACTGGAATACCAAAGGGCATCGGTAGCGATCTCCAACAATAAAGAACAATCAAAATGCCACCAAGAGAGATTTAAAAGAAATTCTCAAGCACCATGAGAATGAGGTAGAAAACCTGAAGCATTTGACAAGCAGATTTTACGTTTGGTGAAATTTGTAGATCACAAAAGTTCAGTGAGGTGGCTCCTTAAGTGATACTGTTTTTATTTTGGGAACAAAATAAACAAGACCTCAATCTCTACTTAATTTGCATCTGTTAGCCATCAATATCCTAGGAATGTTAGCCCTATCAAAATTGTTTTGACTTTTCTTAGAATTCTTTAGATATTTCACTTGAAGAGGTCTATCAAACTATAGTAGTGGCCAAAATTGTGGAAACCTTTTGGAAAAAATAAGGGGCTAAGACAGCTGAGCTTGTCAATTGAAATGTCGGCAGTTCAGCGGTTCGAATCGGCAGTTCAGCGGTTCGAATCCCTAGTGCTGCCGTGTAATGGGGTGAGCTCCCGTTACTAGTCCCAGCTTCTGCCAACCTAGCAGTTTCGAAAGCACGTAAAAATGTAAGTAGAAAAAATAGGGACCAACTTTGGTGGGAAGGTAACAGCGTTCCGTGTGCCTTTGGCAATGAGTCATGCCGGCCACATGACCACGGAGACGTCTTCGGACAGAGCTGGCTCTTCGGCTTTGAAACGGAGATGAGCACCGCCCCCTTGAGTCGGCAACGACTAGCACATATGTGCGAGGGGAACCTTTACCTCTTACCTTTGGGAAAAATGTATTTTTGAGGTTTATGGCAAATAACGCTACTTTTTGGGGGAGTTTCAAGATAATCATATTCCACTGCTGGAATGGCCCAGACTATAACCCAATTGAAAATCTATGGAGCCAACTAAAGAAACTTGTTAGTCAGAAGCGACCCAGCAATAAAATCCAGTTAATAGAAGCAATCATTTAATCTTAGTTTCACATTATAACAGCTGCAGAATTAAAATACTTGGTTCACTCCATAGGAAGACGTTGTAAGGTCATAATTCCTGCTAAAGGTTACCCAATTAAGTATTAACTTATGTGATAATTTTTATCTATCTCGTTTTTTTCTATGCTGATAATTTTCGTATACCTCGTTTTTTTCTACATGTCTCACTTTTCTTCTTTGTACTGTAACTGTTATTCTAGTAGCAAATCCTTCATAAAAGTTATTGCATTACATTCTTAATTAAATTATCTTTCTATTGATATATAATTTTATGGTACTACTCGAAAAAAAATGTAGTGTCATTAGCTAGTTTTAGAAAATACACTTTTCCCAAAAGGTTTTCACAATTTTGGCCTCTACTGTAGGTGTTAACATATTTGTTTCTTTGGACATGACGATCATGCAAAATCCAATCTGGATTGGTTTACCCGGACCAGAGATTTACTCTTCTGAAATTCGGGCTTGTGCTGGAGATCATTCTCAGGGAACATCTCTCTAGAGCTCCGTCATGAGTCCAGAAGCTCGGGAAACTAAACCTCTGGTCCCAGTGACCAACCCAGATTGGATCTTGTAACATTATCCTGGGACACAAATATTTGCCTTCATTTGTATGATGTTCATTCTTCTCATATACCTTCCAAGCATCTCTGGGAGTTGGGCTATCTAAATGTAATTAATAATAATAATACTTTGAAACTCCACACATTGACAACATTTCAACAGTTACAAAAGGTTACACTGTTTGGATCCGTACATATACTACACTGATACATTTCAACATCCCAGGTTCTTGAGAACTCCGTGCAAATGAAGGCTAAGACCAGATAAAGAAATGGGACTGGTGATTTCACATTGTTGTGTAGATAATAATAATAATAATAATAATAATAATAATAATAATAATAATAATAATAATAATAATAATGATGATGATGATGATGATGATGATGACCTACCTTGAAACAATTGAGCAAATGAAAGAATGAAATTGGAAAGAAAAAAAACACCCTGCCCTATCCTATCTCAAACGTGACCAGTCTGTGACGTACTATTTGTGAATACCAACATCTGCCACACCTGCTTGGATACAGGGGGGCATAAAGTGGCAACAATAAATGAAATGCCACCCAAAGAGACATGGGCATATCTTCTAACATTGGAGTCCAACAGAACTGCAAGGTGAGATGAGTTTTGTAAGGTTCTTGCTAAAGAGGTAGTCTTCGACTTACGAACACAATTGAGCCTAAAGTTTTTGTTGCTACACTAGGTGGTTGTTAAGTGAGTTTTGCCCCATGTTACGGCCCTTTTTTTGCCACAGTTGTTCAGCAAATCACTGCAGTTGTTAAATGAATCATGCAGTGGTTCAGTACACCTGGCTTTCCCCATTGACTTTGCTTGTTAGAAGCCTGTTTGGGAAGGTCACAAATGGTGATCGCAGGACGCCAGGATGCTTCAACCTCTCATACGCAAATTGCCAAGCACCCAAATTTTGATCATGTGACACACACACACACACCCCATGGTCTATAAGTGTGGAAAAACGGTGATGCGTTTCTTTTTTCAGTGCTCTTGTAACTTTGACAACGGTCACTAAATGAACAGTTCTAAGTCGAGGACTACCTGTATCCTTTCCTCTTACTTTTAGAGCCTGTTATTTACACTGCCTTCCTCCTTTCAGTGGATCTGAAAACATGTTCTCAAGAGACAGGGATGGATCCTGTGCAGGAAGTGCAGACCCAGATCAAGTGCAAAGGCTATTTGGCCTGCGTGCTTTCTCTCTTGAATAAATTCCAACGCTATATATCCCAGCAATCCTGGTGCCATCTGAGGCATGCTAATGAGAATCTCCAAATAGTCTTTGAAAACACCTTTTCGGTAAGTCTTGGTAACTCTCCATTCTTTCTTTGCCTGTCCTTGGAAGAAAACGCTCGCCTCCATATTTATTTAACACATTTCTGCACCTATTCCTGCACCTGTGAGGGGAGGGAGGTAAAAAAAAAACACAAAATGGCATCCAGTCCTGCACATGCAAAGCAGCCATTGTCAGAGCTGCCTCAGCTTGAACCTCTGAGTAAGAACAATCCTTAACTCCATTTATTGATAAAGGTTTGGTTTACTAGAAGTCAAGTGAATTGCAGTAATGCATAGCCAGAACTGAGAATCACATGCCGCAATCCCCAGGTTTAATTTTTCCCTCCCTTAGTTGCCTCACGTGACAGGGTCCCCCATGTCCAATCAAATTCAAATACAACGCTTTCAGAACAGTCACGTCAGGCATAGGTTGGTAGGCAGCTGCATTCCGTTCCCAGCTGGTTGTCCTTGAAGCCCATCTCGGAGAGAGACAGTGAAGTTTTGTTACCCTTGAAGCATCCCATCTCCCAACCAGCCCATCCTTGAGTTCATGGCAGAGGATACTGAATGGTTGTGAAGCACAAGAGTGAGGTGACAGCTGGCAGCCATCTTGATTTTTTGGACCCGATGTCCCAGAATATATATATTTTTTAAAAATACTTGGAACAAAATGGAAATAATTATTGAATTATCTTCATTATACATGTGTGTACATTTATGAGAGAGATGGCTCTTCCCCACCATATTCATGATTGGATCAATGTGTGGTACTTGCCCTTCAGTGAGTCCATCTGGTTGTTCCCAGAAAGTGAGAGAGATGGAGTATGGCTCAATTTACACAACGTATTAGATAAATGCAGTATTTCCTAACCTTGACCACTTAAAGATGTATGGACTTCAACTCCCAGAATTCCTCAGCCGCTGACCAAAGTTAGGAAATATTGCATTAAGGTAACTAGCAGTGGTAGTTTGCAACTCAGTGATGTGGGAACTCAGTTATTCTCTTAACATGTTGCATGATACAGGCCACTGCTTTAAATCAGAATAAGGGCAATCTTGGGAGGAGAATAATGTGTTATGTGAACACAACAACTCTGGGTTTTTTATAGCCAGGTTGAACATTATCTGGACCCAATCTTCTATATAGCAATGACATCAACTAAAAAACGAACACAAGACCAAAATTGTTGGCTTTTATTTATTTTCTTGCTTCTTTCCCATTTTAACTAACATCAGTCCCTACCAGGTGCCCGCCATGTTTTATCTTTAAATGAAAAGGTTTTTAAAAAGAAAAATCACCCTGAGAAAAATTAATTTGGGCTTCCTCAAGAACCTAGAAATGAGATGAAGTTGATTCTACCGCTTGTATATTTAAAAAAATGTTTCCCCAATCCTGGTGCCCTTTTTAATATGGTACTAGAACTCCCAGGAGCCCTAATTCGCAGGTTGGATGCTCCATTCCAAACCTCCAGAAAGTGTCAAATTATAGAAGATTGTTCAAGTGTTTTAATGAAATTAATTTGTCTTGAAATCTTGGATCATACCTTTTGGTGGTCCCTATTCAGCTTGCGTGGGGTCAATCGGAAATTAGAAATCAAATGTAAATAAGCACGCCACAAGGGCAGAAGCAGCCGCCGAGTTGGCTTCTTCAGTCAGCTAGTGGCTGGGGGAGGATGGGGAGAAAAAGTGAATTTCTGCACCTGTGCAGTGTCTGCCCCCTGCCTGGAGCTGCCTGAGATGTTGAGGTGATGATGTTTGGGACATCAAATCAGATTACCGTATTTTTCGGACTATAAGACGCACCTACATTTAGAAGAGGAAAACAACAAAAAAAGGTTTTGGCCTCCACGTGCCCCATTTTCGGCCCTTTTCAAGCCTTTTTTCGGGCCATTTGGGGAGCTTTTTTTGGCCTGTTTTCAGAGCTTTTTTCAGCTTGTTTTTGAGGCTTTTTTCAGACCATTTTCAAGACTTTTTTTGGCCCATTCTCAAGGCTTTTTTCAGCCCATTTTCTGTGGAAAAAAAAAAGCAGGCTGAAAAAAGCCTCAAAAATGGGCCTGAAAAAGGCCAAAAAAGGGCCCGATAACGAGGTGTACAGAGGCCAAAAAATGGCCAGCGGGTGTGCGGGGCTTCAGCAATATTTGGTCTATAAGAAGCACCAACATTTTCACCCCCTTTGGGAAGACAAAAAAGTGGGTCTTATAGTCTGAAAAATATGGTGCATTGGGTCAGCCCTCCACAAGAGTCTGTTTGTCATGTAGCCCCTTGAAAAAATTAATTGCCCACCTCTAATGTACATACAACGGAAGTCTATCACAATTGAGCTATGAACCCCAAATACATAGACCCAGGTCAGCATTTCTCTCCTTTCCAGTAGCTCTTTAGCTTTGAAAAGTGACTGGTTTTCCATGAGCAAATATATTTGCTTCCATTCATGGTTGCTTAAAATAGATTTGAGTAATAGCCTCCGCCAAGCAGCTTCTGACATGATAAATTTGTTGACCTATTTGCAACCACAATAGTCAAAGGAGTTATTATCTAAAGTACAAGAACCTCATGGAAGGACAGAGTCACACATGGTTCTGCAGGATGGCAGGAAAGAAGGCACAACCAACTCTGTCAGGCCTTGAAGTATTCCTTGCAGCCAGGATTAGCGGGAACCCACCCAAGGAAAGTAGTCGCCTCAATAACAGAGAAACATCTTCTAAAGCAGCGGTCTCCAACCATGGCAACTTAAAGCCTGGCAGACTTCAACTCCCAGTTTCTGGAAGTTGAAGTCCTCCAGGCTTTAAGTTGCCTGTTCTAAAGACTGAAGTTGCTTTTAATCCCATTTAAGGTTTTAAGGTTTTGGTCACTACCAAAGGTTTTGGTCACTACCTTTAAAGCGCTCCATGGCTTGGGACCTGGGTACTTACAGGACCGCCTATTGCTACCTTATGCCTCCCACCGACCTGTACGCTCACACAGAGAGGGACTTCTCAGGGTGCCGTCCGCCAAACAATGTTGGCTGGCGGCCCCCAGGAGAAGATCCTTCTCTGTGGGGGCTCCTAACGATTTCCCCCTGGTTTACGCCAAATACCTGACCTTCAGACCTTTAGCAATTGAAAACGTATTTATTCATTCGCTGGCTAAATTTTGCTGTATTTTTAAATTTATATTCCATATTCCTAAATTTTATATGAATTTTAAATGGGTTTTTAGAATTTTAAATGTTTTAAAGTTTTCGGCCAATTGTGTAATAAGTTTTTTTAATTTCGTTTTAATTGTATATTGTATTGTTTGCTTTTACTTTGGCTGTACACCCCCCTGAGTCCTTCGGGAGGAGGGCGGTATAGAAATCTAATAAATAAAAATAAAATAAAAAATAAAAATAAATAAATTTATCCATGTTCTTAAAGGGCCATTGTTCAGGTCCACAATCATGGGCTCAGAGAAGCAGTGAAATCCACTTACCTTCGCTACCGTGTGTAAGCCTCTTCTGCACATGCTCAGAAACTTCTGCAAAACCAGGACGTAATGACATTGCGAGGGGTAGGCGGAGCCTCCTGCCACCGGTGCTACCGTTTCGGTGAACCAGATAGAACTGGGGGGCAGATTTCACAGCTGGCTCAGAGTTGCCCTTCAGGGCTGTAGAAATCCATTAAGCACATATCTTGTGCTCTGGACAAGTCTTAAAGAAGGAGATAGTTATGCCCTAACAGCACTTCTCCCCTTCTGAATTATTATTTTTTTAGTCAGATAATTTCACTGCTATTATTAATTTGATCGAGGGCATAAACTGAAAAGGAGCATAATGCAAAACGGGGAAGTCCTGTAATAGTATGTGGGAAAGACCCTGTGAGACGGAGCCAAGAGACACCGCGAAGGGAACAATTAGATAAGAGACAACATAGTCTGCAGTTGTATAAAGGATGGGACAAGAGTCTCAGAAGAGACTGTCCTTCAGGCTGTGCGGGGCTTCAGCAATATTTGGTCTATAAGAAGCACCAACATTTTCACCCCCTTTGGGGAGACAGAAAAGTGGGTCTTATAGTCTGAAAAATATGGTGCATTGGGTCAGCCCTCCACAAGAGTCTGTTTGTCATGTAGCCCCTTGAAAAAATTAATTGCCCACCTCTAATGTACATACAACGGAAGTCTATCACAATTGAGCTATGAACCCCAAATACATAGACCCAGGTCAGCATTTCTCTCCTTTCCAGTAGCTCTTTAGCTTTGAAAAGTGACTGGTTTTCCATGAGCAAATATATTTGCTTCCATTCATGGTTGCTTAAAATAGATTTGAGTAATAGCCTCCGCCAAGCAGCTTCTCACATGATAAATTTGTTGACCTATTTGCAACCACAGTACTCAAAGGAGTTATTATCTAAAGTACAAGAACCTCATGGAAGGACAGAGTCACACATGGTTCTGCAGGATGGCAGGAAAGAAGATACAACCAACTCTGTCAGGCCTTGAAGTATTCCTTGCAGCCAGGGTTAGCGGGAACCCACCCAAGGAAAGTAGTCACCTCAATAACAGAGAAACATCTTTTAAAGCAGCGGTCTCCAACCGTGGCAACTTAAAGCCTGGCAGACTTCAACTCCCAGATTCTGGGAGTTGAAGTCCTCCAGGCTTTAAGTTGCCTGTTCTAAAGACTGAAGTTGCTTTTAATCCCATTTAAGGTTTTAAGGTTTTGGTCACTACCAAAGGTTTTGGTCACTACCAAAGGTTTTGGTCACTACCTTTAAAGCGCTCCATGGCTTGGGACCTGGGTACTTACAGGACCGCCTATTGCTACCTTATGCCTCCCACCGACCTGTACGCTCACACAGAGAGGGACTTCTCAGGGTGCCGTCCGCCAAACAATGTTGGCTGGCGGCCCCCAGGGGAAGATCCTTCTCTGTGGGGGCTCCTAACGATTTCCCCCTGGTTTACGCCAAATACCTGACCTTCAGACCTTTCGCCGCGAATTGAAAACGTATTTATTCATTCGCGCGGGGCTGGCTTAAATTTTGCTGTATTTTTAAATTTATATTCCATATTCCTAAATTTTATATGAATTTTAAATGGGTTTTTAGAATTTTAAATGTTTTAAAGTTTTCGGCCAATTGTGTAATAAGTTTTTTTAATTTCGTTTTAATTGTATATTGTATTGTTTGCTTTTACTTTGGCTGTACACCCCCCTGAGTCCTTCGGGAGGAGGGCGGTATAGAAATCTAATAAATAAAAATAAAATAAAAAATAAAAATAAATAAATTTATCCATGTTCTTAAAGGGCTATTGTTCAAGTCCACAATCATAAGCTCAGAGAAGCAGTGAAATCCACTTACCTTCGCTACCGCGTGTAAGCCTCTTCTGCACATGCTCAGAAACTTCTGCACATGCGCAGATGGTAAAAAACCAGGACGTAATGACATCGCGAGGGGTAGGCGGAGCCTCCCGCCGCCGGTGCTACCGTTTCGGTGAACCAGATGAACTGGGGGGCAGATTTCACAGCTGGCTCAGAGTTGCCCTTCAGGGCTGTAGAAATCCATTAAGCACATATCTTGTGCTCTGGACAAGTCTTAAAGAAGGAGATAGTTATGCCCTAACAGCACTTCTCCCCTTTTGGATTATTTTTTTTTTAGTCAGATAATTTTACTGCTATTATTAATTTGATCGAGGGCATAAACTGAAAAGGAGCATAATGCAAAAGGGGGAAGTCCTGTAATGGTATGTGGGAAAGACCTTGTGAGACAGAGCCAAGAGACACCGCGAAGGGAACAATTAGATAAGAGACAACGTAGTCTGCAGTTGTATAAAGGATGGGACAAGAGTCTCAGAAGAGACTGCCCTTCAGGCTGTAAAGAAGTCGGGGGGAGAATTGTACTTTCAGAATTGCAAGATTGTTGTCGGCTACTACACCATGAAGAATCACAACCGGATGAGTTAATTCTCCTTTACTGTAAACTACATCGACAGAACCTTGCATTTTTTAGCATTCAACCAGGGTTGTTAAAAGGGGAGGTTCGGTCATAATGGTTTTTTTTATTTGTTGGAAAGATGCAAAAACGATGCATTTGTCTTATGCCTGACAGCTCACCTTGTAAGGGAGATGAGCAGCATGAAAATGTAATAAATATATTTGTTTTGTATGGACAAAGCAACAGCCAGTCTCCCAGTGATTTTATTCCTGGGATGATTGTGCTCCTAAGGCAGAGAAAAGTTAGAAAACTAAGGTGAGCCGAAATGGAACCAGAGAAGGAACCCCCAAGTGGCTAAGCTGAGCTTGTCGATCGGAAAGGTCGGAAGTTCAAATCCCTAGTATAGGTCTCCTGCGTGAGCAGGGGGTTGGACTAGATAACCTCCAAGGTCCCTTCCAACTCTGTTACTGTTGCATACTAAGTCCTGCCTAACTGCATCCAAACAGATGGAGCCTCCATCACTCAGCAATAAACTCTGAACAATTCCCTTAAAGCAGATAATATAGAACTCGTGTGATTTGCCTGCCTAAATTGATTTTATTTGGAATGTTGTGTGAATGATTATTGGCTACTCTTGTTTTACTTTTCCCAATAACTCCCTTTTTGACAAACATCTAGAGATTTGGCTTCATTGGTTCAGAAAAGGCAGATAAGTGCACTTCTTCCGAAAACCTGCCCCTATGCAAAACTGCATGATTGCACAGCGCCCCCTTGTGTTTCAAGAATTATTTCACTTTTGAATTGTTCGCTTCAGGTAGGAAGATCCAAAGTAGCTTCCTTTCTGTTTTTTTTTCTGGAACTGGGCTTAAGAGAAACGCCTTACTAGGAGGGTTAAGGATCTCCAGTTAAACTGAGAGGATTGAGTTTCTCATCATTAACTTTTGCTGAAGAATTTCTGGGAAAAGGGGTTTAAATTATCTGACAGGTTGTAACATAAGGTAATTATTAGCATACATTAAGCTATTGTTAAAGGCATAAGAACTACAGGTATTCCTTGATTTAAAAGGTAGCACCATGGTGGCGCAGTGGTTAGAATGTAGCATTGCAGGCTAATTCTGCCAATTGCCAGCAGTTCGATCCTCACCGGATCAAGGTTGACTCAGCCTTCCATCCTCCCGAGGTGGGTAAAATGAGGACCCAGATTATTGGAGGCCCATAGGCTGACTCTGCTGAGAGCGGGCTGTGAAGCACTATGAAGCGGTATATAAATCTAAGTGCTATTGCTATTCCTAATGCTACAATCACAATTGGACCCGAATTTCAATCACTAAGCAATACAGTCATTAAGTAAGTCACCATCATATTACTGGCCCTGATTTTATTATTTTTAGTGCAGTCATTAAGCAAATCCAGCTTCCCCGGTTGATTTTACTTGCTGGAAGCCGCTATAAAATCATGATCACGTAAACTGCAGGATGCTGCAGCCATCACAAATAAGAGCTCGTTACCAAGTGCCCAAACCATGATCACATGACCGCAGAGAGCAGTGTGCTGGTCATAATCTCAAAGAACTGGCCATAAGTCACTTTTTTCAGCCTCGTGGTAACTTTGAACTGTTGTTAAATAAATGGTTATAAGTTGAGGATTACCTGTAGTGGAAAAAAAAAACCACCAACAATCGTGCTACAATATATGTCATATTGAAAATCTATCTTTCCACAGAGGCCATAGCTCTGATAAAAATGCTTGTTTCGTCCACACAAGTAAGATTCATGTCTGACATTTTGGAAAGCTTTTAAAGCAGGGGGTCTCCAACCTTGGCAACTTTAAGACTTGGGGACTTCAACTCTCCCAGCTTTGCTGGCTGAGGAATTCTGGGAGTTGAAGTCCACCAGTCTTAAAGTTGTCAAGGTTGGAGACCCCCTGCTTTAAAAAGCAGCTTAGAAAAATCTGAAGACAAGGGAACAATGGTTTAACTATAAGACATTTCCAATTCTAATCATCCCTGGTGTATGTTGTTTTTTTCGCCCTCCAGGAATGGAAAGGTTGGCTAATAGCCTTGTACTACACCGTTACACTTCCCCTGAGGACTGTCTACCTGATCCTCATCTTTACTGTTGAAGAATTGTCCGCCAAATTTAATGAGAGCGTTCCCCAAGCTTGTTACATCTTAGAAGACCTCAAGTTGGTCTTGTCTGCTCTCACTTGCCTCCAGGAACTCTGCTGGAAAATCTTTGCCCGCGTCTGGGAAAAGATGTCTGAGGAAGAAAATCTCAACACGCTCTTGAACTATATCGTGCAAACGCTTCCCTTCTGTTTCTTTGCAAACCACTGCAAATGTAGGACCTCCACCGATAGCACCGCAAAAGCTTTAAAAGCCATTCAGAGGGTGCAGGCGTCGAAGGACAGCCTTCTTGGACTGGAGGGAAGTGGAATCTCTTCCATAGTTGCGGCCACTTGAACCCTGCATCTGGTCACCTGTGGGAGGGGGAAAAGTGAGATGCAAGGGTTTGGACATATGAAGGGGTTAGCTCTTAACCGAAATCCAAGGGCAACTGCAAGCTTACAGTAAAATAGGAAATTGACTATCTGACACGTTCGTGTGTGTTTTTCTTACTCTTCTCAACCATCTCTGAATCCCACACAACTAATAGGTGAGAGGATGGAAAGGGAAAACAGAACAGTACCAGAATCTCAAAGTCCTCATATTATTGTAAGGTTGAAGGGTCCAACTATACCAACAATTATTGTTCCTTAGAAAAGTTCAATTTTGGAACCATCTAGAGCAGGGGCATCAAACTGGCAGCGTGCAGGCTGGATGCGTCATATGCAGGCCACACGCACCCCAGCTCCGCAAAAGGGGAAAACACCACAAAGTGCCACATGAGGACAAGATGATGCGGCGAGTTTGACACCCATGATCTATTCTAGGGGCAGCAAATCCTAGATTTAATCCTAAATCGTGATAAAGTAAGTTGCAAGAAAGAATTCTTACGGAAGCAACTGGAAAGGACCATGATTAATGTTAATTTCAGTCACTCCACGGGCAAACACAAACTGCCATCTGGATCTAATAATAATTAAATGTGATTCAAAAGAGGAAACTTCTCAAAAATCTGGAGACTGGGATTTAAAAATCCAATAGAAAAAGTCAGGTGTGCCAGATCTCTTAATGATTCCTGCAAGTTGTTAAAACTTGAAGCCAGGGGTGAAATCCTACTGGTTAGCACCAGTTTGGGAGAACCGGTAGTAATAAAAGCTACCTGTTTGGATGAACCGGTAGTAAAAAAATCCTACCAGTTCATCCGAACTGGTATTCCGACAATCAGCTGATATTCTGACGATCAGCAGGAAATCCTGCTTTCTAGTGAATCTAAATCGCGCGGCACAGCTGTTCCCCCCCCCCATTGTTCCACTTACCTCCTTTTTCTGTGTGAAGTGCGTGTTTGGTGCACACTGCGCATGTGTGCAGAGTGTGCATTTGGTGCTGACTGCGCATGTGCACACAGCATGCATTTGGTGCACATTGAGCATGTGTACACAGCGTGTGTTTGGTGCACACTGTGCATCTGTGCACAGTGCGCATTAGGCACGCAGTGCACATCTGGCGCATAAAATGTGCAGGCAGCAAAACCGCTGGCAAACCGCAGAGGATTTCACCACTGCTTGAAACTTTTAGCAACCCTGGCAAATTTTACATTTATGTTTAACACATTTAGAGGCCACAACATCCCTTGATGGCTTCTAGGCAGACTTGTTTGATTTTCCACTTCTTAAAGGTAAAGGTAAAGGTTCCTCTCGCACATACGTGCTAGTCGTTGCCGACTCTAGGGGGCGGTGCTCATCTCCGTTTCAAAGCCGAAGAGCCAGCGTTGTCCAAAGACATCTCCATGGTTATGTGGCCGGCATGACTCAATGCCAAACGCGCACGGAATGCTGTTACCTTCTCATCAAAGGTGGTCCCTATTTTTTCTACTTGCATTTTTACGTGCTTTCGAAACTGCTAGGTTGGCAGAAGCTGGGACAAGTAACGGGAGCTCACCCCGTTACATGACAGCACTAGGGATTGGAACCGCTGAGCTGCTGACCTTTCGATAGACAAGCTCAACGTCCTAGCCCCTAAGCCACCGTGTCCCTTCTTAGGCAACCCCATTTCACCACACCATTCTTTTGTTAGTAGTTTTCTGACTGACTCCTGTCCGTTCCACTGTCTCTGGCACACACTCATCCATTCCTGCTCTAAAATAATGATTATTATTAAATTATCATCAATAGGCAGCTTGAGTTAATGAGCTATGCAATTTCAGAAATCAGGATAAACCAAATTGCCACATAAGCACCAACTGCACTTATTTATTGATAATTATTGACAGAACTTTTATTATCTGGGCGCTTCATTCTACTCCACACAGTGAGGCTTCGAACAGATTAAAAAGAATTCTGCACTTCCTATTCCTCTACTAAGAAGAGCAAGATTATGACACAATTACATTTATAAATGGCCCTTTTGCTATATGTAGTTCTTGACTTACGACCACAACTGAGCCCAACATTTCCATTGCTAAGCAAGATGATTGTTAAGTGAGTTTTGTCCCATTTGACAATCTCCCTTGCCATAATCGTTAAGTGAATCATTCAGGAATTAAGCAAACCTGGCTTCCTCCATTGACTTTGCTTAACACGAAGTGAATGAATAGCACAAAATAACTGCACTGAAGTGGTGGTTTTGTCAGAATGAATAACACAAGAGGACAGACCAATATAAAGGCGATGTCATGAGCCCAATGGCATACCTGATTGAAAAACAAAACCCGATCCATCCATCTGGCAGACATAACTCCATTTATTGTGAATTACAAATTCAGCATTACTGGTTTATGGTAGCTATTCAGATGTAAGGATTCCAAAGTGTATTTAAAAACAAACAGCCAAACCACAAATAGATCCAAGACTTTGTCTTCTATGATTCTGATCCCACCTGTAAGCTCCAGTGAAATTCATTATGTAAACTTGATGATTCACAAAAGCAATGGAGCTTGGATACCGCTACTCCATCTTAACCCCTTTTAAAAAAAAAACAAGACTAAAAAGGACAAACATATGCAATAAAAATGTAAACCTGTATACAGAAATTAACCATTCTCAAGCTATGGCATTTGGAGTGGGCTATAAATTTTAAATAAAGCTCACTTCACTTCACCCCTATGTGTGGTGTAAAAAACAAACAAACCCAAATCATCATGTGATTTGTCAATTCAAACTTAGTAGTTTACTATATACAGGTCAAATAATATAGATGTTAAAATAAAGACTCGGGGTGGAGTGACTTGAGACACAATAGATAATCCTCTTTGGAGAGGCTTCTGGGTTCAAATGAAGCCTTCTTCCTCGTTGCCTGAAATTCAGCAAGCGCTTGTTCTCTAGGACAAAGGATATCTACTTTTGGACTCCTTGAGGAAGGAGGGAGAAGGCTGAAGTGCATCAAGTAGCCCTTCCCAACGTGACATTTTCCAGATGTGTTGAGATTACAATTCCTCAGATTCCCAATGCATCTGGAAGGTACCAGCTGGGCTATAGGAAGTGATCCTTGTCTCTCCTTGGTATATCTAGGACTGAGGGCTACTATACTTGTGCATTGAATTGTACGGCAATAGGAAGGATGGTGTCCCTTTTGTTTTCTAAAGCGAGAACATGAGAAGTGTATACAGACCTGATAAAAAGCAAAATCAGTGTGCCATAAGGTGGAAAAGAAAGATTACCAACAGCGTGCGTGCATGTATTTCTTGTGTGGTAATTATGGTAGTTCTATATAAATTAGCTATATTGTTTTATACACGTGACCTATGACCTAAAACTTTTTTCCTTCCCTCTTTAAAACTATAATTTTCATCGCTCATCTTATTATTATTTTAAAAAAAAAATCTAATACTTCTCTTGCCATGTCCCTAATGGCAATTATGGAATATTAATATAAAAGGTGTGTATTTTTTAAAAAAAAAATTGTGATATTGGCTAGTTATGTAGGTTTATAGCTAAATGAAGTAAATAAGTATTAAAAGCCTTCTATTATTAGTAGTGCCTTATACATAACATTTAAAAAAGCGAAATGTAATATGTTCTAAAACTGTTAACTAGTTTTTAAAAAATACAAACAAACAAAAAAAGAGAGAGAAACATTATCAGTACCACTGCTGATTGCAATTGTCCAAATTCAGAGTATTAACTATAACTTACCAAAGGGAGTGGGGGAATGCTACTTTAAAACTATGAAAATTGTATTGATGATGCTAATTCATCAAGGACTACTTACGGAAGGAAATGGCCAACTCGGCATGTTTGTTCCGTGCCTTACTGTAAAGTGCTAAAAGCGGAGAAAAAAAATGGGGCTCATCCCACTTAGCTACAGGAAGGATATTTGGGTGGGAGGCATAGAACCTCATTCCTGGCATCTCTCCTACTTTCCTTTTATGGAAAGTTACACTCCTTCGCTCTGCACAGGACCTTGCAGATAGAGAAGGTGACCTCCGCTTACAGGTATGACCCAAGTGATGGATTAGGCACTCCAGCAACACCACACGTGACAATCTGTGACATGATGTCGGAGAGCAAAGGGGGAGAAAGCCATGGTTCCATCAAAGGTGGTGGACCACCAAAGATGGTGAACCTATCATATAGTGTTCTGTAGACCACGATAGGCTTAGGGAATTATACCAAACCTTTCTACACTCAAGTCAACAAAAAGTCAATAGTAGCAAAGAGGTTGACTCTGCCTTGACTTTTGACGGCCCACTGTTCAGGTGTTTTGCTTGTGAATGGACCAGCCTGTGTTCCTCCCATCCTGGCCCTGTGTTTTTCCTCACCTATTTGGGATAGGACCCACAAGTGGAAAGTGTGCACAGCAGATGTCGCTCTCCTCCTGTCTGGACACACAGTTTGTGAAGACTTTGTCAGTAGACGCATCTCTCTCTTTCACAGCATGGTTTTGTTTTTTGTGTTTTTTGTTTTTTTGAGGAATAAGGCACTACTATTAAGACAAATGTTTTAAGACTGAATATTAAATACAGTGCTAATATACATGGTTTCCTTAAAAACTGGGATAATGTAGCCAACCCCACCCGCCCCTCCCAAGTAAACCAACAAAAACAAACATAAATATATATAAAAAGAAGAGGACACATTTAGCACTTCTGTTTTTGAAAACCGAGTTGGTCCAGCGTAATTGGTGGCTTCCTTAAGGCTCCTTTTCAAATTGTCTCAAACCTGCTGAAAGAAAAAAAAGTGGTGGGATTCCCTCGAATCACCAGAAATGTCAACATGAGCTGGGAAATCCCTACTTGTCCAAGGATTTGCTGATTTAGGTTGCAATGCTAAGATCAAATTTTAAGGACTATGCCTGCTTTCTTTCTTGCTCATACCCCACAATCTAGAAGAGAGTTCCAACAGAGTCAATCTTAACCACTTTTAAAATAATATCCACTGATTGGTTATTTTCAGAAAGCAAATTAGTGAAACTCCTAGTTTTTTTAATGGGTCCATACATCTTACTGCTCCCAGCTCAAATTTTACTTCCTCGATCATGTGGAAATGCAGAGTGGTGCGGTGGCCTAGAGGTGGAGCTCTCGCCTCACAATCCGGAGGCTTGTGAGTTCGATCCTAGCTAGAGGCAGATATTTCTCTCTCTGGGCACACTGAGAATATATCTGCTGAACAAACTCTGCATTGGCGACAGGAAGGGCATCCGGCCAATAAACACTCTGCTAGCTCCATCCAGTTGCCCAGACTCCACCCCGCAAGGGATTATGGGGTCGATAAAAGATGATGAGGGTTCATGTGGGAATGCAATATTTTCATACATCGGGCTGCAAAGTTGGGTTTGATTCAGATTATTCTTGGGTAAGTATGCCTCAGTACTGGCATAATGCCTGAAAAGAAATGGATCCTGCAGAGAATCATTAAAAATATTTCAAAAGGCTCATTAATTCCTATTCAAGTTGGAGATGCTTAATTGGACAATAACGGGGCTGAACAGGAAGGAAATAAGAGTAATTATACTTAGCAAGCAGGAATGTGAACAGAAAGCCTATGATATATCTTACATTAAGCCATAAAATGCTTGGCTAGATTCTTCTTTATAAATGGATCCAGACGTTGCTGTATGAAAACCACGGTTATGGACTTTAGATTTGAAATGAGCCAGGAAAGTGAATGATCTGTTGTTTGCCTCTTACAGATTCCAGACAAAGAACCCCATTTGCCATCAGGGACAAGCCACTGGGGAGGAGAGACTGTCTGGCAATCCATTAATAATATTAATTAATTAATATTAATTTCAGAATTGAGGCTTGGACTCAGCGATGAAATCTGAACCGGTTTACTACCAGTTCGCTGGCTGCGCATGCGCGCGAGGAGCGCACGCACAATGCAGGCCAAAAGGAGGCATGGGGTAAGTAGAACAGCGGGGGGGGGATCAGCTGTGGCGCGCAATCTTTTTTTTTACTTTTAAAAGCATTTTTTTACAACCTATTTGACTGAATCGGTTGTAAAAAATGCTTTTAAAAGTAAAAAAAAGGGCTCTGACGATCTCGCGGCTCAGCTGGGATTGTCAGAGCCTTTTTTAAAATCTTTTAAAAGCATTTTTTTATAACCCATTCGGCTGAATAGTTTGTTAAAAATGCTTTTAAAAGTAAAAAAAAAGCTCTTGACTATCGCACGGCTCAGCTGGGATCATCAGAGCCTTTTTTTTTACCTTTAAAAGCATTTTTTAAAAGAAGCGGCAAGCGGGGAAGCGGGCAACCGGGCGATTGGGTGGGCATTGGTGGGCGGGGAGCGGGGGGGCAGGGATTTTTGTACCAGTTCTCCGAACCACCCACTGCCATCGCTACCAGATCGACTGATCCGGTCCAAACCGGGAGCATTTCACCCCTGCTTGGGCTGCTTGCCTGATCCCAAACACTGAAATGCTCACTTTTGCTTACCATTGGTCTCCAACTTCCTTCCTGCTGCTGTGACCTAATTCAAAGAGAGAGAGAGAGAGAGAGAGAGAGAGAAGTAAAAAAAAAAAAAGGTTACAAAAACATAAACTATCCCACAGGTGCTTTTTCAGGAGGCAACTGGACTTTCTGGTTTTTCTTTGAAGATGTTTCGCTTCTCATCGAAGAAGCTTCTTCAGCTCTGACGGGATGGTGGGGAATGGAAGGATTTATATTCCTTGCAGCCAGCTGGTCATTTGCATTCTTTTAGAGAGTCACTGAGGCTACTTGGAGGTTTATCTCTGCCCTTCTTGGAATTACTGAAAGGACTGTGTTGCAGACCGGAGATAGATTATGTCGTATATCTCGCTCCCTCTGTTGAGAGAGGACTGTTCAATTTTGACATAGATGGTTTCTTGACATCATCTATCTCTGGTCTACAACACAGTCCATGTTAACAACCGTGTTTCTTGTCACTTAACAAATGTGACAAGAAAAGTGGTAAAATGGGGCAAAACTCAATTAACAAATTTCTCACTTAACAACATACATTTTGGGCTCAATTGTGGTCGTAAGTTGAGGACTACCTGTATTAAGAAAACAGTTAAGGTTTTAACGGTTAATTTATATCAGTATCAAGTTTTATTTTAATTGTGCATTAAATGTTTGTTGAAAATATTATTTAGTCACCTTCGATAGAATAGAAACCCAGGACATAACAGTACAGTACAAATACCGATAAATAAATAGTTTGGGATCTATTCTACATCATTCTTCTAGATTTGGCAATTATGTCACTCAAATTCAGCAGTGCAATTGAAGGGGACTTCAGAGATTACACCGCCCCTCCCCAAAATGTAATAGAATAACAGTGGGTGGTTACCTTTGATGAAGAAGAGGTCTTTTCAACCGACTGCTTTTCCCAAAGGTTGCGTTTGCCAGATACATCTCCAGGTCGTAAGTCCTATTTCCCAAAAAAACACACAACCCTCTAAAGCAGGGGTCTCCAACTTTGGTAACTTTAAGACTTGTGGACTTGAAGTCCCAGAATTCCTCAGCCAGCAAAGCTGGCTGAGGTGTTCTGGGATTTGAAGTCCACAAGTCTTAAAGTTGCCAAGGTTGGAGATTCCTGCTCTAAAGCAAGTATTAGAAACAAGAACGGTGTAAAAACATATTATTAAAGCCCGTGCTATTTAAATAAACCTTCCCCAAAGATGAATTCATAGGTAGTAGCATGAGACTTTTAAGTAATTTCTTTCGAAAATAGGTCGACAGCTAACTGGACCTACATAAACGGGCTGGAACTGGAAGTTCATGGTTTCGCAGAGGAATTTCAAAACTGATTTACCTGACTCAGTTTAAAAGTAAACAGCCAGTCCAAAAGAAGAACAGAACAACGGAGAGAGAGATATAGAATTCCAGCCAAGAAGATGGTGGTGAAAGAGGGAAGAGAAGAAAGCGGTTGACTGAGAAAGAAGGAAGGGAGAGAAAGAAAGGACAGATTAGTACCAACTCACTTCTGTGAATAATTCTACTATAGTCCACTTACAATGTCCAGCCTTCTTATATGAAACATATTTATCTCTGAGCTATGAACATCTGGCTGCTACTTCTGAATAGAGAAGAATGTAGAAACAGGACATTGATACCATACCACAGCTATCTAAATCACTATTTTAGCTCCATCAGTAATCAGGTGACCATGTTCAGGCACCTCCTTCAAATGCCGTCTACCTCAGTTGCAATTTCCATTTGACTGCAAATTATAGAAACTATGGTCTAAGCCAGGGGTGGTCAAACTCAGTTTCATTGAGGGCTGCATCAGGGTTGTGTTTGACTTCAGGGCGGCAGGGTAGGCATGGCCAAGGCAGGCGTGGCCAGAGTGGGCATGGCCAGCTCGATGTCACTCATGTCGGGGGCACCTGTGGTGGCCAAGTGCTAAGGCAGAACTTCCCTCAGACCCTCCCACTCTCTCATTATAAACTCTCTCCTTCCTTCCTTCCTTCCTTCCTTCCTTCCTTCCTTCCTTCCTTCCTTCCTTCCTTCCTTCCTTTCCTATTTTTCCTTCCTCTTCTTCTTTTTCCTTCCCTCTTCATTCTCCTTTCTTCTTCCTCCCTCCCTTCCGATCTTTCCTTCTTTTTCTTTGTCTTTCCCTTTCTCCTTTCCCCTTCTTGCATGCTCAAATGAAAAAGGGGAAACATTTCTCCTTTTGCTTTGTTTTTAGTTTGTTTTGCTAGCCCATGACGGCCTCCTGCAGCACTCTGCCAGCAAAAATGGGGGCCATTTTCGCTGGCAGAGTGCTACAGGAGGCCGTCGCAGCCGAAAACTGGGCCCGGATGGATGGGGGTGGGGGTTGCACGTGGCCATCCCGAGCTCTCTTTTCCCTGGCATAGGCACTGCGGACTGGTCCTTTGCTGTTTCCAGGGTGGCCACGCAGGCCAGATATGCTTTGAGCTTGAGACCCCTGATGTTCACATCAGTTTGAGAATGGATCAGGGGTGAAATCTACTTACCTTCCTTACCAGTTCGGAAGTGCATGCGGGCGCAGACCTACTGTGCATGTGCAAAACCTTCTGTGCATGCGCATGCGCAGAAGGTAAAAAACACATTGCTTCCCAGTTAAAACCAGGAAGTAATGACACTTGGGCGGGTCGGTGGAGCTTTGCTCCGCCATCACTACCAGATTGCCGAACCACCAGCCACAATCGGTACCAGATCATGTGATCTGATCCGATCAGGGAGCATTTTACTCCTGGTATGGATGTCCTTCTGAACACTGAGTTCTCACCATTATGGTTTTTATCATTTACAAATGGTAGAGTTCATTAACAGTTTCAAATATACACCAAATCCTGCATTATCCATAATGTGCTGGCTTCTCATCTGTTCTGGTCTAGCACAGCGCTAGACTAAAACCCTGAACTCCCCTCTCAACTGCCTGGGCAATCAACAATCAAAAATGACGATGGCAAGGACAAGTAGCTATTGAAATGAGGGTCAGCCTCTTTGGATAGCCATCTCAAAATCCGAAGCCAGTAATGCCTACCAAAATAGCACTGCAGTTCTCTTTCCTGCCTGTAAAAATTATTAAACATCTCTCTTTATTGCAGAGTAGATGATAATGCTACTGAAAACAGAAGAGCAAATACTTACCGATGGTTTTGAAGCAGCCAATTTGTTGCTTTCTGGGGTCTTAGTTAACCATTCATTGATGCGACTGGAGACTCCAACCTTCAGCCCAGCTGTTTCCTGCAAAACGTTTGTTTGTAAACAGAATTGGAAACTTCATAGTAAGAATTAACAGGGATGCACTAAAGCAAAGGTGTCAAACTCAATTTCATTGACGGCCACATCAATGTTTTGTTGACTTTGGGGAGTCACGGTGGGTGAGGCCAGCTTGACGTCACTTGTGTCAGGGGCACCTGTGGGTAGCCCAAGTGCTCTGCCAGCGAAAATGGGCTCTCGAGCTCTATTTTTGGCTGCGATGGCTTCCTGCAACCCTCTGCCAGCAAAAATGAAGCTCAGGAGGGCCACCCGCAGCCTTCCCAAGCTCCTTTTTCACTGGCAGAGGCATCGCAGGCCAGTCCTTTGCTATTTCCAGGGCGGCCCCCACGGGCCAGATCTAAGCATCCCACAGGCTGGATCAGACCCGCAGGCCTCAGACACCCCTCCACAACAGCTCATCTACCTAATCTATATGTCTTAGTCTGTAAGGTTGTGTTGTGGTCTGCCAGCAGCCTGCGGAACTAGCAACGGAGTCGGACAGTGATGAGGCTGAGGAAGAACATGGGCCAGTCCTGGAGGCTGGGGAAGGCCCTCTGCATCATAGGCAGAGGTGGGGCCAGGGCCGTCTGGGAGTGATGTGCAGACTCCGGAGCCTCCAGAGGCTGACAGTAGTGAGGCAGAGGAACAGGAGGAGCCTATTCCTAATGCACGCATGAGAAGAGCTGCCAGAAGGCAAGAGCAGCTCAAGCAAAGAGGATGATTCGGAGCAGGGCCAAGAGATGATTGGCCCCTCCCATAAGGCTTAAAAGACCAGCAATGGCGTTTGGGCTCTTTGTCAGAAAACAATGTTGATAGACTGGCTCTTTGTCTTGCTGCATTTATTTCTCTTCGGCGTCTTCTGCTTTTGAAGTTTTGCCAAGAAAAGCCTTTGGCAGTTTGCCTAATTAGACCAAGGTTGGTGATAAGACTGAAGAATTGTGTTATGAAGAATTTGCTTTGATTTAGTTTGGACGATGCTGAGAATGAGTTAATTCTCAGCTGTTCTAATAAAGTCTGTTTGTTTTTGAACTGATTGCATCTACTACTACCTACTTGGGCCTGGGTCACAACAGGTTGCTAAATAAACATTTCTGCAATTTCACAAGAATTATATATGAGAATGCTAAAATCTGTAGCACAGCATCTTAATCTTAAGAGATTTCAAGTGACTTATCTTAAATATCACAACATTTCAGCATTCTTGTGAGAAGTCTTGTAATACTAGAATTGAGATTGTCCACAGCTTGTAAAATCTGACAATCTTGCAATGATTAAAATAACAACAATAATAAATGTTCAAGAAGGTTGCTATAGTTTGGAAAAGCTTCCCAAGCCATGAGATCTTATGCCAAAGTTGGACAAAGCTTCATTTCATAAACTTAAGAGCAATGTCTCTTTGAAATACCATCTCAGAGACAGAACACTTTACAGAAAAAGACTTTACAGAAGATAATGTTGAAAAAGCCCTTCGCAACCTGAAACCATCATTATCTATTGGACCAGATGGACTATGTGCATACTTTTTAAAAAAACTTTCAATTAATATAGCTGAACCCCTAAGCATTATCTTTAATAAAGCCTTCAAAACTAGTTCCCTTCCAAAACTCTGGTCTCTAGCCACAGTCATCCCTATCTTCAAAAAAGGAGATCCATGCCTTGTTGAAAATTACAGACCTATCTCTCTATGTTGTGTCTCATGCAAAGTAATGGAATCCATCATAAACCAATCCATTACACTCCATCTCGAAACAAACAACCTTCTCTCTAATAAACAATTTGGTTTCAGAAAAAAAATGTCTTGTAATCTACAACTTCTCCACTGCAAAAACATATGGACTACAAACCTTGATCAAGGAAAAGCAATAGATGCAATCTACATAGACTTCTGCAAAGCTTTTGATTCAGTAGTACATGATAAACTACTCCTCAAACTAAAATCCTATGGCATTTCGGGACCTCTTCACAATTGGATAAATGCCTTCCTGTCAAACAGACAACAAGTGGTCAAAATTGGCAACGCTATATCTAATCCTGTTCCTGTCAAAAGTGGCGTTCCCCAAGGTAGTGTTCTTGGACCAACACTCTTCATACTATACATAAATGATCTCTGCGACCTCATCTCAAGTTATTGTGTTCTCTTTGCTGATGATGTCAAACTATTTAATACCACCAATAATACTTCTACCCTTCAAGAAGACCTCGACTTAATTTCTGATTGGTCTAAAACTTGGCAACTCCAAATCTCAACCAGCAAATGCTCAGTCTTACATATTGGAAAAAAGAACCCTAATATCAAGTACAAACTTGATGGACATTACCTAACTGATGACCCCCACCCTGTCAAAGATCTTGGAGTTCTCATATCTAATGACCTTAGTGCCAAAGCTCACTGCAACTACATAGCGAAAAAAGCCCTAAGAGTTGTAAACCTAATTTTACAGCTTCTTTTCTAAAACTCTACACTACTAACTAGAGCATACAAAACATTTGCCAGACCTATTCTTGAATACAGCTCATCCGTCTGGAACCCATACCACATCTCTGACATAAATACAATAGAAAGAGTCCAGAAATATTTTACTAGAAGAGTTCTTCACTCCTCCGAAAACAACAAAATACCTTATACCAACAGACTTGAAATCCTGGGATTAGAAAACTTACAACTCCGTCGACTTCGACATGACCTGTGTTTAACACACAAAATCATCTATTGCAATATCCTTCCTATAAAAGACTACTTCAGCTTCAATCGCAATATTACAAGAGCAAAAAATAGATTCAAGCTAAATGTCAACCGCTTCAAACTTGATTGCAGAAAATATGACTTCTGTAACAGAGTTGTTAATGCTTGGAACTCATTACCTGACTCCATAGTCTCTACTCAAAATCCCAAAATCTTCAACCAAAAACTGTCTACTATTGACCTCACCCCATTTCTAAGAGGGCTATAAGGGGCGTGCATAAGAGCACAAAAGTGCCTACCGTTCCTGTCCTATTGTTCCCTTCATCATATCAAATTGATATAGTTGATGCATATTTTTATACATATATGTATATTTTCTTCAAAATATGTTGTTTTATCTATAACAATTGTTTGTGTATTCTGTTGTGACAAAAGAAATAATAATTTAAAAAAAGAATAAAAAATGTCTTTCAGAAAGCTAAACTATGGAACGCTTCCCTTCTTGTTTGAAGTTCAGAATCTGCATTTTCACTATATTAATACCTTATTTCCCTTGCCTTGATTGACCTGGGAATTGTAGAGGCAGAAAACTCCGAAGGATAGCAATAGCACTTAGACTTATATACCACTTCACAGTGATTTACAGCCCCCTCTAACTGGTTTGCAACGTCAGCATATGGCACCCAACAATCTTGTTCTTCATTTTACCGACCTCGAAAGGATGGAAGGCTGAGTCAACTTTGAGCCAGCGAGAATCAAACGACCGAACTGCAGGTAGCTGGCAGTCAGCAGAAGTAGCCTGCAGTACTTCATTCTAACCAGTGCGCCACCACGCATGTACCTTATTGGGTGTCCCCGTTCCAGAGGGTGATGCAAACACATTGCCTTTCTCCCACATGCTCTTGATGTTACGAACTCCCTCAGCAGGAACTGGGAGGTCAGAAGCAGCTGGCTTGGTGGCCTTTGCAGCTTTGTTGCCCTGCAAGAAGCAACTGGTGAATCAGGGTAGCTGCTCCGATGTCACAAGAGTGATGTGCCAACACTCTTCTCCTCCTCCTCCTCCTCTTCTTTTTTCCTTCCTCCCTACTTTACCAGCTGCTATTGGGCTACAGTCTGGCTGAATCTCACCAACTTACAAACCAACGATCAGAAAGAGTGGTGGCTAAAATAAGTCCACAATTTCCCCATTCATCTCATGTCAATCTCTCAAATACCCAAAAGCTATTGAAAGGAAGACTGAAACAGAGGCTCAGGCAGTGAAGGAAGCTGAAGTGAAATGAGGCATTTGAATGAAATGTATTTTGTTTGTTAGATTTATCCCACCTTTCTTCCAGAAGCTGTAAAGGTTAAGGAGTCCCTGTGGATTTTATTCTGTTAGTCATTGCCGACTATAAGGGACGATGCTCATCTCCATTTCAAGGCCATTGAGCCGGTGCTGTCCAAAGACATTTCTGTGATCATTTTGACCAGCATGATGTCATGGAACACTGTTAACTTCCCACCAAAGTGGTACCTATATACAGTATCTATTCGCATTTGCATACTTTCAAACTGATCAGTTAGCAGGAGCTGGGGTGAGGATGGGAGCTCACCCTGTCGTGTGAACCGGCTTTCTAGCCCAGTTGCCCAACCTTTCCAGCTTTGCGGACCACGGGTGGGGTGGGGAGAATGGTTCCACACAAGTGGCGGGTAAGCACACATGCGCGCAGCTCCATTTGTGTGAGTGGCGGCCACAGCCACACACACCTGCCGTTCACACAAATGGAGCTGCGTGCATGCCCTTGTCAGCTGCTTGCACAAATGGGGATGTGCATGGATGCGTGCATAGTCGCCTGCTGTTTCTGTGTCTTGGTTCCGAATGACTCACAGCCCAGTGGGCTGTGGCCCGGGGGTTGGGGACCCCTGTTCTAGCCAACAAGCCCAGCATCTTAACCGCTGAGCCACCACGCCGCCCCAGAAGCTTAAGGCAGTATATGATTTCTCCCTACAAAAATCCTTGTAAGATAAGTTGGGTTGATTGTGGGTAACTGGCCCACATAACTCAATGGGTTTCCATGGCTGAAGACAGTCTTAGAGCTGGGTCTCTCTGGGTCCTACGTAACAAGCTAACCCAGGGGTCTGCAAACTTGGCTCTTTTAAGACTTGTGGACTACAACTCCCAGAGTTCCTCAACCAGCTGGCTGAAGAACTCTGGAAATTGAGGTCCACAAGTCTTAAAAGAGCCAAGTTTGCAGACCCCTGTGCTAACCAGTACCCCATACACTGAGGCAGAACTCGTAAGCTTAAATAAATATCCACTGCTCCATCTTTTCTGAGGAATTCCAGAGTATTTAATGACAAGTATTTTAAAAAAATCTTGATCGATAAAAAATGTTTGATTTGTCCCTACCGCAATGGTCAATCAGAGGAACAAGGGAAATTGAGAGGATGAAAGCAGCTCACCTCAATTGCGCTGGTATATTGTTCCAGCCTACTGTCTATCTTGGAGACAACAGGAGTTGTGTGAGTAGGTTTCATACCACTGTGAAAAGAATGAAATGGCAGAGACTTATTAGTTCATATCAAGGGTGGGCTTCAAAAAATTTAGCAAGGGGTTCTCTGCCTGGCGGGTGTGGCCACGGTGGGCATGGCCTAGTCAGCCTCCTGCACCCCAGCAGGGGTGGGTGGGAGCATTTTTGCCCTCCCCAGGCTCCGAAGGCTTTCCTCGAGCTTCCAAGATTTCCCGAACTTCCGGTAGGCCCGTTTCTCTGGATTTCCCAAACTTCCGGTAGGCCCGTTTTTCGCCCTCCCCTAACCTCCGTGCGCACCCTGTACTTACCTGAATCCAAAACGGGCCGCATGGGGACTCCTGGGAGGGGCGAGGTGGGTGGGCCAGCCAGAAGTGGGATTTGGGGATTCTCCAAGCTGCACAGAATCTTAGCTAGAGGTTCTCCCAAACCCCTGTGAACCCCCAGCAGCCCACCCCTGGTTCATATCCTGCCCGTTAAACTTTCATTGTGACTTTTTTCTTTATGTTTGAGTTCTTTACCTCTTCTGGGCGGATTTGTTCAAGAACTCTGCACGTTCTTCTATCTAAAGAAAAGAGACAGAGAAGTAAGAAATTAAAAGTGAGGTCTACAAATATTACAGAACCTGGAAGAGGTTTAAATAACACAATGGTTTTACATAGACACAACAAACATATCAAGTGCGTAACACACATCACAGCAACAGCAGGGTCAGGGCCTACACTTTCACTGAGGGTCAACTTTGGATCCCGAAATGTCACAGAGTTTTTAAGAAAAACAAAATTAACAGAGCAATAGTGTTAAGACAAAGTGGCTTAAAAAAGTTACCTCAGGACAGGAAGAAAAGCAGCATCACTCCACATGCAGACTCCATACAGAAATGGAACCAGATGTTGTAACAGTAGCTCTGTGTTTTTGTTTTTCTTTCTCTAAGAATATTTAGGGGTCTAAAATGCATATCACTCCACTCTGACATCCCTCTTCCCCCAGTCTGACATCCTTTTTGGAATTTTGGCATTTACCAGGTGACAAAACTATATGTTAGAAAGAAGAGGAGCAAAGGTGGGCTTCACATAATTTAACAACTGGTTCCAGCAGAATCAAACACGTAAGCGTGTGTGCCTTGCACATATGCACACTGCATCAAAAACATGACGATTGTATAGGACGGGGTAGCTTCGCTCGCGCACCTTGCACATATGCACGCTGCATCAAAAACACAGTGATTGTATAGGATGGGATAGCTTTGCATGCGTGTGCCTTGCGCACAGGCGCACTGCATCAAAAACACGGTGATTGTATAAGACGGGATAGCGCCGGGGCGGGTGGGCAGGCCCAGCCGCTGGCCGTAACTACCGGTTTGCCCGAACCGGTCTGAACCGGATGAATCCCGCCCCTGAAGAGGAGAAAGCAATGTCAGATGTTGTTGATAGCACATGTCTCTTGAATCATCCAAATACATTAGATCAGGGCTGCCTCGTAGCATCCTGCATTACTGATTATGCAGATGGTTCTTGAAATTGTCTTTGATAAAAGTTACCAACAGAGTGAAACAAAAAGAAAAACCCCTCAAATTACCTGAGATAAATTGAGGAAATAGTTTGGCCATCCAGTTTTTAAAATGTCACAATCCCAAGTACATTTTTAAAAAAAAACCCAACCATCTAGCTTCTTGTCTAATTTTCTCACAGCTAGTTCTATCTATAATACAACCCCAAACTTATCAGCTAAGTCCACCTTCGTACCCTGATTAAAAATCAATGTTGAACCATGGGATTCTACTGTATTTGAGATGTGCTGGGGAACTTGTTTAAAAGAAGACAGGAACCTATTCTAAGCACAGAGGAAAGGAATGAAAGATTTCATAAACGAAATAGATTGCTTAAGGAATTGGGAAATCTTAATTGTCACAAACTGAAATGTTCAGATTAAATAATTCCTAATTGATTGTCCATAGAGGAATACCATACCATGATGTTGTGCTGCTTTTCAGAGTCACCAGATGGCAGCAGAACAGAGGTAAAATTTATTTTTCCATCATCTCAACTCTGTTAAGAGTTGCTTTAAAAATTATAAATTTCCCACATTGATAACACTTGAAAGTGTTATCAGTTGTAACTTGTTGCTCTTATTTTTACTTATTTTTATTTTAATACTACAAGCACATGCTAGAAAATGCCACAAAGGGATTCATGGATTGTGGATACAGATTATCTGTGGATAATCTGTATGGATTTTTATAGAGAGCAGGGGTGTCAAGCTTGATTTCATTGAGGGCCGCATCAGGGTTGTGTTTGACATCAGCGGGGGGCACAGGGGGTGTGGCCAGGGGGTGTGGCCAGCTCGGTGTCATTCGTGTCGGGAGCACCTGTGGTGGCCCAAGCACTCTGCCATAGAAAATGGGTTCCCAAAATCCATTTTCAGCTTCAATGGCCATCTGCAACCCTCTGCCAGCGAAAACGGAGCTCGCTGGCAGAGGCATTGCGGGCCAGTCCTTTGCTGTTTCCAGGGCGGCCCCTTGTGCCAGATCTAAGCACCCCATTGGCTGGATCTGGCCCCCAGGCCTTGAGTTTGACACCCCTGATATAGAGGGAAAGGTGAATAATTAGGTGACAAAGTTCACTGCATTTGAAGCAGGTCCCAGATATTCTGCTCTTTTTTCATGACTTGCACTTTCATTTCTGTCCCTATCCAAAATCCACACTTTTCCCAAACCAACAAAAGATGTTTCAGAAATGTCAGGACACCAGCTACAGATTTTGCAGCTCTTGATAGAAAAGGTTGAGTGATTCAATTTTAGTTAAAGCAAACATAAACGTCCTTGTTTGGCCTGTCCAAAACTAAGCAATCCATCTGATTTCTCAACCCTTGAATCCCTTAACAATGCTTTAAAAGTGTTTCAGTAGTAACTATAAAGGTACAGGTCAGCATTTACGTGTAAGACTGAAGCTTGTTACATCACACGTTTGTTCAGAATTAGAAAGGTTCTTTAGGTAAGCATAGGCTTAAGTATCTGAGAAGGAGAAAGTTTGTTTCAATTAAATCTGCATCTTCTTCACTTTTATTTTAATTCTTCTTAAAGCCCAATCTTTTACCCGTGAAAATAGTAATACACCAAAAGGTTTTTTTCAGCTATAGCCAGTGGTGGGATTCAAGTAATTTAACAACCGGTTCTCTGCTCTAATGATTTCTTCCAACAACCAGTTTGGCAAACTGCTCAGAAAGTTAACAACCGGTTCTCCCGAAGTGGTGCAAACTGGCTGAATCCCACCACCGGCTATAGCATTTTGGTAATGTTCTCCTTGAGAAGAGTTCTCATTTCTATAACAGGGACAGAGCAATTTAGTTGCAGAAAATATTTATATTTATCAGGCTTGGATCTGCTTTTGCTGGCAATTTTTATGCTATTGGCTGGCTTTTATTCAAAGAGCAGTATAAATATGCTATCACATAGGTATAATATTATAATTGCCATATCTTTTCTGTTTGGTTAAGTGAGGCGCATCTGCTAACAGGATTCATTAGAACAAAGAGGCCACTGACTGTTCGATCAAAACCAGAATAACACTATACACACTCTTAGGAAACAAAAGTCACCACAACAGCAAGCAACCACATGCCCACAACTGAAAACTGGTAAGAAACATACGGTGAACAGAATTACAAAATATATCTGTAAAATAAGATGGAAAGCATAGCGTTAAGAAGATGCTCTTGTACTTAAATTAGGAAGCTGAACTTCAGAGTCTTTTTTTTTTTTAATTCCGTTTTCAGAATGTGATGCTATTCTATTCAGAAAAATAAGGTGAAATCCTATGAGATAAAACCAACGGCAAAAGTCCATCAGTTTAATGGTTCTATAGAACAGAAGTCTTCAACCTTGGCAACTTTAAGACTTGTGGACTTCAACTCCCAGAATTCCTCAGCCAGCTGGCTGAGGAATTCTGGGAGTTGAAGTCCACATGTCTTAAAGTTGCCAAGGTTGAAAGACCCCTGCTATAGAACATACCCCATCACACATATGAATACACATACTCAGGTGAATATGTCACAGGATTCACTGATTGAAGTGGATCATGTGACATATTCCCAAACAACTTTCCTGCACCTATTGGTTAGGATTCATGCTGTAAATTATATAATCAAAATAAGGAGGCCACCTTCTGTCTTTTCAGTGATTGTTCCTGCTACAAAGAAGAAATATACATTCTAATGTAACTCAGTCCTTGCATGGATGTGACCGGAACTGTTCCTTATCTATCTACCTTGATTCCATTTCCAGAAAGTTGTCTGGTTTTTTGCTCAATTCATTCAGCATAGAAAATGCTTTTCCCACATGGACCAGTGGTGGGATTCTGCTGGTTCGGGCCAGTTCAGGCGAACCGGTTGTTAAATTGTTGGCTCGCCACACCCCTCCCCTCCCCTCCCCTGAGTCCCAACGCAGCCCATTTTTGCTCCCAGGAGGCTGCAGGGAGGCCTACTAGGCCCAAAACGAGGCACAGAGGCGATGCAGCAGCAGTCCCTGTGGCCTATTTTTGCTCCCAGGAGGCTGAAGAGAGGACTACTAGGCCCAAAATAGGGCACAGGGGGGCGGTGTGCCCCCCACAGCCCATTTTTGTTCCCAGGGGGGTGCAGGAGGCCGAGTGCTGCCTGTCACACACCCTGGCCATGCTCACCCAGCCAGTCAGTAGGGCAGAGAACCGGTTGCTAAATTATTTGAATCCCACCACTGACCTGGACGGTCAATATTGGCACCTCCCTCACCCCCAGGATCTGTCTTAACATACAACTGTTGTGACTGAAGAAGCCCGAAGTCTAAGAACTTTGCACAGAAAATAGGACAGCAATTAATTCGTAAGATGCATCCATGTTATATAGCGGTGCTTTTAGGTATTGTCCTAGCAGCACATACAATGCACAGTGTTGATTTGTGTACAGCCGTGAAGATAACAATTGGAATCTCTTTCACAGATAGTTGTTCAAAATGATATGGCAACAGCAGCTGGAAGAAGTATTACCTTGAGAGCAGAACCTTTTGGAGTGAAACACTTGAAGGGCTTCTTATCATCACCCTGGGCTTCATCTGGTATCTTCTGGCGTTTCTCAGCGGCTTCTGCCCTTCTTTTCTCAATTTCTTCCTTCAGCCGCCTCTTCTCCTCCTGCCAGAAAAACCCAGGAAGGAACCATTTAGTTGCCTGTTATCAGCAACTTCGGCTAATCCTTAAGATTCAAATAGAGCAATAAGGAACAGGTCCGGCTGCAATAATTGATGTTGGTATTAGCAAGATTGAGCAAATAATGAACGCAAGTTGTTCTAACCCTCTGTATATGCATTGTGGCACCATACAGATGTCCTATAAGGCAGAACTTGCATTAGATCATCACAATCCGAGGTGGTATTCAGCCGGTTCAAACCAATTCTGGCGAACCGGTAGCGGCAACTGCGGGTGGGCCTGCCCACCCATTCCAATGTAATGCCGTCCTATTTAGCCACGTTTTTGAGGCCGGGCGCATGCGCAGAAGGCACACCTGTGAGCAAAGCGCCTGCACAGAAGGCCGGGCACTTGAAGCAAGCATGGGCGCGCAGGCAGGGTGAACCAGTGGTAAGAATATATGAAACCAATCACTGGTCACAATACTTAGTTTTGTCACTGTGATGAAATTTTCAGATTCTGTAGACACCTACCAGCCACCATTAAGTTATGCAAAAGTGTACATAAAACCTGAATCATTTAAACCTATTCGTCAGACAGTGTAGACATCTTACATTCAATGCCTGACCACAATCGGTGTCAATTTCTATGCAGATGTGAATATGTAACAGTTGTTCTTAAATAATGTTGAAAATGTGTTCGGTTTTTAAGATACAATCCATAGATGGTTGTTTTGTTAAATTATCAACATATCTGAATGGTTCCAGGTTGCCATGACTGCTGGAGATCATGCAAAAAGATGGAACAAGAGACCAATTAAATGCCCATTGTTCTAAGCCATAATATGTTTCAAATACGGTATGTTAAAAAATTGATCAATGACCTGGGTTCATTCATGATTCTAAACTCAAAACTACAGTATTGGAATTGTTGGCAGATTCTGGGAATAAAAATGGGTATTCCTAAAATATTGCAGAACAAGGAAGATGCTCATTTGTGCATCAGTCTCCACCCCATCAAATTAAGGCACTGTAAGAAAGAAAATGAAAGATAATAGGGAGGCTCCACTTTAATGTAATCATTGATAAATGAGGGCCAAGTAGGCACATCCAGTTCCCAAGATTTTGTAATTTAATCCCTTGCTCATAAATCTGCTTTTGTGGTCCTCGGCTTCGGTATGGTCTTATAGGAGTAGGAGGAAAGGGTTGGACACATGGTTTACAGCCCACGATGGAAGTATCCATGCAGTATATTAATCCAAACAAATCACACAGAATCGCTTCTTGGGACTTAGTGCATTCACTCTGCTAAGCTAAATGTAAATAAATCACTGCCAAGTGGAAACACACCACATGCTAAACTGTAAGCCAAAAAGAGAACAGCAGATTCACATATCACCCTAAGCCAAAACTAAATTACTCTATCACTTTTGGCTTAACCCCCATGGCTGCAACATGCTTATCCATCACTGAATTAACCTGCTTTCTTTCTTCATACGGTATAGCTAACCAGAAGGTTAGATTTACACAAAAATACTAAGACACACACATTCACAGTCTCTAAAATCAACACTAGTGTATTTATTTTATTTATTTATACCACCGTTTTATTATTTTTATAACTCAAGGCAGCAAACATACCTGCAGGTAGTCCTCGACTTACAACAGTTCATTTAGTGACCATTCAAAGGTCAATGAAAAAAGTGACACGATCATTTTTCACACCTATGACCTTTGCAGCATCCCCATGACCTTGTGATAAAATTTCAGACGCTTGGCAACTGGTTCATGCTTATGACCGTTGCTATGTCCCAAGGTCATGTGATCACTGTTTGCGACCAATGAGAAAGCCAGATTCACTTAACAACCAGGTTACTAACTTATCCACTGCGGTGATTCACTTCACAACTGTGGCAAGAAAGGTCGTAAAATGGGGCAAAACTCACTTAACAAATTTCTCACTTAACAACAAAAAGTTTGGACTCAATTGTGGTCATAATTCGAGGACTACCTGTACCCTTTCTCCTCCTGTTTTCTCCGCAATACCAAGCCTGTGAGATGGGTTGAGATAGAGCTGTGATAGCGAACCCTATGGCATGCGTGCCAGAGGTGGCACACAGTGCCCTCTCTGATGGCACGCGAACCATCGCCCCAGTTCAGCTCTGCTGCGCATGCGTGTGCACCTCCTGCCAGCCAGATGGTCTTTGGCTCTCTGCACACGCATGCACGGGGGGGAGGCGCTGCACAGGGGCCGGATGCGCATTGCATTTTGGGGGTTTGGATGCACACGCGCTTTGGGTACTCGGTCTGGAAAAGGTTAGCCATCACTGAGATAGAGGGACTGGTCCAAGATCATCCAGTCAGTTTCTCTTGATGATTGGCCCAAAGTCACCGAGCCAGCTTTCATGACTAAGATGGGACTAGAATTTACAGTCTTCTGGTGATTGGTCCAGAGTTTACCCAGCTGGATTTCATGCCTAAAGCAGGACTAGAACTCACCGTCTCCTGGTTTTTAGTCTGGTGCCTTAACCGCTAAGCCAAACTAGTTCTCTGCACCTGTTAGGTTTTTAACTTATCTGATTATGTCCTTTGTGCAAAGCCAGTCAAAGTATGAAACCTAGGGACACGCCTACTCTAAAATAGCATCCTTGCTCCCTTTCCGAATACACCAACATTTTTACCTCTTCCCGAACTTTCCTCTCCGCCTCTTCTTTCTTCCTTCTCTGTTCTTCGTCTTCTAGGATCTTCCTCCGTTCTTCACGCTTCTTCTTCAGCTCTTCCAGTTCCACCGCCGCCTCTTGTTGCTTCTGCTTCAGCTTCTCAAATTCTTCGCTCTCATTTTCACCCCGCCGACGGCGCAACTCCTCCACCCTCTTGCCAGCTTCCACCTGGGGTTTGCTGTCTTCAGATCCCGGTGTGGTTTTGAATCCCGGTCGTCTGAGAAAGGAAGAGCAACGTTTTAGGAAGGAGCAGCTCTCGGTCACCGATCAGGGCCAACCTTGAAGGAAGAATTATAATCCCCACCAGAGACTGGGTACCACAGTGGATAGTATCTCTTCCTAAGGCTCACCTTGGTTTCAAGGTTTTAAGGGCTCTCCACATTTTAAAAAATCCAAATCCTAATATAGACTATATTTATAGTCTATTGCTTTTTGAAATACAGGTAGTCCACAACTTACAACCATTCATGTAGTGACCATATGAAGTTACAACAGCACCAAAAATATGACTTATGATTGTTTTTCACACTGATGACCATTGTAGCATTCCCACGATTACGTGATCAAAAAAGCTACTACTACTACTACTGCTACTATTACTACTATTATTATTATCTCTTTTATTCATTAAACATGAAACTCAATCATCTGGACATTTAAAAATGTGTCACAAATCCCATTGACTGGTGCTAATGGCTGATACTGGTTGCTGCCTAGATATCAACCAAGTATCTTCTTAAAATATACGATGTTCCGAGTAGAGCAGTTTTTTGCAGTTCTACTGGCGTTATTGCAGGAAGCGGCAATTTCTTGATGTGTTTTGTAAAATTCTTGGACATGGTACCAAGTGCTCCGATGACAATGGGTATCATTATACCTATTATTATTATTATTATTATTATTATTATTATTATTATTATTAGCAGCAGCAGCAGCAGCAGCAGCAGCATTATCAGCAGCATCACTTGAAATACATCTGCAACCATTTTTCCAGGATAGTATAAGGACTCCTGCTTTTGGGCAAAGCACTGGACTAGAACAGAGGTCTGCAAACTTGGCTCTTTTAAGACTTGTGGACTTCAACTCTGGGAATTGAAGTCCACAAGTCTTAAAAAAGCCAAGTTTGCAGACCCCTGGACAAGAAGATCTCAAACATCCCTTCTAGCCCTATGTTTCTATTGAAGAATTAAGGCCTTGTTGAAGTTATGGATTGTGGTCAACTATGCTGATACAGTGCATGTTTATGATAGATAGATAGATAAGATAGATAGATAGATAGATAGATAGATAGATAGATAGATAGATAGATAGATAGATAGATAGATAGATAGATAGATAGATAGATAGATAGATAGATAGATAGATAAATAGATAGATAGATAGATAGATAGATAGATAGATAGATAGATAGATAGATAGATAAATAGATAGATAGATAGATAGATAGATAGATAGATAGATAGATAGATAGATAGACAGACAGAGACAGACAGACTTTCCCGATGAATATGAAAATCAACTGAATAATGTTAACCTTTGCAAGATTAAGCAAGGGCCATTTACAAGACTAGGGAAGGCTGATTTATGTTCCCTGACAAGCTAAAGCAAGATACTCTTTCAAGGTGATGCAAAAAAGTCATTCCTGACCTTCGTATGGCAGTCTAGCCTATTGCAATAAGACCCATAAAAGGCAACAATCGGGCCCAAGTGTAAACGTCCTTGCCCTAGAGTGTATATCTTACCCAAAAGCATGCTCTGTGTGCTTCAGCTTGTGAGCAGAAAGTTCTTGGATGCATTCCCCGTTTTGTGGCTTGGAATCTGGAATTCCCTTCTTGCGATCCCAAATGGACTTTGCCTCTTCTTTGGGCATTTTGTCTCTGTTCAGTTTGTTATCTTTCATCTAATAAGGAGACATGGTTGTTGTTTTTTAAAAAAGAATGAGTTACATCCAAGACTCTGAAGGAGCTGTTCAGAGCCATCCATCTCCACTGTGAATGGGAAGATAAAAGAACTATTAATCTATCGCAAATGTAAAGTCGTAAAAACAGCTTGTAGCTTCAGCTTCGCCCTGTCCAAAAAGCCCTGAATTGGAAAAGATTTTACACATGCAAACAAGCTTAAAATAATACTTGCTTCCATTGTTATTGGCCCCTCGTTCAACTGTGGCTCATCTATATAGTGAAGATTCCGAGGAACTACACACTATCTGGGCTGAGTAAGCAATCATCGAAAGCATTAAATTGTCTACCAATTTATGTCCAGATTTTTGGGTAGGGGAGAAAATTTTTATCACCGGCCTTGCCTCTTATACACGCTCACCCAAGTTGCTGAAATGTGTCCTTTCCTTACAATCAAAAAGAATAGAGAAGATGGCAGAAGCACTTTCTCTCGCCCCTAACTGGATGTCCTACATTCTATGTAACATCTGGCTCCTGGGTTGGATGGGCATACGGGACACCTCCTTGTTCCCATCCAACTGAATCACAAAGTCCCTTTGTCTATGAAGTAGGAATCACTCCAGAAGAGAGGCTTAAGATACAGAAGGATCTTGACAGACTTGAATATTGGGCGTTATCTAACAAAATGAAATTCAACGGTGAAAAAAGTAAAAGCTCTACATTTAGGCAAGAAAAACAAAATGCACAGGTACAGTATATGTGGTACCTTGCTCAATAGTAGTAACCGTGAGAGGGATCCTGGGAGTCCTAGTGGACAACCATTTAAATGTGAGCCAGCAGTGTGCTGCAGCTGCCAAAAAAGCCAACACAATTGTAGGCTGCATAAACAGAGGGATAGAATCAAGATCAAGGGAAGTTTTAATACCACTTTATAATGCCTTGGTAAGGCCACACTTGGAATACTGCATCCAGTTTTGGTCGCCAGGATGTAAAAAAGAAGTTGAGACTCTAGAAAGAGTGCAGAGAACAGCAAGAAAGATGATTAGGGGATTGGAGGCTAAAACAAATAAAGAACAGTTGCTGGAACTCGGTATGTCTAGTTGGATGAAAAGAAGGACTAGGGGAGACATGATAGTAGTGTTCCAATATCTCACAGGTTGCCACAAAGAAGACAGAGTCAAACTATCCTCCAAACCACCTGAGGATAGAAGAAGAAGCAATGGGTGGAAGCTAATCAAGGAGAGAAGCAACTTAGAACTAAGGAGAAATTTCCTGACAGCTAGAATAATTAATCAGTGAAACAACTTGCCTCCAGAAGTTGTGAATGCTCCAACACTGGAAATGTTTAAGAAGATGTTGGATAACCATTTGTCTGAAGTGATGTAGCTGGAATATAGTCTAGTTTCCAAAGGACCAAGAGACAGCAAAGTTTAGATTGTTCAATTGGGAGAAAAAGCATCAAGATAACTCCTCCCTAAAAGTTCCCAGAGGATATCTTTAATGATGCAAGTAGTTGCTTTAGTTCAGCAAGATTTCTATCTATAGGTCAGGAACAATAAAAGAATCTATTCTATTCTATTCTATTCTATTCTATTCTATTCTATTCTATTCTATTCTATTCTATTCCATTCCATTCCATTCCATTCCATTCCATTCCATTCAAAATATTATTATGGTATTTGTAAACAGTGCTGCTAAGGGCAGCCAAAAGATGCATTACAATGTTTGCAGAAACATTTAAACAGATGTGTTGTAATTAATCTCAAAGATAAACCAAGTCAAGAATTATCCTCCCAATTTGGATCTGGAGACGTAGCAAGTTTTGTGCATCATTTGTCTTGGCTTCCCCACCTCCCCTACCCAGAAACATTCTCAGATTAGTGCCTTTTGGAGCTGCTCTTGACCATCTGACTATCAAGCATGCTGAGACATGCCTTGATGCTAATTGGAGTTGTGTGCAGACTGCAGCGTTCCAGAAAACTTCTTCTGGTCTGCAGGAGAGATTAATTCCATGAAGGACATCAGCTAAAGCAGTGGCCAAGGCAAATCGGAAATAGCAATGAACAACTGTGTAAAATGCCCTGACTAAATTGATCCTGATCCAGATGGCGGAGGAGGCTCACAGATATCAATCTAAATCAATTTAATGAGACAAATCTCACTGATTTCAGAAGGAAGGCTCAGGAAACCCAAATTCGGTTCAGTGGCTTATCCTGCTTTCGGCATTGCTGTTTTTGGAAAACAGCATTTCTGGAGTTCATCCAGACTTTTTTTAAAGTCTAAAGCAGGCTCAGTCTGGTACCACTAACTTCTATATTACCCATCAGGATGATTCAAACATGTAACATCTCTGGAAAACACCAGAGTGACAGTTGCTCTAGGGGGCGCTATTTCTTTTCCTTTTCTTTTTCCTAATATCAAGGCAGAAAGAGGTTTATGGAGCTTCTCAGTCATCCAGCTCTTGGTTGTCCCAAAGGTGTTTTTTTAAGGGGCAACTGGACTTTCTGGTTTTTTCTTTGAAGACATTTTACTTCTCATCCTAGAAGCCTCTTCAGCTTCCGCACCATCCAACCAGAGCTGAAGACGCGTCTTGGATGAGAAACAAAATGTCTCTTCGAAGATAAACCAGAAAGTCCAATTGCCTCTTGAAAAAGCACCTTTGGGACATTCAAGGCAGAAAAGCAAACACACCATTTGCCAGCCTTACGAGATAGACCAGACAGGAGGCCAGATGAGCTAAATCTACTTTATTATTGTCAGTGTGTATGAGAGTTCATGACTGGGAAGACATGGTAACAAGGTCAGCCAATGAATAGGCATAGCAACTAAGTCAGCCAATAGGGACTGTTCGGCTAGACATGGTAAAAGGTCAGCCAATGGGGACTGTTTGAAACTGAAACAGTTTTGGAGGCTGGGCGTGGCTCAGCTCTGAGTGTGTGCAAAATTTCCAAACTAGTCTGCTGAATTGATACTGAAACTCTTCTCTGCTGTACTCTGCCTGTGTTTGTACTTGCTTACAATCTCTCCTCTCTACCACATTGGAAGAACCACTCTTGGTATTGTATATATGTCTCATGTGTTATTATGTATATAAAGAGAAGTTAATGTATCCTGCTGCATCAGTTACCTGTGTGTGCTTTCTGGATTTGATTGCTGCAACAAACTCTGACAATTATAAACCTTGCAAGTATTATATTACACTTCTCCTTCTGTTCTCCTTTACATCCCAAGAAATTAGGGAGGGTCTCCTCTGAGTCTCTTGTCATATTCACATTCCTGCTGTGGGCTCAGCTGCCTTTTATCTGACCCTTCCCTTGGCTAGTCTTATTGCCCTGTCTCCCAAGGCCATACCTACACACTATTTCAACATAAGATGCCTGAGCTAAAAGAATCCACAACCCTGGAATTAATCCTGGGGAAAAAAATTGGTATCTTTTCCGTAAGTACTTTAGAAAAGTGATATTTACATGAATGAAATGAAATGGCTTCTTGTAGAATGAGAATGGTTTAGTCAGTCTATCTTTTTCTCCTTTCAGATCCCTTTTACATGGAGAAAAGACTGGGAGAAATTCAAAATCTATTCCTTACCGTACTAGATATGGCATTTCTGAAACAAGCCTGGATCTGCCAAGCAAGGAATTCTGGGTTTGTTCCAAATTCTTGGGGGAAATTATGGTAGCACCCTAAATTGGAGAGAGGATGAGAGATCCCTCTTTCCATTCTAATATCGATATTAATTTTTGTTTTTAACATGCACATTTAAATAACATACGTCCTTATGAAATTAAAGATGCCTAGATGTGGTTTTTTAGTAATCTACAGGGTCATTTAAATATGCTTGATTAATGCAGTGTTGACTGTCTAAAACGCAGGGAGTTAATAAGCAATTAACTCTTTACACATTTGGCAACCGCTATTTATCACTCCCAAAATGTCATTTTAGATGTTTAATGCTTCCTTGGAAATTCCAAATCAGAGATCTGAATTTAAGATTTAATTCAGGTTGTGAGCCTCTGAGCAGAATGATTAGGCTAACCGCTTATCTTCTTATGAACAGAAGTGCGTTAAAAGGGAAGGAGGGGAACACTGCAAGCAAGTAAGAAAAGGGAGAAAAAATGCTGTTCATATAGCATGTCTAGCCAAACTGGAAGCAGGAAATACCACAACTATCATGTCATGAGAAAGCTTGCTTCAGGACAAACTTTGCAGTCCAGCTCTGCACACCCAAGGTCTTAAAGGCAGTTCCAGAAAACAGAACAAATTCTCGGATGTAAAATAAACTCAAAACAGACCAGGGAAAGGCAGCTTCACATGAAATTTCATGACCATTTTCAGTTTTTCCAGAATGACTGACTTACAGCTAAGATCTTGCTGGCTGCCGACAGTGGGGAAACACTGTCATTTAAACCTTGGTATTACTGTATATACAGGATAGACTGTAAATTGGTTTGTTCCAAAGGAATGTTTATGAGACTAAACATGTTGGTTACTCCATGTCATTTAGGGAAAGGTGCAGCTGAGGAATGGAGAAAACCGTTTGCAAGTTGAAGAGCTTCACTTCATGCGATGCTGAAGGTGGCTTTCTACTCACTGACACTCTGCTCTTGCCAACCAAGGGCTGTCTATATTACAGATTGAGAACAGCCCTGTAGATACTCCTACGTAAGTCTTCTGCATCAGGCTGTTACCTTCAGAGGTGGGATTCACATAATTTACCTACCGGTTCGCCCAGCACCTGTTGTAGCCCGCCAGCAGCCTGCGGAGCTGGCAGCGGAGTCGGACAGTGAGAAGTCTGGGGAAGACCCAGACGGGGCCTCTGCATTGGAGGCAGAGATGGGACCAAGGCCATCTGGGAGTGATGGGTAGACTCCGGAGCCCCCAGTCGGACAGCAGAGAGGCAGAGGAACAGGAGGAGCCTGTTCCTAGTGCACGCATACACAGAGCTGTCAGAAGGCAACAGTAGCTAAAGCAAAAGGGATGACTCGGGAGTAAGGCCAGGAGATGATTGGCCCCTCCCATAAGGCTTAAAAGAGAAACAAAGGCACTTGGGCCTTTTTGCAAGAAAGCAACATTGCTAACTCTGTTTCCAGTCGGCATCTCTTATTTGTTTCTAAACTTCATGGGGCTTTGCTAAGTAAGGCATTTGGTAGGGTGTCAAAGAAGATAAAGGTTGGTGATTATCCCAAAGCACTTCTTCCGAAGGACTTGTTTTGCAACTAATTGGGACTCAGCTGGGAATGAACGTAATTCTCTACTGTTACAATAAAATAGGTTTGTTTGGGACTAATTGTGTCTTGTAATGACTCAGTAAGCCTAGGTCAAAACAGCACCGAAAATGTGAGAGCGCATGCCTCCTGTGCATGTGCTTTGCTCATGTTCGTGCCTTATGCACATACGCCTGGCTTCAAAACCATGCCTAAATAGGACAGCATAGACCGAGGGCGATTTCTGCTACTAGTTCACCTAAACCAGTCTGAACCAGCTGAATACCATCACTGGAGGGAGTCAAATTATTCTCCAAAGCACCTGAGGGCAGGACAAGAAGCAATGGGTGGAAACTAATCAAGGAGAGAAGCAACCTAGAACTAAGGAAAAATTTCCTGACAGTTAGAACAATTAATTAATTAATTAATTAATTAATTAATTACAATTAATTACAATTAACATAGTGTAAGCCGCCCTGAGTCTTCGGAGAAGGGCGGGGTATAAATGTAAATAAATAAATAAATAAATAATCAGTGCAACCACTTGCCTCCAGAAGTTGTGAATGTTCCAACACTGGAAGTTTTTAACAATATGTTGGCTAACCATTTGTCTGAAGTGGTGTAGGATTTCCTGCCTAAGCAGGGGGTTAGACTAGAAGACCTCCAAGGTCCCTTCCAACTCTTGTTATTCTATCCTATTCTAAAACCAGAAAGCTTGAGAAAGAAACATCATGTGGTGTGCGGGAATATAGTCTAGATTCCAAAGGACCAAGAAACAGCAAAGTTTAGACTGTTCAATTGGGAGAAAAAGCATCAAGATACTGTAATTCCTCCCTAAAAGTTCCCAGAGGATATCTTTAATGATGCATGTAGTTGCTTTAGTTCAGCAAGATTTCTACCTATAGTTTAGGAACAATAAAATAACCTACTTAGAAGTAACCCTACATTTCTTTCTTGGTTTTTGAAGCTTTACATGTTACCCTGCATTGATTCTTTTGGTAGAAAAGGGAAGGATGGGAAAATACGTCTATTATTTAGTTCAAAATTCTTCCATCTATTAGAGTTAGATTACTACAGAGAAAATCTTCTAGGTAATTCCGATAAAATGCTTTTCCCAAGAAATTTGCTTAATGCTAATTTTCTTTTCTTTCTTCTCCAGATTAGTTTGTCCCAGGGTTTTGGTGTCTTTTAATCTTCATTATGTTTTAATAGTTTTATCTCCTATTTTATTTCTTTACTTGTTTTAGCCCATTCTTACTGTATTTCATTTTGCTTTGATGGGTTTCCTGCCCCCACTCCCCATATTGGCTTTGTATCTGTTTTTCTACAGTACTATGTTGGTTGTGGCTTTTCCATTCTGCACTGCATTACAGCTTCATGTTTGAGTTGCATAATGGGATCAAATTTCCCTTACAGGCATTTTATAAATGCAGACATTAAACAAATGATTCATTCATAATTATTATAATTCCCCTAACAGACTGATTTAGAGTAATGTTGTTTCATGGATGGCAAGAAAGAATACTGATAAAACATTCAAAAGTGGCTAATCTAAGACTACATTTTTGGTACCTGCAGTATCCTACTGAAGATGATTAAGAATGATGGTTTGTTACCAATAATTTTACTCACCATACAGTAAAACACCATGGCACCAGCTTCTGAGTTTAAGTAGAAATGCAATGCACCACTTTTTGTAAACCAAGGGAAGGACGGGGTCAAAAGAAGAAAGGAGGTTTTGGAGAGTGCATAATTTATATTAAGAAACAGAGTCATTGAAATTGGAATGTTTAGATGTTATAAAATAAAATAAAAAACTCATTACAAAAAAAGAAGAAAAGAAACAGAATCGTTGGGTTAAAGTCAGATTACAGAACTAAAGGTATCTTGAGGCATCTATAATCTAAACCATCAGTTCCACCAAGAAAAGTCACAAAGTGGAGGGAAAAATTAAGGCGAGAAGGCTTAACTGGAGGGCACTCAGGAATCTCACACAAATCTAGGCCCAATTCCTATGGCCCATGTTGTGTTCCCAGGTGTGATCTTAGCTCAGGTAAATTTAAAACACTCCTCTGATGTTCATCGTACACCAAAGAACCAAGTTAAATACTCAGCTCCCACAGTACAATATAAAACCAACTGAAATAAGCTGAAGCATACTTCATCCTAGGGCCAATTCTGGAAAGCTCTCGTCTGCTTTCGCTTTTGGCCAACATCTTGAGACAGCCTTCAAGATGGCTGCCGGAGAAAATGTGAACCTGCAAATCAGGTTGCTCCTAAACTTCAAATCAGATTAAATGACCTTTGACTTTTGCCATGGGATTCTCATGATGAACACAGGCAATGTGGGGTTTGAGTCTCCTTCCCACACGCCCCACTCCACCTGCAAGTGATAGTTACCTCCTCTTTCCTGAAGGCTGGCTGAAGCTTCTTGTCCTGCAGGTTTCCTTTTTTAGCTTCCACTTTATTTTCTTCCCCCTTTTGCAATATTTTTCAAGAGGAAAACATCAATCCCATCGCAAGCCCTATTAACAGCTGCTACTACCGTAGCTTTACAAAGCTGTGCTCATACAACCTCGCATCTGCTGCTGTGCACGCCATTCCCCTCGGGTTGCCACAGTGACTTTCCTTTGTGCATTGGCACCCTCTCCTCTGCTCTGGTGTGCTCGTGTTCTCACATATCTCAGCAGGGTCCCGGCTGTGCTTGCTTCTAATACTTGTGGATGCTTATTCAACACTCCTACCACCAACGTTTCCCAGGTGCTCATCCATGGCTCATGCTGTGCTTCTAGACCTGGTGTAGGCCTTTGGCTACCTTCCTTGTCCAACCATCAGCCACAGAAAGAGAAGACAAAGAAGCTGTGAAGAATTGAGCATGCATAGATTTCCAGAAGACTCAAGCGACTAGAAGAGAGAAGCTTAGCCAACTGTCATGCACTGACCATGCTACGGAGAGGTGAAGCTAGAAGCTTAAATCCAAAGAGGAATAAAACATTGGCAAGAGTTAGTAGCCCAAAGTGAAAGGAGATAACTGAACCAATTCCAGTTTCTCTTTCTTTTTTTTTCCTTTCTGGTGAAATGCATTACATTTTCTACAAAACACAGGCAAAACGGTGGTTGGGTGCAAAATGTTTACTCTACCTGTTTCCTGAGGAAAGCTGCTGTGATTTTCTCCTCTTGGAGTTTCTTCTCTTTTACCTGCTTCTCTTCTATTTTCTTCTCGTCCCCCTTCTTGCCTTTCATCTGGTCTACCTTTTTCTCCTCGGCCTTTTGCTTGGCCTTTAACCTCTCCTCTTCTAGCTTAGCCTTAGCCTCAGCTTTGGCCCTCTCATCTGCCTCCCTCTTTTCCTTCTCCTTAGCCTTCTCTCGTTCCTCGGCTGCTTTTTTCTCTTCGGCTGCCTTCCTCCTCTCCCTCTCCTCAGCCTCACGCCTCTCTTTCTCCTGGGCAGCTTTTTTCTTCTCTGCCTCTTCCTTCTCCTTCCTCTTTCTTTCCTCCTCAGCCTTCCGCTGTTCTTCTGCCTTCACCCTCTCCCGCTCTTCTGCCTCAAGCCTTGTTTTCTCCTCAGCTTCCCTTTTTGCTTTTTCCTCAGCTTCCCTCTTCGCTTTCTCCTCAGCTTCTCTTTTCTCAGCTTCTAGTCTCTCTTTTTCTTCCTCTGCTCTCCTCTGTTCCTCAGCTTCAGCTCTCTCCCTTTCCTCCCTCTCAAGCCTTTCCCTCTCCTCAATTTGTATCTGGTTCATTGCTGCCTCGTTGTCTTCCTCCTTATTTTGTATGACTACTGTGATGCTGAGGTCCTCCTTTGAACTGGCAAGGACATGGGTGTCATTGTCTAATTTGTCCTCCTCTGCATTTACCTCAAGATGCTTTCCCTCCAAGACTGCAGATTCCTCCTCATTGTCTATATTCTCCTTCTCTACAGTTAGTTCTACCTGATTCTCCTCTAGGGCTTGTGGCTTTGGTTTCCGGTCTTCCACCTCTTCTTTGTCTTCCTCATCTTTCTTTTCATCTTCCTCATCCTGCTCCAAGTTGTTCCTCTGGTATGATTTAGTGATGGTTTCTGTTTCCTCCACCTCGTAGCGTCTTCTGTGGGTTTCAACCTTTTCTTCTTTTCCCGGGGTCTCGTTTTCCTCCACATTATTCACCACTTTTTTGCTTGTGAAGGACACGGTCTCATCGGTACTGGTCGGGTCAAGTTCCTTTTGGCGCTCCAATGCTTCTTGAAGACGCTTTTGACGTCTTTCCTCTCTCCGTGCCATCCTCTCCAGGAACACAGCATCATCATCTCCATCACCTTGAGTAGTCGTTACAGTGGTCACTGTAGTAGTACTTTTGGACTCTCCTTCTGCAATGCTACAAGAGATGCAGAGTTTTAGTTTTATTGATCTGTCTATTGCTCTTACTTTTTATGTTGCATCCTGAAGTGCAATGGGGATTGTTTAAATCAGGGGTCTCCAACCTTGACAATTTTAAAGACTTGTGGACTTCAACTCCCAGAGTTCCTAAGTCAGCTTCGATGGCTGAGGAACTCTGGGAATTGAAGTCCACAAGTCTTAAAGTTGCCAAGGTTGGAGACCCCTGGTTTAAATTGCTTTCTGCCCTCCCCATGTTATCACCATAGACAGGTTTGATTAAGAGTTAGTTAACTTCATGAGGAATTGGGATTTGAAGCAATCCTAATCAGACAGCTGACAGTTGCGTCTAACCATTACACACAAAGACACGAACTTGCCAAGTTTATACACACAAACCCAGATTATTTATTTTGACTGTCAAAGATCCTCTAGAGTGCCATACTGGGCTTTATATCATATTGTTTTTAATGTCCTGTAATTTGAAAACACCAAAAATCTCTACTCATTTGTGCTTCCAATCAGGACCCCCCAAATGTTGAGATTCATTCAGGTCTCTATGGGTAGAACACGAGAAGGGACTTCTTGATGCCAAACCACCTTCTGTTCTGTTCTGCTTCTTAAGGCTTTTATTTTTAAGTTGCTTGTCTTCAGCTAAACATGGTGAAAAATGTGATCATAGAATCAATTCCCTAGAACATGGGGAAACCAGACTGCCCTTTTAATAATAGAAACACATAGATGATAGATCGGGGTATCAAACTCAAGGCCCATGGGCTGGATTCAATCCGCAAGGTGCTCAGACCCAGCCCGCTGCTCCAGGCCGGAAACGGCAAAAGTGTCGTGGTCCGCCAGCAGCCCGTGGAGCTACCAGCAGAGTCAGACAGTGAGAAGGCTGGGGAAGACCACAGGCCAGTCCTGGACTCTGGGGAAGGCCCGGACAAGGGCTCTGTGTCAGAGGCAGAGATGGGGCCAGGGCCATCTGGGAGTGATGCACGGACTCAGGAGCCTCCATAGGCTGACAGCAGAGAGGCAGAGGAACAGGAGGAGCCTGTTCCTAGTGCATGCATGCGAAGAGCTGCCAGAAGGCAAGAGCAGCTAAAGCAAAAAGGACAACTCCGGACTAAGGCCAGGAGATGATTGGCCCCTCCCATAAGTCTTAAAAGAGCAGCAACGGCTCTTGGGCTCTTTGTAGGAAAGCAAATGTAGCAAAGCTACATTTGTTTCTAGCCATTGTCTCTTGTTTTTGAACTTCATGGGGCTTTGCCAAGAAAAGCCTTTGGCAGGGTGCCAAAGAGGACAAAGGTTTGTGATAAGGACGAAGGACTTTTTCTGAAGGATTTGTTTTGGAATTAATTTGGACTAAGCTGAGAATGAAATAATTCTCAGCTGTTCTAATAAAATACGTTTGTTTAGGACAGATTATGTCTGGTAATAACTACTTTGGGCCTAGGTCACAATAAAAGGACCAGTCTGCTCTCAGCCCTCCAGGCTCCGTTTTTGCGGTCAGAGAGCTATCAAAACAAACTAAAAACAAAATAAAAGGAGAAATGTTTCCCCTTTTGCATTTGAGCATGCAAGAAGGGACAGGAAAGGAGAAAGGGAAAGAGGAAAGACAGAGAAAAAGATGGGAAGATGGGAAGAGAGCAAGGAAGGAAAAAGAAGGAAAGCGGGGAAGAAAGAAGAAAGGGGAAGGAAGGAAGGAAGGAAGGAAGGAAGGAAGGAAGGAAGGAAGGAAGGAAGGAAGGAAGGAAGGAAGGAAGATTGGTTATAATGAGAGTAAGGAAGGGTCTGAGGGAAGTCCTGCCTTAGTATTTGGCCACCATAGGTGCCCCTGACACATGTCCTGTGTCATGGCTAGCATGGTCACGCCCATCCGCTGGCCCTCTGAAGTCAAACAGAACCCTGATGCAGCCCTCAATGAAATTGAGTTTGACACTCCTATGATAGATACATAGATAGATAGATATAGATAGATGATAGATAGATAGATAGATAGATAGATAGATAGATAGATAGATAGATAGATAGATATTTGATAGATAGATATTTGATAGATAGACAGACAGACAGACAGACATAGATATAGATGAGCTAGAGAGAGAGAGAGCGACACACTGACAGAAATAGATAGGAAGTGGGTAGGTAAGTATATAGAGATGGAGACAGATATATTCTCTCCTAACCAGGAAAGTGAGACTGTAAAGCTGCACCAAGAACTTCCTTCCACTTTAGAGAATAGATGATATAGATAAAACAACGTATTGAAGGACAGGAGCAACTAAATTGTTCAGCTCCTCTTCCCTGATTAAATCCCCTTGCAAAGCAGGCATGACCTAGAATGAAACTCCACCAAAACTATTCATGTAACAGAACCTTACTTATTTTGGGCATTCGTTTCAGGTTTCTCAATTCCTTGCCCTAAGTCATCCTCTTCTTTTTGCCGCAGTCTTTCTTGACGGGCTCGTCTGCGTCGCTCTCGGGCAGCTTCTTCCTCATCATCATCATTTCTTTGATAGGATAATCTGCAAAACAGAGTTTCAAAAAAGCTAGAGCCTCTATTCAGAACACCACCATAATACCTATGGGGATTAAAAGCGCATGAGTATATTTGCTGAAATACTCTGCATTCATGTCATTCTACTCTGAGCATAATACTTTTGTTCATCGCCATCAATATATCTTTTTAACAAGGTAATCGATAAAGTATTTATAAACTTAGAACTAAGGATAAATTTCCTGACAATTAATAAGTGGAACAACTTGCCTGCAGAAGTTGTGAATGCTCCAACACTAGAAATTTTTAAGAAAATGTTGGATAACCATTTGTCTGAAGTGGTATAAGGTTTCCTGCCTGGGCAGGGGGTTGGACTAGAAGACCTCCAAGGTCCAACTCTGTTGTTGTTGTTGTTGTTGTTATTATTATTATACACAAAATGACAGTATACACAGCAAATGAGATAACTATGCTGGATTTCGTATCACTAATCACTAGTCGAAAACTACCCAAGCATGTTGTTGTTGTTATTATTATTATTTCTGCATGCCATGATTAGATGGAAGAAGCTCCTAGCAAGAGGGAAATGTATAATTAAGGTTTGTTTCTGCTGGCAACTAAGAATTAAAGTGTGAAGCCAAGACACCACAAGGAGATGGGGCTACAAAGAGAATAGAACAGAGTAGAATACTTTATTTGTTCAAGTGTGGTTAGAAACACAAGGGATTTATCTCCTTCTTCATGTGGTCCAAAGTTTCAAGTTCTTCTGTATTCCAAAGTGCCTAGGTGTCAGAGGTGGTATTCAGCCGGTTCCGACAGGTTCAGGCGAACCGATAGTGGCAACTGCGGGTGGGCCCGCCTCCGCCCCTCCGCCCAGACGTAATGCCATCCTATTTAGCCACATTGTTTAGGCCGGGCGCATGGGCGGAAGGTGCACGCACAAGCAAAGAGCATGCGCAGAAAGCCGGGCGGATGCGCAGAACGCAAGTTTGAAGTAAGTATGTGCGAGCGCGGGCGAACCGGCGGTAAGAATATATGAAACCCACCACCGCTAGGAACCGTGTTTCCCCAAAAAAAGACCCTGTCTTATATTTTTTTGAACCCTGAAATAAGCGCTTGGACTTATTGCCATGCGCTCAAAAGCCTGATTGGGCTTATTATCAGGGGATGTCTTATTTGGGGAGAAACAGGGTATGTCTTCTGACAACATTCTGTTGTGTTGGAAACAGCGCTTTAGAATGAGCTTTTCTGAACCTGGAGATATGGTGGGCTTCCACACATCATATCCAGTGCTAGTTGGAAAGGAGCTGCAGGCAAACACTTCTGGACAACATCAGGTTGGCTAAGGTTATCTTAGAAGGAAGAGGAAAATGAAAGCAGAGACTTTCTCAGAAGAACTGAATTTCTGAACTGTGGTTTAATGAGTACCTAAACTATGTAACCCTATGTAACCCTAACCCTGCGAGTCCCTTGGACTGCAAGGCGAACAAACAAGTCAGTTATAGAGGAGATCAACCCTGACTGCTCTTTAGAAGACCAGATGCTGAAGATGAAACTGAAATACTTTGGCCACCTAATGAGAAGGAAGGATTCCCTGGAGAAGAGCCTAATGCTGGGAAAGATTGAGGGCAAAAGAAGAATGGGACGACAGAGAACGAGGTGGCTGGATGGAGTCACTGAAGCAGTCGGCATGAGCTTAAATGGACTCCAGAGGATGGTAGAGGACAGGAAGGCCTGGAGGAATGTTGTCCATGGGGTCGCGATGGGTCAGACACGACTTCACAACTAACAACAACAACATAATCTCCAACTGAGCTGCTGGGCAAAACTTTGTTTAACGTGCCAGAGCTGGAACTGAAGCTTTTACTTTAGCATTAAACTGAGCTCTAGGTCACTTTAAACTTTCCATAGCAACATGGATTGTTGCAGCTACCCAGGTTTACAAGGATTTTATCTTTGGAAACACAAAAGTCAGAGAGACAGAAAAAATCATGGAACTAAAATAATCAAGGGTCACTGAGAAAATCCTATAGAGATGTCAGTCTACTAAACGATAAAAAAATGCCTACATACAGCTGGCACAATCATTGCACATATAATCCACAACAGGGTCCTAAAACTGAGAAACTTGGGAAGCAAGAAGTAGTATCCTCACTGCCTGAATTCACATCACACACTAAATCCCAAACCTGGGTTCATAATAGATCATAATAAAGAATGGCACTTATCATGCTATGCCCAAACTTGAAAACTATATTGCATCTGAATAATACACTCAGTTAAGACAGTGCCTGGCTCCCTGCAGAATGCTAAACCCCAACTGCTCATTTCAATCCAAGTTAACACTTTGTTACCAGACAAGCTCTGCTGTTTATTCCCCTAATAAGATTGACAGGAGTATGTGATATGCCTGGAAGGATCTTGCAGGCCATGAGAATTGTGGCTTGCATCCACTCTCAAATGCCTCCAAGTGCTGCCCAATATAGGTAGTCCTTGACTTGCAACAGTTCATTTAGTGACCGTTCGAAGTTACAACAGCACTGAAAAAAGTGACAGGACTATGTTTCACACATATGACCATTGCAGTATCCCTGCAGTCACATGATTTGCCTTTGGATGCTTGACAACTGACTCATATTTATGACTGTTGTAGTGTCCTGGGGTCATGTGATCCCCTTTTGTGAGCTCCTGAAAGGCAAAGTCAATGGGGAAGCCAGATTCACTTAACAACCATGTTACTAACTTAACTCAATGGGGAAACCGGATTCATGTAATAACTGTGTCACTCATTTAAGAAATGCAGTGATTCACTTAACAAAAGTCGCAAAATTGAGCAAAACTCACTTAACAAATTTCTCACTTCCGCAACATTAATTTTGGACTGAATTGGGGTCAGAAGTTGAGAACTACCTGGACCTACAAGTAGTCCTTGACTTATGACTGGTCTCTTAGCAACCATTCAAAGTTATGAAAGATCTTCCAAGGATTCCAAAATCTAATGGCCAGACCCCTCCAGCGATCATGTGACTGTATATCGGGCACTTGGCAACCCGATCACATTTGCAGCCATTTGCGGAATCGCAGTCATGCGACCGTGTTTTATGACCGTTTTGATGAAAACCAGCACTGACGTCCAGTTTTCAGCAAAACCAGCCTATAGAGAACCACTGTTTCATTTACAGTTGTCATATTTACTTTGTCAACCTTGAAGCTGACCTGACCAAAGCCATTTTGTCCGCTTCAGTGTTACCACACTGGAGCTGAGGAGGGATTTGAGATAGAGGGATTTTTGTAGCCAAAACAAAATACTTTCTCTTGGGAACCAAGGACATTCTCGTACCTTGTCAGAAGGCGGCGGAGTAATGCCATCTAGTTGCCAGACTGCACTGTGATTGGACCATGTGACTGATTGGAGAAAATATTTTACTTTTAATTAGGTGAAAACGGCACGAGTTTTCAGAGTCGGTTTTCACCAGGTATGTGCCAATATGATATTTCCAATAAAGCTATTCTTTGAGGAAGAGAATATTCTTGGGAGTCTTGCTTGATATGGATCTATTACTTGGAACCCTGACATGTTTACAACCACAGCAATCTCTGTATGTCTGTGGCATCAGTTTAACAACCACAATAAAAAGGATAAAATTGGGTTGGTGATGCAGATCATGACCACAACGACTAATTAGGTTTTGGTTACTATCTTTAAAGCGCTCCATGGCATAGGGCCGGGTTACTTACGGGACCGCCTACTGCCACCGATTGCCTCCCACCGACCCGTACGCTCTCACAGAGAGGGACTCCTTAGGGTGCCGTCTGCCAGGCAGTGCCGACTGGCGACACCCAGAGGAAGGGCTTTCTCTGTGGGGGCTCCCACCCTCTGGAACGAGCTTCCCACAGGGCTGCGCCAACTTCCCGACCTCCGAACCTTCCGCCGTGAACTTTAGACACATCTATTTATTTGCGCAGGGCTAGCCTAGGGTTTTTAGTTTTAAATTTAGTTTTAATGGGGTTTTATACTATTTTAGTGATATTTTAATTTCGGCCTAATTAATACGTTTTTTAATTGTTGTTTTTATTTGTATTATTCTTATGTTTTTATTTGGCTGTACACCACCCTGAGTCCTTCGGGAGATAGGGCGGTATAAAAATTCGAATAAATAAATAAATAAATAAAATAAATTACCATGATGGGCAGGCTGCATTATGGTCATCTGTACAGGTCATATATGCCCCCTCTCCAAGTTCAGCAGAAAAGGGAATAAATAAAAGACACCCAAAAACTGCTTGCTTATTCAAGTGCAGGGTTTCCCAGCCCCTGCAACTTTTAAGATGTATAATCTTCAACTCCCAGAATTCTCCAGTTTAGCATGCTGGCTGGAGAATTATATGGGAGTAGAAATCACGGCATCTGAGGTTGAGAAACACTGCTTTAGCACACAACAACCTCCCACACTTCATTTGTGGCCACCTGCCAATATACCTGGCCAGTAGAGGATCACGTTCTTGCAAAGTTTTTTTTTTAAATCGAGTTTTTTATTTATATATAAATATTTTGAAGACAGTGTAGTGTCCGGGCATTTCATTTTACAAAAGAAGGAAAAAATAACAGATATACTGATATTAATAATGATTATACATGTAATAATTACAACCATATTTATAATTGTATTAGCTTATTTATGATCATATTAATTGTACTGGCATACTTATAATTATAAACAACATTCATATTTTACTTACATATAATAATCATCTTTCTTCATATAATTTCTACTTCTTATCTCTAACCATTGATAAAATTATTCCACCTTGAATAGTATCTCCTTTATCTTTTATTTTCAAAATCAATCTATCCATTTCTGCGAAGTTCTTAAGAATCAGGATACAAACTTTCCTAATGTGGTTGCCTGAGATTCTTCATTTTTCTCCACCCTTCTTCTATGAAATTTCCCCCCTTTTCACAGAAAAACAAAAATGAGAACAAAATAAAAATAATGGAAAACACTCATATAAAAGGTCCACATTCATTGTCCTTTTCTTCCTCAGTGTCGAAAATAAGCAGGGTCCTTCCCCACAAAGCATTTTCATTCACTCCACGTTAAGTTAACTTTTTCTCTCTTCGGCTTCAGATCAAACTTCTTTCCTGGTTTAATCTCTGCTTCCAGTACTGGGAAAACAGTTCTAGAAATGGAACACACCAGCTTATCTGATGTTCTTGTTACAGCCTGTAAAATATTCAGCTGCAAGTAAAATTTGGTGGGATGGGTGACTGTTCTCCCTTTATCTCACCTGGCTCAAAATATTTATGGCATGCTTACCTGGCTTTTATTGTTGCTTTGGAATTTGTATTAACGGAATGATAATTGCAAATAATTTAAAGAGCATTCTTCTTTAATTTTGCATCTAAGCACTTACAAATTTATCTGGATTAATCTTTAGTGCTAAGAGGCTAATTCTCCAACTTCGGAAAGATAATTTTATGGTTCCAATTATTCAGCGTCTTGAAGCCCTGATGTTACTTGTGATTTATAAACGGTTTGCATACAAATGCAGGTTGCATAGGTACGATTACAATGAAATATTGCCAGCCTCGGATGGAACTGTTGGGTAACAATTTCATGCATGAAAAGTCTTAATGCATACAAATGTTGCTGTTGTGTTGCTCTCTTTTTTGCCTTTTATTTCTTTTTGCTGTTATATTTTTTTTTTCTGTTTCATTAGATAAATGAAAACACCTCTTCCTCTCTCTGACAGGGAACGTGGCTGTTGAAGTAGCTGTTCCTGTCCAATATCTTGCCACAGTGTACAAAGCAGATGTTCATTCAACAATGTGTTTCCCTAATAACCATATGCAAGTTGTTTCCTTTCTGCCTCAAATCCCTCATTGGCAAAATGTGGCCTTGAATTTGGACTCCTACACTGAACAGGGAGTGGGATGGTGGCCTCTGCAGCCCATCCCATTATATACAGTGGTGAGATTCAGCTGGTTTGGGCCGGTTCGGGCGAACTGGTTGTTAAAATGCTGGCAGACCCTGCCCCACCCTGCCCCTTCCAGGAGTCCCCACATGCGCCATTTTGGCTCCCAGGTAAGTGCAGGGAGACCTACTAGGCCCAAAACAGGACACAGGGGTGGCGCAGCCCCACCCCACCCCGGCCCATTTTTGTTCTCAGGAGGCTGCAGCGAGGCCTACTAGGCCAAAAATGGGGCACGGGGGGGAGGGGCATCCCCCAGTGTCCTGTTTTTGCTCCCAGGGGGGTGCAGGAGGCCAAATGCTGCCTGTCACAGCCCCTGGCCAGGCCCACCATGCCACGCCCACCTAGCCAGTCATTAGGTCAGAGGACTGGTTGTTAAATTATTTGAATCCCACCACTGATATTATAAATTATTAGCCCACAGCAAGATGAGCAGCAAATAAATTTAACAATTAGTAGACAATAATCTCAACTACAGTCTAGTTTTGTCCCAAGTATTCTCACACTACTCAGAGCAAGCTAGAAACCCCAAATAGAGACCATCTCACAAATTCAGATACTGCTTCTCATATCTCACTAAAGGTGCATAGAAATTAATAATACAGGATACCATAATTGCTTCTGTTTAAATGGTTATGTTTACCCACACCACCCTGAACAACAAAAAACCCCACAATGCTTACAACTGTTTGTTTTGTTTTCCAAGGATTCCACTAGAGATATATTATTTTGCACTTTTTGTTCTTTACCATTTTTGTCTTTGCAAATTATAGTTAATAGTTTCTCTAGTATGCTCAATTATAATTTGTTTGTCTATTATAAATTATTATAACAGTTTTTCTATTATGCTCAATTGTACTTCGTAAAGAAGAAAAGTACAAAATACTAATAGATCTCTTGTTGAATCCTTGCAAAACAAACTAAACATAAGTAAGCATTGTGTTTTTTACTGTTCAGGGAAGTGAATATAAACATAACCATTTAAACAGAAGGCAATTATGATATCCTGTATCTCAAATATTCAAACATTTTCAAACATTCCAGCCGAGTCAAGTTCTCCTACATATCTACAAAGCCCCAAGTTGATTATTCAGCTGACACTCAATTCTCTCTTGGGTTTTCATCCGAAATTGTAGTACACCCACTTACAGAATACAGAAATTTCTCCTTAGTTCTAAGTTTATTTATTTAGAAAAATTATATTGCCACCTACTCGCATATGGCGACTCAAGGGGGCTTACAGGATACAAAAACGCAATGTAAAATAAATAAATATATAAATAAGTAAAAATAAAATAATATTCCCCAACCCCCAACTCCAGCGACAACACATATTCATATCAGCCATTTAATGGGCTCCATCTCTCTCTGGGTTCCCCAGGCCCACTGTCAGAACAATGTCTTCAGGGCATTCCAAAAGAATGTCAGAGTGGTGGGGCAGTCTAATTTCTGGAAGGATGATGTCCAAAGCGAGGGAGCCACCATGGAGAATGCCCTTCTTCTGGATCCTGCCAGATATATCTCTCTAGGGGATGGGACCCGTAACATTCCTTGCCTCCATACTCTAGTGAAGGGATGTCAAACTCATGGCCCGCAGGTTAGATGCATCACTCGCTGGCCACGCCCACCCCCACTTTAGCAAAGGGGGGGAAGTCATGATATGTCATGTGATGACAATGTGACGACGCGAGTTTGACACCCTTGCTATAGTAAGTCAGGTTGATGTGACCGGCAAGAGATGGTCCCTCAGATAACCCGGTCCCAAGCCATGAAGGGCTTTACAGGTGACAACCAGATCAATCTCTTATTGATAATTTTCCATCTACCGTAATTATTTCTTATGCATCTAATTATTTCTTATCTATCTAATTATTCTTTATCCTGCCCTTGGGTGCTTTGAAGAATAGGCTAACCCTCTCTTCTATGTGACAGCTCTTCAAATATTGGAATAATGCTATCATGCCACCCTTAGTCCTTTTCATTTAGCAGATTTATGATTTATGACACTAAATGATTTTAGAAAATCATTTAGTTTTAACTTCTATGGAAATGTAACACTGTTCTAAAATCTGGACTATCAAATTTTATTTAAATTAGAGAGACCGGTCAATTATTGAAACTACTATTCACAAAGGAAATTAGAATTTGTGGTAAGCTAAACTTACCAGTGGCTTTTTACTGTGATAACATTATTATATTCATAGTCCACATGCTAGGATTGCAAAATGTGATTTCTTCGGTTTTGGCTTTGCATGCCGTATAAAACCAGATACCGTGGTTTATAAACTGTAGTCTGTGCCATAAACATTATGGTTTATAATGCTATGTGAAGCCAGAAAATTCTGCTTGTTTGACAAACATGCCAAGCGAACTCAGATTTTCTCCCTTCACACTCTGTTGCTGTTGCTAGCGGTAACAGAAAACTGAACAGGATGGGCTTTAGTGACCTGGTGGTTTCATGTTTTTATACTTTTACATGAAATGAAAAATACAGCACAATAGATACTATACACCTACAACAGATGTTCTGAAACGAAAAAGTATGCTTTATGTTGCCCCGAGCTGTTGGATGCAAGATAGGTAGCAAATAAATTTTGAATGTATGAATGAATGAATGAATGAATGAATAAATAAATAAATAAATAATCTTTTGTATGTTTCTCATTCTGGCTAAGGATTCAGGTTAGGTTCCTATCTTTAATGTGCTGGCTGGGGAATTTTGGGAGCTGAAGTCCACACATCTTAAAGTTGTCAAGTATGAAAATCCAGGATTAAGGGTTAGTGCATCCTGGTGTGGCACACATTCTCCGTAAACGTATTGAGTATGATTTGTATGCAATACAAACTTTGTATTACTTTATAAAACTTTGTATTATGATTTGTTGTTTGTATCTTATGATCTATGATTGTATCTTATGATTCATGATCTATGACCAATCACTTTGTTGTTTGTATATACACTGAGAGTTTATGCACCGGAGACAAATTCCTTGTGCGTCCAATCACACTTAGCCAATAAATAATATTCCTATTCCTATTCATGCTATAGACTGCTCTGATGCACAAAACTAAGGAGCATGTAAAAATATCTGCATCTTCTCTAGCTCAGGAGAACTTATGATTTCTGTGCACAAAGTTTCAGAGTTATCCTTGACTTACAGGACTCAGGACAGCATCCCAAACTCAAAATAAAAGCCATAACCTAATAAACCAGTACATATAAATGGAACACTAGAGCTACAGAAGTATATAAACATAAATGAGACTTTGTTTTGTTTTGCTTTACAAAGAGATAGGGAGGTCCTTATTTTGGGCATAGTAGAGTAGTTAGAAAGGGAACAGACTTCATTTCAAACATAAACTGGACAAACATCTTCCAACATGCTTTTCTTTGAATTCCTGCCTCGAACAAGGTTTGGATACAAAGATCCAAATACAACTTTCCAATGTTATCATTTCCTTCTTTACTTGTTCCCAATGACTATGCTTGGCTATGGTGGAACACTCAAAGAGTACCCTTCTACGACCAGTCTAGGTACCATATCTAAGGAAGCAAATAGTCCATCCAGGTATTTGTTGAACTTCAACTCTCAGTAGATCCAATCATCGAAAAAAAATGATGGGGGGTGCTAGGAACATTAGCCAGAGATGGAAAATTAGCCAGAGATGTACTGATTTCCCACACTCCAAGGTCAGAGGTGGGTTGCACATATTGCTACCATCGGTTCACTGTGCGTGCATGCTTCACATGCCTTCCATGCATGCACCCGGCCTCCCATGCAAGCACTTTATTCACAGACAAGCCTTCCACGCATGCGCCCGGCCTCGAAAACGTGACTAAATAGGACGGCATAGCGCCGAGGTGGTAGACCTGCCCACTCATGATCGCCGCTACCGATTCGCCAAAACCGGTGTGAACCGGCTGAATACCACCTCTGTCCAAGGCTTATGCATGCAGAGATACACGTATCTTAATGAATAACAAAACTAGAAAGTCAGTATCTTCGACTGAACTACTGGCAAGTCATTCATCCAATGGCCTCCTTCTTCCTTTCTGACAACCTGTAAAACTGAGCACTACATTTCTAACGTGTACAAAATGCAGAGCTTGTGTATAAAATGAGGAGAAACTGAAAATATACTTTATTACCGAGAGCATGCATTTTACCTACTGCATTTCAAGTCATTTTACACACAACCTCTTTCACGATTCTCAGAGTGAAGTCTAGCCAAGAATGGCCATAACAAGAACAATGCATAAATAAATAGCCCCTTCGGCTACCCAAATCATGCTGAAATTGCCTTTAGCATATAAAGATTAAAAGACTTTCTGGTAGCATTCCAAAGTGGAAGCAAGTAATTTATTCAATATGCAATCAATCATAGGTTCATTCATTCTGTCCCCCTATAATATGTTTGAGATTTGGTTGGTTTGCATGTACCGTATGGCAGCAATTCCCCCTCCCCCTTCCCATACACAGATCAAATATGTATCTGAAACTAAACAGTTCTGCCATTCTTCTCCTCTTGCCTGCTGCATAATTACCCACAGAAAACTGAATCAAGCAAGATAATGGACAGTAAATTCATGTGGAACAATCAGTTCCAAATGAAATGTTCCTGGTCCAGCCGTAGGGCACTTCCACTCAAGATATTTGGAGCTACTCCCAGATTGGCTCCATACCTTTGTATTCCCCACTTCCTCTGCCATAAGCAGCTGAACTGAATTACTTCCGGCTCTTTTTGCGTTCAAGAGGAACCACAATGTTTCCAGCTGCAGGTTCACCTGGAAATGCTGGAATTCTGTAGAGCTTGGTGGTGGGCCACTACAGGGAATCCCTCCCTTTCCTTTCAGCTCCTGAATTCCAGCCATCCCAGTAAATCTTATTAAATACATAAGCATGCTGTCTCTGAGTACTCCAGGCAAACAGAATGAAAATGACCATCTTGAGGCCATACAAAGATTTCCTGTGCAGACTGGCAGCAAGAGGGTTTGGGGCTCAGCTTAAAACAGGGCATCCAACTCCTCCAGCATTTCTAAGCCGAGCAAATTTCTAAGGCCAAGCAAAGTGAAGACAGATATGGGTTGTTTCCAAATTACTTTTGAGAAACTGAGTCAGGAACTGGGTAAAAATGGTGATACACAGTGGTGGGATTCAGCTGGTTTTGGCCTGTTCGGGCGAACCAGTAGTTAAATTGCTGGCTGGCTCCGTCCCTCCCCACCCCTTCCAGAAGTCCCCACGTGCCCCAATTTGGCTCCAGGTAAGTGCAGGGAGGCCTCCTAGGTCCAAAACAAGGCGCGGAGGGTGCAGCGCCCCCCCACGGCCCATTTTCACTCCCAGGATGCTTTAGGGAGGCCTCCTAAGTCCAAAATGGGGTGCGGGGAAGTGTGACGCGACCCCACCGCAGCCCGTTTTGCTTCCAGGAGGCTTCAGGGAGGCCTACTAGGCCCAAAATAAGGTGTGGGGGGTGCGTTTCCCCCCTCCAGTGGTCTGTTTTTGCTCCCAGGGGGATGCAGGAGGCCGAGTGCTGCCTGTCACACACCCTGGCCACGCCCACCATGGTCACACCCACCCAGACGGTCAGTAGGGCAGAGAACTGGTTGTTAAATTATTTGAATCCCACCACTGGTGATACATATGTGCCTTTACTCATGCTTAGAACAATTTCAATGATATCAAGAGGACAAATTAGCAAGGTTGATGAATGGAAGAGTTTCCAAAACCGGATGTTTCTTTCCTGGAGAAATTGTACCATTTCATATACTTATCAGTCATAATGAATAGATGCAAGCTGGGAATGCATTACACAAACCTTGACCAGTATAATAATTCAGTTAGCATTTGTCTGTCTGTGATACGGTAGAGCGCTCATCTCCTAGATCAGGGGTCTCCAACCTTGGCAACTTTACGACTTGTGGACTTCAACTCCCAGAGTTCTGGGAGTTGAAGTCCACAAGTCGTAAAGTGGCCAAGGTTGGAGATCCCTGTCCTAGATGACCATCCTGGGTGAAATTCCAGGAATTCCTCAGTTAATATATCTACAGAATATGTGACTGAGGATAGTTTCCCCCAAACATTATCAAAATAGATTCAAATACAAACTTTTGAACTTTTTTTTTGGGGGGGGGGGGAGAGAAAAATATTGATTGAAAATCAAAATAATGCATAATCTTTCCTGATGCTGTTGTAAAATTGCAGGATTGCCGTTTTATATTTCCCCACACACACACCTTCCATTTACTAATCAGTGACACACACTCCCATGCTTCTCTTACGTACTTGCTAGAAATGGGGTCATCTGAAGAACAATGACTTTTTTTTCCTTGTTCAGATGGGACAAACTAAGCATCACTGCCCCAAATGATAAGGTAGCGGTGAGGGACCTGCATCTCTTTTTCCGGTGGCTTCCTGATTCCTGCTAGGGCTGCGCTGCCCTATCGCATTGTCATTGTCATCCTTGTTTGCCAATTGCTGAAAGCAAGGTGACCTTCTATTGTTTCTTTGCAAACTAACAAGTGAAATAGGTCTCTTGTTGTTATTCTCCAAGAACCTCCGCCACTCCAAAAATTTATTTTTAAAAAAAGTAACGCAACCCCAGGCTGCTAAAACTGTCTCCTATTGACAAATATCCCAAATTATCCCAAAAACTGTCTACTATTGACCTCACCCCATTCCTATATTAAATAACAAATTATCCCAAAAACTATCTACCATTGACCTCACCCCATTCCTAAGAGGTCTGTAAGGGGCGTGCATAAGAGCACAAGCATGCCTACCGTTCCTGTTCTATTGTTTCCTTTTGTTATATCCAATTAATATAGTTATTACATACTCATGCTTATATATATGCTCATATATTGTATAGTTATTTCATGCTTATGCTTATATACACTGTGAGACAAAATAAATAAATATAAAATAAATAAACGTTTCTGCTTTCCTTCTTTTTTCACATGCCATTTTCCATTCTAAAGGGATCTTATGTATTGACACAATCACTTGTGTTGAAAAGTTTCCCCAACGCCCAAAGGGACTGGTTATTTTGTCAGCTTCCTTTGACTGTCCTCTGACTGTCCTTTCTCATCTTTGGAAAAGCTAGAAAGAAACTTAATTTAGCAAAGATAGCACTGACAGGTTCACATTTCCATTTTTTTTCCCAGAATGCATCCCAAATCAACAAGCAAGGAAGATGTTACACCCAGGAAATACAGAGATGATAAAATTAAATTGTAACCCAAAAAAGCATCTCTATTTTTTTTTTAAACTCATTTCTGTTGCTTCCTCTTCAATCCCCAGTTTCTTTGTGATCAGACCAAGTAAAAGAAATATTAATACCCTTCTTTTCCGAGTTACTTGAGACTGAAAATGGCATTTATACTTATAAGCTTATACAAATGGCTGCTCAGCCTTTCAGTCTATCAACCGTACTATTAAGTTATTTTTTTAAAAAATCTCCTTTAAATTATATTCATATACAATACTCTGACAATAAGAAAAAAAATACTGAACCAGGCATCATAAATCTTCCACTGTCCATCACTGTTTGAAGAATGTTAGCAATTCCAAGTATTCAGGCAAAGTCTTCATCCAGCCAAGGTTGATTATCCATGTAGTTTTCTTGGCAGTCTATAAAGAACAGGTTTGCCTTTGACTTCCTCTGCAGGTTAGCCTGCAACTGTGCATTTGCTGGTGGTCCCCTTTCTAACTGATAACTAGATCCAATCCTGCTTAGCTTTTTCAAATCACTGGCACTGATTTGGGAGCCTCACTAGCACTGATGATGTTATTTAGAATAAGAATTAAAATAAGAATAATTTAATTTCTATACCACCCTTCTCCCGAAGGACTCAGGCGTTTCCAGCCAGGTAAAAACACAATAAAACATACAATATACAGTTAAAAACCCATTAAAAAACCTATTCAATTTGGCCCATTAGTGAAAATACACACTAAAACCATAAAAAAACCAATTAAAATTACTAATAGTTTTATGCCAGGAAGAATAAGTACGGAAGAATAAGTACGTCTTCAGCTCGCGGCGAAAGGTCCGGAGGTCAGGGAGCTGTCAAAGTCCTGAGGGAAGCTCATTCCAGAGGGTAGGTGCCCCCACAGAGAAGGCTCTCCCCCTGGGGGTCGCCAGCCGACCTTGTTTGGCTGACGGCACCCTGAGGAGGCCCTCCCTATGGGAGCGCACAGGTCGATGGGAGGCAAACGGTGGCAGTAGGCGGTCCCGTAAATAACCCGGTCCTGAGCCATGGAACGCTTTAAAGGTGGTAACCAACACCTTGAATTGCACCCGGAAGACCACAGGCAGCCAGTGCAGCTTGTGCAGGAGAGGTGTTATATGGGAGCCACGAGTAGCTCCCTCTATCACCCGCGCAGCCGCATTCTGGATCAGCTGGAGCCTCCGGGTGCTCTTCAAGGGGAGCCTCATGTAGAGAGCATTGCAGTAGTCCAGGCGGGAAGTGACAAGTGCATATTTAGTTAGGTAATGAAATGTGTGCAAGCAAACACCAAGCTCACAGCAGGGGTGAAATCCAGCAGGTTCTGGAGAACCGGTAGCAGAAATTTTGAGCAGTTTGGAGATCCGGTAGAGGAAATTTTGAGTAGTTCGGAAAACTGGCAAATACCACCTCTTGCTGGCCCCAGAGTGTGGTGGGAATGGAGATTTTGCATTATCTTTCCCCGGCGTAGGGAAGGAATGGAGATTTTGCAGTATCCTTCCCCTGCCAAGCCACCAAGCCACGCCCAGCAAGCCACACCACGCCACGGCAACAGAACCGCTGGTAAAAAAATGTGAATTTCACCACTGGCTCACAGTGTACCAAAAACTCTATGGTTCAACCCTGAGTTACAAACATTCTCTTCCATTTTTCCAAGTCATCTCAAATCAGCTAGAAAATTTAGGGAAAAAAAGACAAAAATGGTTATGTTTGAACCTAATCAGAACGGAAAAGTATACCCTGGTTCTATTTATTTTTTATCGATAATCAATTCTGATAGGAGAGACATCCCTGCGGCCTTATACGTTCAAATAAAAGTTCCCCAGACTTTTCTGGATAGTTCTGAAATATTCTGAATATATTCCACAATTATATCCCAGACAATCAACTTCTCCCAGGTACTTTCTTCTCCTCCTTTATGGATAAGGAGGCTAACTTTGACTACTAACTGTATAAAGCAACTACTACAGAATAAGAGCAGGCTGTAAAATTTCACATTGATGGAAGGAAACTGTGCTGAGGCGGGGGGGGGGGGGAGGAATGGGGAAGTGAGGGCCCAGTTTCGAAAATATGCACAGCGAAGCAACGTGTGGGGAACAGAGCTAACAGGAATCAGATGTCCACATTCCTGCCTCATCAGTGTCCCTGTACTTATGGCTGGCTGGTTGGCAGGCATGTGAGGGGTTCTTTCTTTCAAGTGAGAAAGGGGGGTGAAGCTTAAAACAGGCTTTGGGGATGTTTAAAGTTTATTGCAACTACACAGGTAACACACAGGCATTTGAAGCTCTTTTTCTGTACAAGAACCAAGATTTGGACCTTCAATAGAATAGAACAGGATAGAATAGAATTCGTTATTGGCCAAGTGTGATTGGACACACAAGGAATTTGTCTTTGGTGCATATGCTCTCGGTGTACATAAAAAGACAAGATACATTCGTCAAGAATCATAAGGTACAACACTTAATGACAGTCAATCAAATCCTACTAGGAAATAATAAATATAAATATAAATAAAGAGGACCTTGCTCCACAAAATCAAGGGTGCAGAGACTCACACATGGTACTTTCATGCAAGCTTTTAAGTCTGACTTTTCCTTTTATCAGGAACAGGGGAGGGAACTCCTTACCAAAGGATTTTATAACACAGATCCCAAAGAACATCTGTGGTCTTATCTGCAGTATTAACTTGCTGTGTACTTTTCTAGCACTGACAAATAAGTCTGCCTGAACTTGCTCCACAGCCCCAGAAAACAATTTCCAAATCAAGCAACTGGCCCTCGGCTTCCATCTTGCTTTCTGCAAAAAAACAAAAGGCAGGGATTGGTCTCGTAATACCATATGTGGATATGAAAGCGCATGTTTTGTAAGCTCCTTTCCACCAAACTCATTCTCAAGAAGCGTGCCTTGTGCCTCGAAATGCAAGTTGGGAAGTTCGATCCGAAGTCAACATTTCAAATGCCCCCGAACAATGACTGTTGCCCAATAGTGATGAAACAGGCAAATATTTACTTTAACTCAGGGATTTACCAAAAAAAAAAAAAGTCTCAGCAACCAGTTTTACTCAATGGCTACTTTGCAGAGGGTATTAGAAGTAATAGCAATAGCACTTATAGACTTATACACCGCTTCATAGTGCTTTACAGCCCTCTCTAAGCGGTTTACAGAGTCAACGTATTACCCCCAAGAATCTGGGTCCTCATTTTACCCACCTCGGAAGGATGAAAGGCTGAGTCAACCTTGAGCCTGGTGAGATTCAATCTGCCAAACCGCAGGCAGCCGGTGATCAGCAGAAGTAGCCTGTCAGTACTGTTCTAACCACTGTGCCATCGCGACTCATCTTCGACTTATGACTACAGTTGGGACTAGAATTTCTCTTGCTGAGCAAGTTGATTGTTAAATGAGTCATGGCCAAATTTGTAATCTTTTTTTGCCATTATTGTTAACTGAATCACGACAATTACTATGAGTCGTGGTGGCGCAGTGGTTAGAATGCAGTTCTGCTAGCTACTTCTGCTGATTGCCGGCTGCAAGCAGTTCGGCAATTCGATTCTTACCAGCTCAAGGTTGACTCAGCCTTCCATCCTTCTGAGGTGGGTAAAATAAGGACCCAGATTGTTGGGGGCAATAGGCTGAGTCTGTAAACTGCTTAGAGAGGGCTGTAAAACACTGTGAATCGGTATAAGTCTAAATGCTGCTGCTATTGCAACTAAATATTTGGGTGGCTGTTAAAGCAGATCTGACTTTCCCCGTATACTTTGCTTGTCGGAAGCCAGCTGGCAAAGTCACAAATGGCTATCATGTGTACCCAGGACACTGCAAGCATCATAAATATATGCCAGTTACCAAGCAGCCAAATTTTGATCATATGACCATGGGGATGCTACGATGGTCACAAGGGTGAGAACCGGATGTAAGCCACTTTTTCCAGTGCTGTAATTTTGAACAGTCACCAAACGAATGGTTATAAGTCAAAGACAACCTGTAAAGTAATTGTTCTGCTCCCTCCCCCCCTCCCCAAAATGGCTTTTTGGCAGGCCATGCGGCTGCAGCTGTAATTCCCTTGGAACAGATAGGCCTCTTCTTCTATATCGGTGAAAGCCACACTTCATAACCAGATACTCCGTAACCCAGCCTTCCCCAACCATGATGCTCTCCACATTAATTTGGGCAAAAACTCCCAAATTCCAAAGCTTAACCCAGTAGCTAAAGATTCTGGGAGCTCTCCCAATACATCTGGCAGGGCCAAGTTAGGAAAGGCTGCCAGAAACAATCTGGATTTATTTGTGAGATTCTTAGCTGCCGATTCAAATTCTGAAGATTCTTTAAACCGTGCCATTTTTCCAAGGTGCATCAAAGGTGCCCTTTTTTTAAAAAAAAAAAGCAAGGCTTTTGATTTGTCTTACAAGTCTCCTTGTGCAGCCGCTGAAAGAAAAACGGGGGTAGAAATAACAAAGCAATCTCTAGTCCACATCGAACTGTGTTTGGAAACAGCTGTTGCCGACTGGGATCAACATGTGGAAGAAATAGGGCCTTATCCTCTTCCACATGTGGTCTACCTCAGGGGTGAAATCCAGCAGGTTCTGACAGGTTCTGGAGAAACGGTAGCGGAAATTTTGAGTAGTTCAGGGAACCGATGGGAATGGAGATTTTGCAATATCCTTCCCCCAGAGTGGGGAGGGAATGGGGATTTTGCAGTATCCTTCCCCTGCCACGCCCACCAAGCCACGCCCACCAAGCCACACCCACAGAACCGGTAGTAAAAAAAATTGGATTTCACCACTGCTCTACCTCTATCAGCCACTTTTACAGTCTTAAATTTTTGCAGGTTAACAATTTAGTCATATATGGAGATATAGCGATAAGTATATAAGATACATGCAGAGACACACACATATTCAGAAACCTGTAATGCAAATGATGTTCTAGAGATATGCCCCCTAGAAGCACAAAATGCTAAAGGAAGCTTACTTTGGCATTGTTGTTTTCTTCCTTAGCCATTTATCTTTTGAATGGGGAGGAGGGGGAGGGGGAGGGGAGGAGGAGGATCCTTTTATTTTACTTTTTTATATATAAGTCAAAATGGCAAATATACCTAATACCCCTTCTTTCTTCTATTTTCCCCACAACAACAACAACAACAACAGCAACTCTGGGAGATGAGTTGGGCAAAGAGAGATGGACTGGCCCAAACTCACCCAGCTGGCTTTCATGCCTAAGACAGGACTAGAACTCACCGTCTCCTGGTTTCTAGGCCAGCACTTTCACCAATATGCTCCACTGGCTCTATGGAATCTAGACTTTTAAGACTTCAAAATGTCTCCCTTCCCTTTGTATATCTGTCAGCCAAATCACTGACAGGTGACTATCAGAGAACACTTTTTGTGCATGACAGAAGATTAAGATTCCAGGTTGCCCATTCATTTCATATTTTGCCACTACTCAAGCATATTATATGGGAGCAGAATATCCCCTCAAAAAAAAAAATAAAGAGGGAAATTCATTTATAACGGATAGGGTCTCCTCCAAAGACGTTTGCCTGCTTCTTCATATCAATCTTGAGCAATTCCTAGACACTTGAGTACTTCTACTCTAAGCATGGATACATGCATACATATAAACCAGTGGTGAAATCCATTTTTCTTTACTACCGGTTCTGTGGGCATGGCTTGGTGGGCGTGGCGTGGCTTGGTGGGCGTGGCAGGGGAAGGATACTCCAAAATCTCCATTCCTTCCCCACTCCTGGGGGAAGGATATTGCAAAATCTCCATTCCCTCCTCACTCTGGGGCCAGCCAGAGGTGGTATTTGCCAGTTTATTTATTTATTTGTTTGTTTATTTCGTCAAGCATGTATTTTATGACAAATACAAGTGTAAACATAATTATAAATGCATGAAAAAGATACAAATAAAAGAAAACATTAGGACAGGGACAGTAGGCACGCTGGTGCTCTTATGCACGCCCCTTACAGACCTCTTAGGAATGGGGTGAGGTCTACAGTAGACAGTCTAAGGTTAAAGTTTTGGGGATTTGGGAAGAAACCACAGAGTCAGGTAGCGCATTTCAGACGCTGACAATTCTGTTACCGAAGTCGTATTTTCTGCAGTCTAATTTGGATCAGTTTACCATGAGTTTGTATCTATTGTGTGCTCTTGTATTGTTTTGGTTGAAGCTGAAGTATTCATTGGCTGGTAGGACATTGTAGCGGATGATTTTATGTACTATGCTTAGGTCAGACCGAAGACGGCGAAGTTCTAAGTTGTTTAAGGCCAAAATTTCGAGTCTGGTGGCATAAGGCATTTTGTTGCAAGCAGAGAACTAGAGGACTCTTCTTCTGAAATATCTCTGGACTTGTTCAATTGTATTAATGTCCGATATGCAGTGTTGAACTACTCAAAATTTCTGCTGCCGGTTCTCCAGAACCAGCTGGATTTCACCTGATATAAAAACACACACACACACACACACACACACACACACACACACACTACTTCAAGATTATTCTGTTTTTGTTTTTCTCCTATTCAAAGAGCAGCTAAGCTTGATATATTGGTCCTCATTTGGGTTATTTGCATTTGGCAGCATTGCAGGTTTCTAAAAGGCATCATGGTGGAGCCTGAAGTTCAAGGACTGAGCCAGATTCTTTTGACGTCATCAATATGTGTGATGTCACTGGGGGCATCTTTTGATGTCATCCAGACCCTAACTCTAACCTACTTGAAAAAAAACAAAAACTAATTCAAGGCCAGAGTTCAAGGATATAGCCTATGATTAATAATACAGTTCAATGGATCTAATGCTAAACCTTTCCAGGAAATTAAAAGTATTCAGTTAAAACACAAGAAAATAACAGAGTTGGAAGGAACCTTGGAGGTCTTCTAGTCCAATTCCCTGCTCAAGAAGGAAACTATACCGTCTCAGACAAATGGTTGTCCAATTTCTTCTTTAAAACCTCCAGGTTTGAAACATGGAAAAGGGGTTCTTCCGGAAGATGGCGACCAGGAAGGTTGCACCGGAGAAATGCTCTCTGTAAAAGGGCTCTTTTGAGCTCTTAGGAGAGCAGTTTCCCCGAAGATTCCTTGCTGGCGATACTCCAGAGCCGAAGGTTTTTCCAGGCTGCCGTGGATTGAGGCTGCCGAGGTTCTTCCAGGCTGCTGAGGACTCAGGCGGTGGGCGAAGAGTCGGAGACCGCCGGAGCCTGGACTGCCGCAGCCGTGAGGCCGTCGACTGAAAGAGGCTGGAGCCGCCCGCTACCGCGGAGCCGCCGCCAGCCCTGAGACTGCCGCTGCCGCTTGTGCCGCCACGGGCTGCCAGCCCCAAGACTGCTGCTGCCAGCTGCCACTGGTGCCGCCAGAGCCACCGCGGGCCGCCGCCAGCCCGTGGCGCCACGGAGCCGCCGCCAGAGCTGCCGCCAGCCCGGGATTGCCGCTACCGCTTGTGCCGCCAGAGCCGCCGCCAGACCGAGACCACCGCTACGCATTAAAGGCGGCTGGAGACACCAAACCACTAAAGCCACCCCACCAGACCGGGACTGCCGCTGCCGCTGCCGATACCGTGAGTCGCACCGCTGCCATCACCGCCTCCATCATCGCCTCCCACATTGCTACAAACTTTAAATTTCCCACCAAGGAGATAAAAGCCCAGCAACATTTACAACAACCCTAATCAACCTATCCCCAATCGGCAGGACTGCTGCAGGACTACTGGTGAGTTCCTAGGAGACTCCAGTCTCCGGCCTCTACTGACTTTTTGAATCTCCCGCCATTACAGCCACCTGTAAAGAAGCTTCTTCAACCACCCTATCTCACCATTTTAAATTTCCCGCCAAATCTCACTGTTACCATAGTAACTCCCTATTACCATAGCAACTGCCAAATTGACTACCATTTAAAGTTAAAGAGACAGATATAAAATCAAAGATAATTGATTAAGTGACAGACACTTAATCATTACTAAAATAAAATAATAATAAATAAATAAAATAAAATAAAATAAAAATAAAATAAAACAAAGGAATAAGAAAGATCATCATTATGCCAGCCAGAAAATCAAACGCTGATAAAATCTTAGAATCAAGATTAACAACTATTGAACAAAACATAGATAAAAGATTACAAGCTATTGAACAAAACCTAGAAAAAAGAATTCAAAATATTGAACAAAACCTAGAAAAAAGAATTCAAAATATTGAACAAAACTTAGGAAAAAAATTCTATCAGTTATTGAACAAAGTTTCACAGATTTGAGAAAACAAATTTCAACACTAAAAAATGAAAACTCTAATGATCTAAATCTCTTCCAAACTCATCTATCACCACAAAATATACAACTTACAACTCAACCTAGACATCAAATTAATACAACACAACCCAATCAACAAACAACTACTAATCAACTAATCAGAGATGCAATGGAGAGAGGACAAAAAATAAATAATGCAATATTATTTGGACTTGAAAACACAAATGAACCAGATATCAATAAGATTCACAACATCATTGGAAATTATAATTCATCAACCATCTCCCCAAATGAAATAATTGCTGTCTCCAGAGATGGACCAGAATATAAAAACAGCGATGGGACAACAGCACCAAGATTTTGTAGAGTTATATGCACTAATGAGGACAGCAAACGCAAATTCATAAAGACTATAAACTCAATTGCTAAATCCAACCCTACCTACAGTAAACTTAGATCACGTCCTGACCTATCCTTTCTACAAAGGATACGCTCTCGTGAACTTCGCACAGAACTTAAAAGAAGACAAGACAATGGTGAATCCAACCTATACATCGACTACCATGCTGATTGCATAAAAAATAAAACCTGCAATCAAAAAATCACCTCAAACCCCCCATCACCCATAACAATCAACCAGCCATCCCAGTATTCAACCAAGTCCCCATCCCCCTACCTCCCATTCAACCAACCATCTTACCAACTATCCAACCAACAGCCATCCAATCAACAATCCAACCAGCCATCCAACCAACCATCCAACCAACCATCCAAACAGCCATCCAAGCAGCCATCCAAACAGCCATCCAACCAGCCATCCAAACAGCCACCCAACAATCCACCCAACCAGCCATCAAACAGCCATCCAACCAACCATCCAAACAACCATCCATCCAAACAACCATCCATCCAAACAGCCATCCAACCATCTATTGTCCACAACCCCAACCTACTAACACCCAAAACTAGGTATGCACGCCTTACCTCTTCAACACCAATCATATCAGATCTCAAATGCAAATTGATAAATGCAAGAAGCATAGTCAACAAATTACCTGAATTTATCCTCTTATTAAACAGTGGCACATTTGATATCATTTTGTTTGTGAAACATGGCTGAATTCATCCTTCCTGACTCCATTATCTCAAACAAAGAATATCAAGTCTATCGATCAGATCGGAAAACCGAAGAGGTGGTGGAGTGGCTATCTTTTACAAAAGACACTGAATCTAAAAATATCCAAGTAGCACATAAACTCTCTCTTCCTGAAACCATAGTATCGACCTATCCCTTGACACTACTCTTGATTCTTACTATGCTACAGAGCCCCGACTATGACATTACCCACGCAAATATGCTAACCTCAATGCTAACATGGACTACCTCTTGCCCATACCCTCTTATCTTCCCTGGGGACTTAAATCTACCCCTCACTTACTGGACAACCAATGAATGTTCAACTGACCCAATCCATACTACACTATACAACGCTGTTACAAACCTAGGTCTTGAACAACTTGTAACTAACAATACAAGACTCAACAACTGCCTTGACCTCATCTTCTGCAACAATCCAAACTCAATTTACGGTATACAAATTAAAGAACCTTTTTCAAACAGTGACCACTGCATGATTGATTTTCGTCTCAATAATCGTCCATACTTAATTCGTCATTACACCAGGACTCCCAACTACCACTTCAAGAAAGCCAATTACGACCTTATAAACAACGATCTTTCACTTCTGAACTGGCAAAATCTGTTTGCAACCTGCATAACCGCTGATGACCTCTATAGAATCTTCCTACTTGAAATCAATAGAGTCATTAAATTATATGTACCACGAATGACTACCATGTCCAAGAAAACAAACTACCCATATCAATAAAAAGCTTCAATCAAAAAAATCCTCTGGAAAAGAAACAAAAAAGGCTATGTTACAAACTTCAGAAACCGTTACAGAAACATATGCAACCAAATTAAAACTGAATGCACAAATTACCACACCAAGCAAGAAGAAAACCTTCTACGCACAAATTCCAATCGTGCCTTTTATAATTTTGTCAACAGTAAACTTAAAGATTCAAGATCCATCCCACCACTAAAAGATTCTAACAACAAAGAATGCAATGACGAAACAGTCAAAGCAAACCTCTTCAACATTTTCTTTGGCTCAGTTTTTGTTAACTCCGATAACACATATCCAACATTCCACAAACGAACCAGCAATGACTATGATGATCTAACTCATATAGATTTCACAGAAGACAACGTTGGTAAAGCTCTTCACAACTTAAAACCATCGCTTTCTATTGGACCTGATGGTCTATGTGCATATTTCTTAAAAAAACTTTCCATTAATATAGCTGAACCCCTAAGTATTATCTTTGATAAAGCTTTCACTACCAGTTCTCTTCCCAAACTTTGGTCACTAGCCACAGTCATCCCCATCTTCAAAAAAGGAGACCCCAGCTTAGTCGAAAACTACAGACCGATCTCCCTTTGCTGCGTCACCTGCAAAGTCATGGAATCTATCATCAATCAATCCATTACCTCACACTTAGAAACTAACAACCTACTCTCCAACAAACAATTTGGTTTCAGGAAAAAGTTATCATGTAACTTACAACTTCTCCACTGCAAAAACATATGGACTTCAAATCTAGATCAAGGCAAATCAATAGATGCAATCTACATAGACTTCTGCAAAGCTTTTGACTCAGTAGTACACGATAAACTTCTCCTTAAACTAACATCCTATGGCATCTCAGGACCCCTCCACAAATGGATATCTGCTTTTCTGTCTAACAGACAACAAGTGGTCAAAATTGGCAATGCTTTATCAAATCCTGTTCCTGTCAAGAGTGGCGTTCCTCAAGGCAGCGTCCTTGGACCAACACTCTTTATTCTATACATTAATGATCTTTGTGACCATATCTCAAGTAATTGTGTTCTCTTTGCTGACGATGTCAAACTATTTAACACCACAGACAACACTTCTATCATTCAAAACGACCTTGACCATCTAACCGCTTGGTCTAAAATTGGCAGCTCAAATTTCAACCAGCAAATGCTCAGTCTTACATATAGGAAAAAGAACTCTAAAACTAAGTACATACTAGATGGACATTACCTTACAGACGACCCCATCCCGTTAAAGACCTTGGAGTTTTCATGTCAAATGATCTAAGTGCCAAAGCCCACTGCAACTACATAGCAAAAAGCTCTAAGAGTTGTAAACCTAATTTTGTAGCTTCTTTTCCAAAACACCACACTACTAACCAGAGCATATAAAACATTTGCTAGACCAATTCTAGAATACAGCTCACCTGTTTGGAACCCTCACCACATCTCTGACATCAATACAATTGAGCGTGTCCAGAAATATTTTACAAGAAGAGTTCTCCATTCCTCTGAAAACAACAAAATACCTTATCCCACCAGACTTGAAATCCTAGGCTTAGAAAACTTGGAACTCCGTCGCCTTCGACAAGACCTAAGTTTAACTCACAGAATCATCTATTGTAATGTCCTTCCTGTCAAAGACTACTTCAGCTTTAATTGCAATAATACAAGGGCAACCAATAGATTTAAACTTAATGTAAACCGCTTTAATCTAGATTGCAGAAAATATGACTTCTGCAACAGAATCATCAGTGCTTGGAATACTTTACCTGACTCTGTGGTCTCTTCCCATAATCCTAACAGCTTTAACCAAAAACTTTCTACTATTGACCTCACCCCATTCCTAAGAGGACCATAAGGGGCGTGCATAAGCGCACAAACGTGCCTACCGTTCCTGTCCTATTGTTTTTCTTTTCCTCTTCCTATATATGTTTATATGTGTATATACTATATAATCTTTTTGTATGATGTTGTGACAAAATAAAAAAAAAAATAATAAATAAATAAATAAACATCCACAACTTTTGGAGGCAAGTCGTCCCACTGTTTAATTGTTCTGTCAGGAAATTTCTCCTTAGATCTCAGTTGGTTCTCTCTTTGATTAATCTCCATCCATTGCTTCTTATCCTTCAAGTACTTTGGAGAATAAGTTGACTCCCTCTTCTTTGTGGCAGCTTCTTAAATATTGGAACACTGCTATCATGGTACTCACGGCCCTTTTCATTAAACTAGACATACCTAATTCCAGAAACCATTCTTCATCTGTTTTAGCATCCAGTCCCTAATCATCTTTGTTGCTCTTTGATGGATTCATAAAAATGATACAACTGAAAGCATCTTAGACATAATACAGCTCAAACACTGCCCAATGCAAGAGCTTTTATTACAGCATTTCTAACAGGAGGTCATCCAGCCTCTAGCAAATCAATGTATTATGTCATGTGGAAGCTCTTTTCCACCGGCTGACAGATCTGAAGAGTGATGGTGTTTCTCCCGATGTCTAATCTGAATTCTCTATTGCTGCTGGCCCTGCCTCTGGGCCAAGAGAGAATTAGTCCACTTCCTGTTGCGTGTGACAATTTATTTGCAGTTATACTTCCTCTCAGCTATCTAGTCTGTATGATAAACATACCCAAATCCTATGATCCTCACAGGCTTCTAGATGCTCTACCACAGGGTTATCAAACTCAAGGGCCACCGGCCAGATCCAGCCTACCAGGTGCTTAGATCTAGCCGGCAGGGCCGCCTAGAAACAACAAAGGATCAGCTGGCGGGATCAGCTGAAGGGAAGGGAAGGGAGTGAGAAAGGAGGGGAGGGAAGGGAAACCGAAAGCATACGCAATCTAGCACTCTCTGACTATTTTATATTAAAATGCTTTGCAATTGACCAAGCTGATTCAAGCTGACAGGAGCTGAAGTCCAGGAACATCTGAAAAACATCTTGTCTCCCTTTTGGTTACAGCTCAGAGAGAAGAATGGCTCCTCTGAATTCTCCAGCTGGATCGTTCCCAGCACCACCAATCATAAGGCATAATTTAGCACCTTCCTTCCTTCCCCGATTTATTTACAGCAGAGCAATTTGCACAGTCAAAGCCTTACCTCAAAACACCTTTCAGTGGCAGGAAGGGATTACCGTATATACTCGAGTATAAGCCGAGTTTTTCGGCACGTTTTTTGTGCTGAAAAACGCCCCCTCGGCTTATACTCGAGTCTACCCTTGCAGAGCCGACCCAGGGAGAGGGTTTTTTGCCCTCGGGAACAGCTGGGCCGGCAGGACGAGCCCAAATGCTGCCGGCATGCTTTGCCAGCTCGGCCGGCTCGTTTTGGGGCGGCGGCTGGCCTCCGGCGTTTTCTTCCGCCGCTTTTTGATGGCGGCGGCGGCGGCGGTGGTCGGCGGAGGGGGCGGGGGCGGAGGGGCGTTCGACATTTCGCCCCTCTCACTCGTCCTCCTCTTGCCAGCGGTGGGGGCGGAGGCGTTGTCACCTCGCCTCCTCTCAGCCGAAATTGAGTGCGGCGGCAGTGGGGGTGGGTGGGTGGGGAGGCCGCCGTGAAGTGCCGGCTGGGGGCCGGGATTGGCTCCTGGCCCCCAGCCGGCACTTCAATCCCGGGCTCCCCCAGCCGGCACTTCACGGCGGCCTCCCCCCCCCTGCCGCTTCGCACTCAATTTCGGCTTTTCGGAGAGGAGGGCGAGGGTGACAAACGCCTCCTCCGCCCCCCCCGCGGGGAAAAGGAGGGCGAGTGACAAACAAATAGAGTTCTTCGCCTTGGCGTTGTCACCTCGCCTCCTCTCGAAAGCGAAATTGAGTGCGGCGGCAGTGGGGGTGGGGGGAGGCCGCCGTGAAGTGCCGGCTGGGGGAGCCCGGGATTGGCTCCTGGGCTCCCCCAGCCGGCACTTCACGGCGGCCTCCCCCCACCCCCACTGCCGCTTCGCACTCAATTTCGGCTTTTCGGAGAGGAGGGCGAGGGTGACAAACGCCCCCTCCGCCCCCACCGCGGGCAAGAGGAGGACGAGTGAGAGGCGAAATGTCGAACGCCTCCGCCCCTCCGCCGACCACCGCCGCCGCCAACAAAAGGGGCGGAACAAAGCGGGGGAGGCCGGCCGCCGCCCCAAAACGAGCCGGCCGAGCTGGCAAAGCATGCCGGCACTTCAATCCCGGGCTCCCCCAGCCGGCACTTCACGGCGGCCTCCCCCCACCCACCCACCCACCCCACTGCCGCCGCACTCAATTTGGCTTTTCGGAGAGGACGGCGAGTGTGTCAACGCCAAGGCGAAGAACTCTCTTTATTTGTTTGTCACTCTCGCCTCCTCTTACTCGTCCTCCTCTTGCCAGCGGTGGGGGCGGAGGGGCGTTGTCACCTCGCCTCCTCTCCAGCCGAAATTGAGTGCGAGCGGCAGTGGGGGTGGGTGGGTGGGGAGGCCGCCGTGAAGTGCCGGCTGGGGGCCGGGATTGGCTCCTGGGCTCCCCAGCCGGCACTTCACGCGGCCTCCCCTGCCGCTTCGCACTCAATTTCGGCTTTTCGGAGAGGAGGGCGAGGGTGACAAACGCCCCCTCCGCCCCCACCGCGGGCAAGAGGAGGGCGAGAGTGACAAACAAATAGAGTTCTTCTCGCCTTGGCGTTGTCACTCGCCTCCTCTCCAGCGAAATTGAGTGCGGCGGCAGTGGGGGTGGGTGGGGAGGCCGCCGTGAAGTGCCGGCTGGGGAGCCGGGAGCCAATCCCGGCTCCCCAGCCGCACTTCACGGCGGCCTCTGCCGCCGCACTCAATTTCGGCTTTTCGGAGAGGAGGGCGAGGGTGACAAACGCCCCCTCCGCCCCCACCGCGGGCAAGAGGAGGGCGAGTGACAAACAAATAGAGTTCTTCTCGCTTGGCGTTGTCACTCGCCTCCTCTCGAAAGCGAAATTGAGTGCGAGGCGGCAGTGGGGGTGGGGGGAGGCCGCCGTGAAGTGCCGGCTGGGGGAGCCCGGGATTGGCTCCTGGGCTCCCCCAGCCAGCACTTCACGCGGCCTCTGCCGCCGCACTCAATTTCGGCCGGAGAGGAGGGCGAGGGTGACAACGCCTCCGCCCCCACCGCGGGCAAGAGGAGGACGAGTGACAAACAAATAGAGTTCTTCTCGCCTTGGCGTTTGTCACTCTCGCCTCCTCTCCAGCCGAAATTGAGTGCGAAGCGGCAGTGGGGGTGGGGGGAGGCCGCCGTGAAGTGCCGGCTGGGGGAGCCCGGGATTGGCTCCTGGGCTCCCCCAGCCGGCACTTCACGGCGGCCTCCCCCCCCCTGCCCCTTCGCACTCAATTTCGGCTTTTCGGGGGGGGGGGGGAGGGGGGCAAACGCCCCCCCCCCCCCCCCCCCCGGCAAGAGGAGGACGAGGGAGAGGCGAAATGTCGAACGCCCCTCCGCCCCTCCGCCGACCACCGCCGCCGCCATCAAAAGCGGCGGAAGAAAACGCCGGAGGCCAGCCGCCGCCCAAACGAGCCGGCCGAGCTGGCAAAGCATGCGGCACTTCAATCCCGGCTCCCCAGCCGGCACTTCACGGCGGCCTCCCCACCCACCCACCCACCCCACTGCCGCCGCACTCAATTTCGGCTTTTCGGAGAGGACGGCGAGTGTGTCAACGCCAAGGCGAGAAGAACTCTCTTTATTTGTTTGTCACTCTCGCCTCCTCTTACTGTCCTCCTCTCGCCTCGGAGGCGGAGGCGTTGTCACGAATACATCCCAATAAAATGCAAAGGTTTCAAAGCATGTTTTGGAAAAGCAGCGAGGGATGGGGGGAGAATGCTGCCTTGAATGTGAAAGAAACGTGGAAAACTCCAACTACAGTATAAAAAAAAAACATTTGCACTCAGTACTTTTTATTTTATTTTATTTTTTGCCAAGTTTTCCCCAGGGTTTTTTTTCCCCCCTATGGAAATTGGGGAGGTGGGGAGAAAGAGGTGAAAAAGAAAAGCCTCTTGGAAAGCGGAGAAATACGGCAAGAACAAACAATTTCTCCCCCCGAGAGGGGGGCAGGAGGAGGAGGAGGAGAGATGGGGGCATTGCAAGCTAGGGTGGGAAGAAGGAGGAGGAAGAAGAAGGGAGGCAAAAGAAACCGACCCTCGCGCAGATCAGCAAATTAGCTTTCCTTCTCCAAACCAATTTTTTTTAAAAAAACCCGTTCTACCCAGAGCAAATGGCAAATAAGCAGCCCGTTTTGAGTCTGATTATTGTTTCATGTGGTTGCCCTCTCTGATCTCCTTGTACATGACAAGGCACCTCTAACCCAGCGCTTTGTGTTTGTTATTGGTAATTCTCCTCTCCTTCTTCCATTGAGTCCTCTCCCTTCCTTTCCGAGCAGGCGGGCGATTTACCTTCTCTGCCTCTTTTATTTTCCTGGAGGTGGAGGTGTATTCCTAAGGATGCCTTCAGTGCTGGGGAAGGAGCCGATCCATGGAGGGAGGCGGCGCTGCCGAGCCGCTGCTTACAGAGGCGAAAGAGCCAGGAGACCTTGGCATGGGTGGGCGGCTGGTGTAAGGCAGGGCAGAACCTTCGACCCGCAAGGATCCCGGGAGGTGGGGGACGAAGAGAGGCAGAGAAGGAGGAGGAGGAAGGAAAAGAAAGAAAGGGGAGTGAAAATAAGAGCAGTCCGAGCAATAAATAAATATTGCTGGGCTGCTTTCCAAAAATCCTCAGCACGGAACTAAAAGTTGCAAGTGTTTTGTGAGTTCAAACAGTCCCTTCCAGACTAACACGTTTCATTAAAAGATACAAAGTTTGGTAAACTGAAGCTCGCTCTGTCCAATGCAAAAAAATCATCATCATCATATAATAATAATAATAATAATGATAATAATAATAATAATAATGATGATGATAATGATAATAATGATAATGATAATAATAATAATAATAATAATGATAATGATAATAATGATAATGATAATAATAATAATAATAATGATGATGATGATAATGATAATAATGATAATGATAATAATAATAATAATAATAATGATGATGATGATAATGATAATAATGATAATGATAATAATAATAATAATAATAATGATGATGATGATGATAATGATGATAATGATAATGATAATGATAATAATAATAATAATAATAATAATAATATTCAGCCGTGCTTCGCTTTGATGGCAGCCTGACGTAAAATGGGGGGCAGGGGGATACATACACGGTTAGGGAAAAATAACAAAACAATGTTTTGGGCTCAATTGCAGTCTTAAATTGAGGACTACCGGTACTTGCAATTTGAACCTTATTGGACACTTCATTCCTGGAGGGTTTTTAAAGAACAGACTGGACAATCCTTTGTCTGAAACAGTATAGGATCTCTTGCTTGAGGAGTGGGGACTGGACTAGAAGATCACTGTTAGTTTGGGATATGTTCAGAGCCCACACATCTGATGACATAAAAAAATTGGCAAAGTCATCTCAAGTCACTTTGGCCGTTATTCCAGGTGGGCTTACATCTGTATTGCAGCCCCTAGATGTCAGTTTAAATAAACCTTTCAAGGACCATGTGCGAAGGATGTGGCATGAATGGATGACATCTGGTCAAGCTCGTCTGACAAAAGTTGGAAATCTGAGAAAGCCAGACATAGAACTAATAGCACAGTGGGTTCGTGATGCATGGGAAGATATTCCAGAGGACATGGTGCAACGTGCCTTCAAGAAATGTGGCATTAGTAATGCTATGGATGGCAGTGAAGACAGCGCATTGTATGAGAGTGACAGCAGTGATGATGACGACTGTGAACTCAGTGATGGCGACAACGTATATGCGGATAACATCACAGAAGCTGAAGTAGCTGAAGCTCTGTTTGGACAAACAGATGATGAGGAGGAGAATTCCAGTTTTGAGGGATTTTAGCTCTCGTTAGCTTGGTTGCTGTTACTTTTAAAGATACTGTATTTTTGATACCATATTCTTTTTGGGGACCCCCTTTTGCACTTTTATTGTTTTTCGTTCAAATAAATATTCATGTTATTTTACTTGGCTCTATCTTTATTTTTTACATTGACCAGTAGCTGCCTCATTTCCCACCCTCGGCTTATACTCGAGTCAATAGTTTTTCCCAGTTTTTGTGGTAAAATTAGGTACCTCGGCTTATATTCGGATCGGCTTATACTCGAGTATATACGGTATACACTTGGAGCTACCATTGAAAAAAAAAAAACCAAGCTGGTTTTAATCTCTTTTATCCAAATAACTGTGAATCAATGACTACAAGGAATTCAACGCTGTGAATTCTTCACAGCAATGTAGAAATGCAGGCTTTTTTTAAAAAAAATATATTATTATTTAGTAACAGGTCACCTGTCACGTATCACTTTCTTTGATACGTCTCTATTTTTGCCTCTTCTTTCTCCTCTGAGTCTGCTGTTTTCCTCTACTTTAAATTGCAAGATGCTTCACAGTGGGGAATCTGTTATTTCTAACTATGTGAGTCTTCTTTTCCTTTACTGGATGAGGAGGTATGTACATAATAACATATTTTTTTTAAAAACAGTAATGTATTTCCCCTTTTGACTGAATCTGCCAAGATTGGCAGACAAAAACTTGCCCACATCAGCGTTCTTAAGGAGAAGTAACAAAATCTTGATAGAAACTGATAGGGAGCAGAAGCAAAGCCAGATCTGTCGTCAAAATAATCTCTTGAAATACCTACATTGGGCCTTAGGTAAGTTTTCTGCAAATGCAGATCGCCTGCCAAGATATTTAACATTTCTATTGCTAGGACGTTATATTGTAATTATACTTTCAGGGCTGAAAATGCAATGTAATTAATTTATATTTTAGGGGGAAAAGCTGATAGGCAAGTTTGGCTAAAAAGAAGCAACCAAACATCAAGTGGATCGGCATCCTGTGTTCACACGTTCTATTACTGCAAGAACTCCAATGCACATTTTAAGTTCTTGTAAGTGGACGAACAAAGTATACAGATCGTCCTCGACGTACGACTATATTGGAGCCTGCCCAACAGAGTCTTAAGTTGTGATGCTCGTAAAGCGAGTCATCATGTAACTGAACCTATGGCCATTTTTGTGGCAATCGTTTAACAAACCCATTGTTCGCAACAGAATGGGATGATTCAACACCGCTAACTTGGCACAGCCAGCTGGGGGCAGCCTTCTTGCCAAACGTCAAATCCCCTTTGCCAGCTCGGTGCCGCCATTTCTTTGCAGGACATTTCAACACCGGAAAGCCGCTGTGGTGATAACTCTCTGCGGGTGCCGTGTGGACATCTAGGTGAGCAAGTGGGTGGCAGTAGGTTGGCTCCGCCCCAAATACCAAACTGGCAGTTCAGCTGCAGCAGGGGGATGGTGTGGAGAGCGGGGAGGCAGCAGCAGGCAAGGGCTTCCTATTTTGACATCTCCCGCTGGTGCCTCCGTGCCTTGGGTTGCAGCCAATGGGAAGCAAGTGAGCAGGCTATCAGGGGCCAGAGCAGTGGTGGTACCAGGCGGGGTGCTTCCCATTTCTGGGAGTCAGTTCCCCTCCCCCCCCAAGCTGTAAAGCCACCAAGCTGTAAAGGTTGGGGACCGCAAACCTAAAGCTTAGGGTTAGGTAGAAAAATAATAAAAAGAGAATGAATTCCAGGGGGTGGGGGAATTCTGGAGCAAATGTAAAATAAAAGTAAATATGACCTGAAATCGAGCATAGCTACTACAGCCATGCAATCTTCCCAGCAGCATTATAGAAATTGTTTATCATCACTTTCTACCAAGATGGTTTTTCGTTTGCCCAGTTTATCCAAAAGCTTTAGAAATCCTGGCAGCGGTGCGTGAATGGGTTATGGCAGTGACTAATTCTTTGAGTAAGGGGGTTGTTCCTTTATCTCTTAAAGAGCCCTAGCTTTGTCCCCTCCTCAAGAAGCTCTATATGAGGCTGCTCTTGCAGAGTATTTGGAAGCTTCCGGTGGTATAGAATAGCAATAGCATCTAGGCTTATATATTGCTTCACAGTGCATTGTAGCACTCTCTGAATGGTTTACAGAGTCGGCAGATTGCCCCAACCATTGACATCTGCTGAGTCCCATCTTGTTTTACCGATCTGGGAAGGATGGAAGACTTGAGTCAACCTGGAGTCCGTCAGGATCAAACTCCTGGCAGTGGGCAGAGTCAGCCTGAAATACTGCATTCTAACCACCGCGCCACCAGGGCTCTTACTGCAGCGGTTTGGGCAGTTATGCACATTCCATGTTACGCCTCTACTCCAAGAATTGCATTGGTTGCCAGTTTTGATTCCGGTCCAATTCAAGGTGCCGGTTTTAACTTTTAAAGCCCTTCATGGCATCAGACTGGGTCCATGACGGCGAACCTATGGCACACGTGCCACAGATGGCATGCGGAGCCATATCTGTGGGCACACGAGAATTGCCCTAGCTTAGCTCCAGCTGATCTTTGGGCCTTCCAGACCCACCGGAAGTCAGGAAATGGGCCATTTCTGGCCTCTGGGGGTATGTGGGGAAGGCCGTTTTTGCCCTCCCCATGGGTGTGGGCATGCGCATGCATGACATCCCCCCGTGCTCCCCCCGCTTTTGGCACACGATGGCAAAAAGGTTAGCCATCACCGGACTACGTTATCTGAAGGATGTCTTCTCCCAAATTACAGAGAAGAGTGCAGTGGATTCCATCAGGTAGGGATCCACATCTGGTGGGCCCCGGGATATAGGGCTTCTCTGCCATGGTACCTGCCCTATAGAACATTCTTCATTCACAATTAGATTAGCTCCATCTTTTTTGAAATTCTCGAAGGCCTCAAGACCTGGTTAGTCATCAGACCTAGGTTTCTCAGGAAATCAAAGTTTGTCTTAATAGTTCCATTTCCGAATTAGATTATTTTTATCCTCCCTTTGCCCATGGTTAGTATTTTTATTTTTATTTATGTTATTTATTGCTGTGGGGTTTTTTTAAAATTTTATTTTATATTGGAATTGTTTTATTTATTGTTGTGCACAGCCCAGAAATCTCCTTTGATAAAATGAGCGGCTATATAAATTTGATTAATAATAAACAAAATCAATTCAATGAATCCATTGAATCCACAGGGGTATTTAGACTAAACCCGTGATGGTGAACCTATGGCACGTTTCTATGAGTACGCGAGCCTTCGCCCAAGTTCAGCTCTGCCGGGCCTGCGTGCGCACCTTCCACCAGTCAGCTGGTCATCAGGTCTCTGCTATGCATGCGCAGGGTTGGGGGATTGCACATGCATGCAGGAGTGGGGCGTATATGAGGATTGTGCATGCATGTGCGGGGCACGTGTGGAGGGTTGCGTGCGTATGCGCAGGGGTGGGGCACATGGGGGGTCATGCATGCATGTGCTGGGGGCAGGGCGTGTGCAGGGGATTCACACGCACATGCGCAGGGTTGAACGTGCATTGCATTTTGGGGGTTTGGGTGCACGCTCACATTTGTGCACACGCTTTGGGCACTCCATCTGGAAAAAGTTAGCCATCACTGAACTAAACTGTTACAAGTAATAGGGCAAAACGGCATAATTATTTTATCAAAAGCCCCCCAATGGAAAGAAAATTCTTCACCATTTGTTTTGTTCCACTAACCGCTCAAAGCCCTTGACGGTTTACAGCTCATTCTGTGATCAAACATCCCCCCCTCTTCCTGTACTACTGACGGGCACTTTCAAAACATCAAAAAGAAGCGCAACATGTTGATATTCGTTTCCATCTCTTTTTTTTTTTATGTTTTGCATTTTGTTTCCTTTCTGCCATAACTCCTGTCTGGAAACTCTGGCTCCCTTTCCAACTCTCTTCCAGGGTAGACCAATGGGGAAAAATGATGAAAATATGATCAGGAGAAATGTGGTCAACCACCATCCACAAAAGAAAAGGGAAGCCACCTGAGATCAACTACCTTTCAGTAGTTGATCTAATGACAGTGGTTGATCTAATGACAAGGAAAACATGCCTCAACCCATTTCCTGCTGGTCATTGAAAAATCAGGACACACTTTGATTTTATTTGCATCGCTGAATAATCTTAAGATTGAAATAAAAGGGAAGAAGTTGGTTGGATAAAAAAGCAGGGGCACTCCGGGGTGGGGGTGCAAAAACATGGACACTGCAACCACAGAGTCAAGCGCATGACTGACCGGGGAACTGTCAAGCACCGGGGAAATCAGGAGATTCTGGCACTTCAAATGAGTATAAAGATTTATTGCAAGCTTAAGCTCTCCACAAGAATCTGAACTACTAACTGCTAAGGGAAATGAGCGGGAAATAAGGCATTCAAGGTGGGCTGGACTTAAGATCCCTTGTGGGCGCTGTCAGTACTGTCTTCCTTCGCTTCAACTTTGCTTTTATAAATGAGGAAAATTCACGAGGTGAATAGTATGGTTTGCATCAAGACAAATTCCTTGTGTGTCCAATCACACTTGGCCAATAAATTCAATTCTGTCCTGTCCTGTCCTGTCCTGTCCTGTCCTGTCCTGTCATCCTGTCCTGTCCTGTCCTGTCCTGTCCTATTCTATTCTTTGCTAGATGCCAGCCTGTCATAAACTACTGGGGAGGGGAGGGAAGCGAGGGGAAGGGAGAAAACAAAATTAAGCTCAGTGCCGTCCCAAGACATCGGCTCACTATCCCAAGGTCAGTCTTGGGAAATGGAATATAGCGGCTCGCGATCCAGCCCACCTTTGCAGGACAGTTACCAAAACAACTTCTTTGAAGGTAACTAGATAATCAACAAATAATGGAGGTGGAATGAGAAAGGGAAAATTAACTGGGAAGTTTTCGTGTGGAGAACCTCAGTTCTGACTTTGATCTGCTGTAACCACTTGGCTTTTTAGTGAAAGCATTCTTTTTGCTACTACTGGAGTCGAGAGTCTTCCTTTCCTAGAAGACCAAGCTGTGGCAGGTCTGACAGAAATGCAGGGACTCATGACTGATGACACATTTGATCCCTCCCTAGGGCTCATCCTAGTCATCTCCTACAGGAATTCTGGGAGTTGATGTCTACACGGTATAGAATTGCTAAGGTTGACGAACTCTGATGTAGATAACCAGAACAGTATCCAGCTCTTTCCAACCTGCTCCTGCACAATGGACATAAGGGCTGCAGTTGTTTCTTTTGGTCCCCTGTTCCAGGGGTGAAATGCTCCCGGTTCGAACCGGATCGCCCAATCCGATAGAGATGGCAGCGGGTGGTCTGGAGAACCAGTAGCAAAAATCTCTGCCCTCCCGCCCATGCTCGGCTAAGCCGCGCGATCCTCAGAGGGTTTTTTTTTTTAACCTTTAAAAGCATTTTTTCCTTCGGCCAAAAAGGTTGCAGAAAAAATTATTTTAAAAGGCTCTGATGATCCCAGCTGAGTTGCCTGATCGTCAGAGGCTTTTTTTTTCTTTTAAAGGCAAAAAAAATGCTTTTAAAAGAAAAGAAAAGCCTCTGACGATCAGGCAACTCAGCTGATTGTCAGAGTTTTAAAGATTTTACAACCTCTTCTGCCGAAGAGGTTGTAGAAAAAATGCTTTTAAAAGTAAAAAAAAAAAGTTGGCCACCCCCACCCAGTCACATTACCCCACCCCCACCAAGCCACGCCCACAGAACCCTTAGTAACAAATTTTACATTTCACCCCTGCCCTGCTCCATAACACAGAAGCCAAAAAACCTGAACAACCACCCACCCCCATTACACACACTCCCTCTCTAAGCTGGACTAAAGACAAACTGGAACTTTTAGATCCTGCATGCAAGAGGTTGGGCACGTGGCACATCTCTCCCTTGCATAAACTCGGTTTGCGTTAACAAGGGGATCAGATAACACACACACACACACACACACACATCTCACAAGGGACTCGCCCTAACCCTTCCATCACAGCACTAAATAAGTGTACAAAACTATAACTGGTTCATTCTTAAAGTGCCACAAAACCTCCTTGGCAATCCTCCTTATTAGCATTCTTGGGTTTTGCAATTGACACATTCAGTGTGTAACTTAATTAGCAATTGCAAAAAGAAAACAGAAAGGGGAGGGGGGAGAAGGGTAGTTGGACTGTCTGCTTTGGAAGGGTTTTCAACAGGACAGATTGTCCCTGACCAGCTAAGCCAAACCATTGCTCTCTACGCCAAACCACACCATAATATTTTCAGTGGTGAAGGAGAGGGTGGAATTATTATCCACTGCCTCATATCTTTGACCTCACCGCTGAAAGCTTGGTATTTTTTCAGTTCTCCTTATTAGGACACGTTTTGTGGCTGGTGCTAGAAGTTTCCTTTGTTAACAGATGCTCCGAGTCAGCAATAAAATAAATATGATACAGCCAGGTTTTAAGTTAAATAAAAATGACTGGGAAGGCAATAAAGAAATTAGGAAATGAACGGGTTGCCTTTGCTTTGTTTGCTGCATCCAAATTTGCATTTAGGCCAAAGAGGGCAGTTTACCAATAGAAAGCTAGGAAAACCTGTACCTTTCTAGCAGTGGTGGGTTTCAATTTTTTTACTACCAGTTCGGTGGGCATGGCTTAGTAGGTGTGGCTTGGTGGATGTGGCAGGGTAAGGATACTGCAAAATCCCCATTTCCTCCTGATCAGCTGGGACTCAGGAAGCAGAGAATAGATGAGGTTGGGCCAGTCAGAATTTTACTACCGGTTCTCCAAACCACTCAAAATTTCCGCTACCGGTTCTCCAGAATTGGTCAGAACCTGCTGAAACCCACCTCTGCTTTCTAGGTTGAACAGCTGGGTAGCCATCTTTAATTTGGGTTTCTCCACTGAATAAAATGTAGTCCTTGAGCAAGTGACTAGCCTGACTAGGTGGCTCAGTGGCTAAGACACTGAGCTTGTCGATCAGAAAGGTCGGCAGTTTGGCGGTTTGAATCCCTGGTACAGGTCTACTGCATGAGCAAGGGGGTTGGACTAGATGGCCTCCAAGGTCCCTTCCAAGTCTGTTACTGTTAGCTAGTAGATCTAATTATCTAAATAGCTCCCTCAAGATTCACTGTTCTACAAATAATGGGAGCTAAAAATGGGGGGGGGGAGCTGTTAAAATAGTAGGCATCTTGCTAATCTGATCCATAACTCAACTTCAGATCCCGTTCCAAGTGCCAGAGGTTAAATGAACTTACATAATATTAAATTTTTTTTTTTTTTAATTTAACTTTTTTTTTAAATTTAACTTTAGAACAAACGGATGAATTGAATCGGCCTATAACCTCGGAAGAAATTATTTTGGTAATTAAACAATTAAAAATGGGGAAAACTCCTGGTACGGATGGGCTTACAGTTAGTTATTATAGGAATTTACAGGATGAGATGTTAGGTCCACTTAAGGAATTATTTAATCAGATACAACTAGGAGGGGGAATTCCCCCCTCATGGAGAACCTCTTTTATTTCATTGATACCAAAAGAGGAACAGGATTGTTCTAAACCTGGGAATTATAGGCCAATCTCACTTTTAAATAATGATTATAAGATTTTTGTTAAAATAATAGCTAATAGATTAATGTTGATTCTGCAGCAAAGAATTCATAATGATCAATCTGGATTTATAAAAGGGAGACAGATGAGGAATAATGTTAGGCAGATTGTTAATTTACTGGAGTACTTAGAAAAGAAAAATTTTATTCCAGCAGCATTTATTTTTCTCGATGCAGAGAAAGCTTTTGATCGATTGCATTGGGATTTTTTATTTAAATTAATAGAAAAGATGCAATTTGGAGATGGTTTTTTAAGAATAATTAGGGCAATTTATGGAGAGCAAACAGCACAGATTATAATCAATGGTAGCTTAACAGAACCTTTTAAGATTGCGAAAGGAACAAGACAGGGATGTCCTTTATCACCATTATTGTTTATTTTAACTCTAGAACCATTATTGGATAAAATACGAGAAGTAAAGGAGATAGAGGGAATTAGAGTTAGACAGTATGAATATAAGTTAAGAGCTTTTGCAGATGATTTGGTGATTACTTTAACAAACCCTATAAATTCTAGTAAATCTTTGTTGGAAATAATTGATCAATATGGGAATGTCTCAGGGTTTAAGGTAAATCAGAAAAAGACAAAAGTGATAATAAAAAATATGGCCAGACAACAGAAAGAAAAACTAGAGGAAGTAACAGGATTTGAAATTGTAAAGAAGGTTAAGTATTTAGGGGTTTATATTACGTCATCAAATGTGAAATTGTATAAGAATAACTATGAGGTTTTATGGCAAAAAGTTCAGAAGGAGTTGATTGTTTGGAAAAAATTGCAATTATCTTTGCTGGGGAGAATTGCTGCTTTCTACTGGTTAGAAAAGCTACTTTATTGGACCTTGCTGGACCTTGGGTAAACGTGGCCTCCGGGCTATTTCAAAGTATAATGGAACGCCTATTACAGGGCATTCTGGGAGTAGTTCCATACTCAATAATGTCCTCATATCAGTGGGCAACAAAGAAGAATTACTAAAGAGGGTACGAGAAACATTGAGGTGATTCCAAGAAACGGGGTTGAAAGTGAATAGAATAAGAATAAGAATAAGAATAAGAATAAGAATAAGAATAAGAATAGAATAGAATAGAATAGAATAGATTTGATAAATCATAAGAACAAAATATATAAGAATATTGCTTGCTTTACAACACCCCAAACTTCTCACATGACTATCAGAGTCGTTAATCAAGCCTATTATTCGCTATGAGCTGATTTTGCCCAAAAGAAATAAATGCCAATTTTTGGGAAAAAATATCATAAAATTCACAATATGGCAAATGACCATAAAAGCAGGCTGGTTGCAAAGAATCCAGCAGTCATGTGACCATGAAGTGAGGAGTGGCCATTGGAACATCAGAACCAGATCCTAAGTACCCCTGGGAGGTCCATCATTACTTCAAACAGTCACTAAGTGACTGGTCGTACATCAAGGACTACTTGTATTTAAGGACTCAAGCTCCTTGAGAAGCTCCTTCTATGCCAGGGGTGTCAAACTCGTGGCCCGTGGGCCGGATGCATTACGCGCTGGCCATGCCCACCCCGGTTTAGCGAAGGGGGGGAGTTGTGATATGTCACGTGACAATGACATGGCAATACAAGTTTGACACCCCTGTTCTATGTCTTCTACCTGGAAGTGTCTATGATCTCCCTGACTTGACTCAGCTGAGCAATGTAGCATATCCAAATAGTGCATAGGAACATACATTCCTTCCAGCTCTTTAGTAGATAGAAAGAACCTGTTTCCCCAAAAATATAAATGAACCCATTCCATTTCATTATTTTACTTCATTTCATTTTTTGCTATATGCCAGTGATGGCTAACCTTTTCTGGATCGAGTGCCCAAAGCACGTGCACACATGTGCGAATATGTGTGCGCGGCCCCAAACCTCAAAAATGCAATGTATGTGCGCCCCCCCCGCATGCTCCCTGACCCTCACACATGCACCCCGCACCCCCGTGCATGCGCAGCAGAGATCTGAAGACTAGCTGGCCGGCGGGAGGCATGAGCACATGCGCAGCGGAGCTGAACTGGGGCGACAGCTTGATTGCTGTCAGAGAGGGCGATGTGTGCCACCTCTGGCACACCTGCCATAGGTTCGCTATCATGGCTATATGCTATATCTCTCCAATGGATTGCAGCTGGCAAAGGCCACAGGTACCGAAATTGCTGTGAATGGCAAGCATGACCTGGAAATTGCAGAGGAACAGCTTGATGGATTACCATAAGGCTGGATCCTCTCTTTTTTTTTTTAAACTTAAAATCTTATATTTTGGACATGCAGTACAGTAGCCTTTCCCAACTTGGAATTACTCATAACATTCTAGCCAATAAGGCCATCAGTCATGCTGGCGAGGAATAAATGAAGTAGAATCGGATACATCCAAAAGGTAGGGAAGGCTGGAATACAGCAACCATGAGCCTACGACACTTTTGTACCATTACACATATGACAGCTTCTTGCAATGTGGTAAGAAAACCAAGATAAGAATTCAGAGATAGCAAGTTTCATCCACAGCTTGACCAGAACCAAGGACCTGTGTATATTCCTACTTCATTCTACAAAGAAACTCCCCTGCCATGCTCAATGGATATGCCCCTTACAACCCCTAGCACATGGGTCTTGAGGAATCTTGGCAACTGACTAATCATCTTCCAGCAAAGCTCATGCTACAGAGTAAATGCCCTGAAGATAGTTTTTCAGCATTATGTCCGGAGTTGCAGGAAAAGTACTCCTTGGTGGCAAGTTCTACCTCTCCAAAACCAGTCTCCCTCAACCTGCACCAATTAGAAGCTCACCTACAAGCCAATCAGATGTCAAGACACCTGATTCAGGGGTGAAATTCAGCAGGTTCTGACAGGTTCTGGAGAACCAGTCGCGGGGAATTTGAGTAGTTCGGAGACCCGGCAAATACCACCTCTGTCTGCCCCAGAGTGGGGTGGGAATGGAGATTTTGCAATATCCTTCCCCCAGGAGTGGAGAAGGAATGGGGATTTTGCGGTATCTTTCCCCTGGAATGGGGTGGAAATGGAGATTTTTTGCAGTATCCGTCCCCTGCCACGCCCACCAAGCCAGGCCACGCCCAAGCCACACCCACAGAACCGGTAATAAAAAAAAATTGAATTTCACCACTGACCTGGTTATAAAGATAAGAGCCCAACCAGTCTCTGCCTTGCCTGTGGACTGTGTTTCACACCACTTTGTTTCCGAAGGTGCCATCCATCCATCCATCCATCCATCCATCCATCCGGAAATCTGTTCTTCAGGCCAGAGGTCTCCAAACCTGGCAACTTTAAGACTTGTAGACTTCAAGTCCCAGAATTCCTTTAGCCAGCCATGTTTGCCAAATTTGGAGGGTTCTAGACCAGGGGTCTCCAATCTTGGCAACTTTAAGCCTGGAGGACTTCAACTCCCAGAATACCCCAGCTGGGGAATTTTGGGAGTTGAGGTCCACCAGGCTTAAAGTTGCCAAAGTTGGGGACCCCTGTTCTAGACTACCATCAATACACTCTGAAGCCCAATAGTGCCTCTACTCAAAGATCTACGGGGGTCTTTTTTCAACCCCATGAGGGGAAAAGAAACAATGTGGCAGGGAAAAAGTGAGGTCAGGGAAGCTGATGGCAAGCCTGAAGTTTTTTAAAGACAGAGTTTTTTTTAAAAAAAGCTTTTAAAACAGCTGAGAAAACCACTGGCTTTGCGGGGAAGGGAATTTACTCAGCAGGAAGTCGACACTCTGTGAGACCCCTTGAGTGTGATAGTGAGGATTTGGGAAGGAAGATGATAGTGAATGAGGGAGGGAGGTCCCCTGTTAGGGAAAATTTCAAAATAACCACAAAGAACCTCCAGCGTGCTCAGAAACCATACACACGTAAAATACAGTTAACCTAGTTGGGAGTGTAAGATAAGTGAGTTTAGATAAGAAAAACAGCTCTTCTATCTGAAAGGGATGAGTAACCACCATTTGAACATCTGGAAAGTCCATGGTTGCGCCGAATTTGAAAAGAACTAGTAGTTTGTCAAGGTAAGTACTCCTCTTTTAAACCAGCCAGGAACTATTCACAAACCAGACTTCTGTGGACCTAGAATCTCATGGTAAAACCAACGCTAGCTGCCAGAACATCTGGGAGGTTGGGAAGAAGAATTGCCAACATTGCCACCCCCAGAATTTCCATCTTAGTCCTGCCAAGTCTCTTTTAAAAGAAAACTATAACTGTTAAGAAAATCCTTTCCTCGCTATTTCTTCCCTGAATTTAAATGAAGGGGCTTGTAGACCTTGGATTGCAGCAAAACCAAAGAAGTCAAGTCTCTCGTTACTGTGAAGAGATATGGATTTACCTTTCAGTGTTTCAATTCTACCCAAAGACTTCCCTGGAAAAAAAAAAAACAATTTTTCCAGATGTTCCTCAAAAGGGTGATGAAGGTGACCCCCAAAATGAAATGGAAAGTTCACTCATCAGCAGAGAGAATAAGACATTTGAAAAGCAACAAAAATATTTTCACTGGGATCAAAAACTCGGGCAAAAATCCATACAAAAATATTTTTTTGTGAAAGAAATAATCTTCTAGTGTGACAGCCAGGTGAAAAATTACTTTTCTCTTTGATAGATGTGAATGCTGATCAACAATAATAGCACTTAGGCTTATATACCGCTTCACAGTGCTTTACAGCCCTCTCTAAGCAGTTTACAGGGTCAGCCTATTGCCCCCAACAATCTGGGTCCTCATTTTACTGAAGGATGGAAGCTGAGTCAACCTTGAGTCAGTAAGACTCGAACTCTCAAATTGCTGGCAGTCAGCAGTCAGCAGAATTAACCTGCCGTACTGAATTCTAACCACTGTACCACCACAGCTCCTCAATGCACAATCTCACCTCTAAGGATTTAAGAGCAACCTTATTTAAAGAAATCAAAAGTCTCTCTTATTTTGTCTCCGGACACATAGATCCCCCTAACAAGTTGGCCAAGAGGACCAAAATGTCAATCCTTTTCAGTGATTCCTCCCCAAAAGCTGATATTCCCTGAAAAGAGAAAAAAACACTAGGTGGCTTTGAATAAAAGGGGTATGGATCCAAGAAATACCAACAAAATTGGAACCCAAGATCTGTTGGTTTTTGTTTCTTGTTAACTTGATGCAAAGTCAAGAGACTGTCAACGAATGAATAGAAGACGGCAACAGAAGTAGAACCAAATTCAAGATGGCACAACTATACAATGAAAGCCTTAATCTTGTTTACATGTGTCATGACACAAGTCAAAGAAGGTTGTTGCTTTGATCACAAGGCTGTGTTTCCATCTTAAGTTTTGTTGAATCCCACACCCTGGGAGCACCTCTGAGCAAGATAAAGACCAGCAATTGAGACAATCAATGTCAGACCTACCGTATTTTACAGAGTATAAGACACTCCGGACTATAAGACACACCTACATTTTTTGGTGAGGAAAACAAGAAAAAGAAATCTGCCTCTGCCTCCCAGCAAATTTGCAAACAGCAAATAGCCTGCTTTACTTTCATTTTCGTTTTCAGCATAGCTTGATTAGCACAAATATCTGCTCCCAGCAATTTACCTCCTTGCAGCAAGCAGCAGAGGCCCGCCAGCAATAGACAATGGCAATCCCTGCAACCTGAAACAGCTGAGAGTCGGGAACAATCAACTTGTGCTAATTAGGCTGTGCTGAAGCTGAAATGGGCTGTTCTTCTTGCTGCTTGCTGCAAGGAGGTAAATTGCTGGGAGGCAGAGGCCCAAGGGTGGGGGCCAGTGGGTGGGCGGGGCTACATTCGGTGTATAAGACGCACCCAAATTTTCACCCCCTTTTAGGGAGGAAAAAGGTGCATCTTATACTCCGAAAAATACGGTATATTGTTTTCTGCCAACACAACAATGGGTGGGCATTAACTGAATAGAGAGGAAAGGCCCTGACCACTCTAATAACCATTGCATTTGTTGTTGTAGTGACTATCTTTTAGCACCAAATCCCAGAGTTTAGTTACAAATACTATAAAAACTTTCCTATCTCTAATTTTTAGAAAAGCCCTTTTTTTATTTTTTCTAATTCTCCCATCATTCCAGTTGGCTGATTATCCACAGGTTTCCCTTAGTTCTGCAAAAGGATATATTGTCCTCTTTGTCTACACTGTTCTATTATATACACTTTTCCTATCTTCTCCCATCCTTATTTAGCTGTGTCTTCAACTTTTAATTTATACTACATTTTATCTCACCAGTCTTTTCTTAAGGATAAAATTCTCTGTGTTTTCCTCTTACTTATTTCGTAAATCCTGCAACATAGGTACGATTCCAAACTTTAATCTGCATGGTGTAATGGTGGACTGGCATTTAGTGATAGAGTTCACCAAATTAATGGTGAACTCTATCACTAAATGCCAGTCCACATTTAAGCAAAATGGCACCATTCACACACACACACACACACACACACACACACACACACAAAACCCTGAATGTTTATATAAATTTATGAACTAGGCATGTTTAGCCTAATGAAGAGAAGGCTCAGATATGATTGCAGTCTTCCAATAATTGAAGGGCTGTCATGGGGAAGAGAGGGTCAGTTTATTCTCCATAATACCTGAGAGCAGGACAAGAAGCTTATCAGAGGGAGATTCAACTGCAAAATAGGAGGAATTTTCTGACCATGAGAATAATTAATCAATGGAACAGCTAGCCTCCCAGAGTTGTGTGTGCTCCATTCCTGGAGGTTTTCAAGAAAAGATTGGACAACCATTTGTCCAAGATGGTATAAAGGTTCCTGCCTTGGGCAGGAGGTTGGACCAGAAGACCTCCAAGGTCCCTTCCAGCTTTATGATTCAATGATTCAATGAGATTTAAATGAAGTTGGACAAATCTTAGGATGTAAGCTGCATGCACATATTTATTTATTTATTTATTTTATTTTTGTCAATCAATCATTTATAAGATAACAGGTAAAAGTATAAACATAAGTTGGATACATGAAAAGAGTAAGTAAAAAAGGAATATTAGGACAGGGATGGTAGGCACGCAGGTGCACTTATGCACACCCTTTACAGACCTCTTAGGAATGGGGTGAGGTCAACAGTAGACAGTTGAAGCGTAAAGTTTTGGGGGTTTGGGGAAGAAACTACAGAGTCAGGTAGTGCATTCCAGGCATTGACCACTCTGTTACTGAAATCATATTTTCTGCAATCGAGTTTGGAGCGTTTTACCTTGAGTTTGTATCTATTATTTGCTCGTGTATTGTTGTGGTTGAAGCTGAAGTAGTCATTGACAGGTAGTCATTGACACATACGTCCTGTGGTCTTTTGTTCAGATCTCAAGAGCATTCTCAGGGCAGCTCCAGAGTGGACAAAGGTAAAATCACCAGCCTGCTTTTGAATAAGCCAAGGAAGAAGAGCAATGGAAATAGTAGGCACTTTGAGAAATGGACAACCACCATTCTGTTCTTTAGTATCTACTGACCCCTTGTAAAGTTCAGATCAATTTTAATGGCTTTAAAGACAAAATAGGTGCTTTAACCTTGCAAAGGCTTAAAGGCATCTATTTTATCCCTTAACTCCTGCCTAAAATCTTGACATCTCTTCTTGTCTTTAGATAGCAATAAAATGGCTCTGGGCTGCAAAAAACAAAACAAAACCCACCCTACTCCTACTTTAAGCATCCAACCTCTTACTTCAGTTAGGAAGAGGAGGAGGGAGGAGGAGGAAGGGGAGGAGCTAAGAGATCCAGAGTGAGAGCAGGATTTATTTTTATTTTATTTATTTATTTATTTTGTCACAAGAATATATATAAGTATCACACAAAAAGATTATATAGTATATAAACATATATATGAGTAAGTATTAGGAGGTATTTTTTTAAAAAATTAAAATTTAAAAATTCAAGAACTACTCTTTTTTTAACTTCTTCAAATACACCATAGTTGATGTGAAGGAAAGATTTCTAAAAAGACAATCAGAATGGAAGTGGGGAGATCTTTTCCCCAAGCAGGAATTACTCTTAGGCTGTCCCTGGACTCCCTTGGAATTTCCAAAGGGCCATTCACAACACTAAGCTCTAGTGTGTTGTGTGTGCATGTGTATATGTGACTTTGAGACAGTTTTTGACTCCTGGTGACTGCCTGGATTAGTCCCTGAAGTTTTTTTGGCAAGGTGTTTCGGAAGTAGTTTGCCACTGCCTCCTTCCTAGGACTGAAAGTGACTAACCCAAGGTCATCCAGCTGGCTTTGTGCCTAGGGGTGGAGCTGGACTTTTGGTTTCTAGCCTGGTGCCTCAACTGCAACACCGAAGTGGCTCTTAAAACTCTTCCATTGGGAACTTATATTGTAATTCAGTGTCCATATCAGCCTGTCATTATCATTCATTTTAATACAAAGCAGAACTGTTGATACAACCATAGATGAATTCAGCTCTGTAAAAATTGGCAGCTTGCTACAACTGCACAGCAAAAAATGCTGTGGTATTGATCTTTGCTTGGTATAGGTCACCGTGGTGGTTTTTTTTAAGCATCGTGCCATTGCAATGCAAGCCCTGTGCCTTTTCTCTGAACAGTGCAGCGTCATCTGTATGGCCAAAAGGAGCAGAGTTTGCGACATAACATTGGGACACTGAAGGGTGCTGCTGTTCCTAAGAGATGACTAATAATTGCTTTGCTTATTTTGCTTACTCTCTTCTGCATGAAGAATGATTCTGCATTCACTGGATTCTCCACAATATACTAAACCTGGCTAGTTAAAAGCCTACCTGGATCTACCGTATATGCACAACATGCTTAAATTAATTAGGTTTCCATTTTTTTTAGGGTTTTTTGGGAGGGGTAGGGTGACAGCAGTTTAGTGTCCTGTGTGAACCAGGTTTACAGGTCAATATAATTCATCCATATAATTCTGGGTGAACCAATAAAAGAAAACGGATGAAGCCTGTAAACCAGGGGTGCCAAACTCACATTGTCACGCTGTTGTCATGTGATGTATCGTGACTTTTTTCGCCTTCTTTAAACCGGGGGTAGGCGTGGCCAGCACATGACGCATCCGGCCCATGGGCCGCGAGTTTGACACCACTGCTATAAACCAATTTTGCTGGTCATATAACCATGGGTTTTGTGCCAGCTTATCTGTGTTTACTTCTCAGTTGCAACAGATGCTTTGAAATATTGACTGGGAAAGCTACAATGATCTATAATGAGTTTGGTTAGTTTGTGATTCAGTTGATGGGAAAAATTCAGTCACATTCTTAAATGTTAAGTGAACCAAGTCCTCACATTTAGTCATGATATGGTTTCTTTAAACACTTCATATTATGTGAGCACCTCAATTGAGTTTTATTAACCCAGATTTAGAGTTAAGCATCATGGATGAACTCAACCATGAGTCAGTCATCTGAATCTCCTAAATCAGATTACTCCAGCTTCTACTATGAGCAGATAAGTGAGCTACCTGAACAAGAGAAGGGTGAGGTGGCGTTTTGGTAGCTGTGAATATTATGCAAGCTGAATCAGATCATTCAGGAGCCAAGTCAAATCAGCTTACCTTTATCAATCCAAATGAATGCCTAGCAGTTAGGTAACAATCATTATCTTACACTCAACTCATTTAATTGGGGATTATATAGGCTGCAGATTCATTTATCCAGATTTATTTAATGCAGTCTTAAAACCATGTCTTTTGTTTGAGGAAATCTTTGGCCTATGCACATTTTGTTTTCTTGCACATTCTCACACTATGAATCATGCCATACAATCCAGAGGTTTAAAAAAAACCTGAAAGAGATCTGTCTGGATCCTTTTGTGTATGGATTACATTATTTCTGTATGTCTAAGGCATAGCACAGCTTTATAGTTATATTTTATTCAACAATGGCAACAAAAACAACAACAAGCAGTTTTAACTCATCCCCAACTATAATCATACTGTAGATTTAGCTAGAAAACTAAATTCTTTTTCATCCTTTTACAAAAGGCAGAAATAATTTTAGAGCACTTCAAAGAGAACCGAGGGAGCCTACTGCCCTGAAGATATTTCAGGGGCAGTGAAGCCAACAAAACGTAGGTCTTTGATCAATATATCATCAGCTATTACACAGTTCTGACGTTTGGTTTATAATTTGCTCCCTTATTTACCTAGAGATTAAGCAACATCCAAATGTGCGCTGATGAAAGCAACTTCTGAACTACACTGCCTCCACTAAGCAGCCAAGGAATTTAAAAAAGGAAGAAGGGGGAAATTCTATTACGGTGACATGCTTTGGTAGCTATACAAGTTACGGTGGATTTTGCAACCAAGCATGCCAAGGAGGGACGTCAGATAAAACCCTAGCATTCGTGCACGAGGGGCTGGCATGTTGCAACCTATTCCGCCTCGTCAAAGCAAAACTTCCAGCTTTTTTTAAAAAAAAAAAGAAAAGAAAAGAAAAGAAACCCCCGCAGCTTTGAAGGGTTTGTTTGAAGCCAGGCGCAGGTACCCCCACCCCGCCGCGCCAACACCACCTCCAGTATAAGTCAGCAAACTCACTTGGAAAGGCTTGATAAATTTGTCCTACAGACCGCTCCGCTGATCATGCCTGGAACAAGAGGAATGGGAAGATCCTTCCTGCTCGTTGACAGCTTCCGAGACAGAGGAGCAGCTGAAGTGGGCTAGAGAATTGGAGGAGCTAACCAAAATATTTATTTTGCCTCGAGGCGGCTGAAGAAAGAGTGGGGCCAATTGTCTTCTCGCCACCCTGCCTTGCAAACTCCTCTGGGGTGAACCTTTGGGTAGGACTGTAGTAGGTCAGCGACCACGGCGGTGCCTTCGATCTACTGTCTCTCGATCCCGAATACTCCACCTCCTCCTCCTCCTCCACCCACATACATCCTCAGCAGTAAGATCATATGATCCCAAACCCCCATTCCCCACCCCACGCTACCTTTACTGTATTCTCTCTAATAGGGCCCCATTTGCAATACACCAGCCCATTTCTCTTGCAAGCGCAGAGACGGACCAGACAAAGTTTTTTCATTCTACTTTGTCCTAATGTCAGAAGTAAACAGATCTAGGCTGGATTCAGTTCGGCTTCATTGCAATGAGCAACGAGCAGCTGGAATGTGAAACCCAATACAAAGGTGTTTGTTTACCTACAAACAGAAATAGCTTACAGCAAGAGAAAGCAGCACATGTAGCAAGAACTATATTTCAGAGCAACAGACTCTGAACAAACAGGGAAGTTTTTTCTAAAAAGCACTTAAAAGATTCGTGAGTTTATTATTCTCCGAAGCATCTTTGGACAAGAAGCAATGAATGGAAACTAAGCAAGGAGAGAACCAACCCAGAAATAAGGGGAAATTTCCTGACAGTGAGAACAATTAATAGAATTCTTTATTGGGCAAGTGTGATTGGACACACAAAGAATTTGTGTGTCCAATTTGTATATGCTCTCAGTGTACATAAGGAGAATAAAATACATTCATGGAGAATAAAAAGATACAACACTTAGTGATAGTCAAGGTTACTAATAAGCTATCAAACCGTACTAGGAAACAAATAAAAACAATATAAATTGAAAGATACAAGCAACATGGTTATAGTAATAAGTGGGAAGAGATAGATACTAGTAAGGAAGAGAAGAATAATAGCAATACAGTCTTAGTAAATTATTTGACAGTATTGTGGGAATTAGTTGTTAAGCAGAGTGATGGCATTCGGGGGAAAAACTGTCCTTGTGTCTAGTTGTTCTGGTGTGCAGAGCCCTATAGCGTTGTTTTGAGGGTAGAAGTTGAAACAATTTATGTCCAGGATGTGAAGGGTCTGTACATATTTTCACAGCCTTCTTTGTGACTTGTGCAGTATACAGATCCTCAATGGAAGGAATTGAATCAGTGGAAGATTTGCCTCCAGAAGTTGTAGATGCTGCAGCACTGGAGGTTTTTAAGAAGACATTGGACAACCATTTGTCTGAAATGGTATAGGGTTTCCTGCTTGAGGAGGGGGTTGGGCTAAAAGACCTCCAAAGTACCTTCCAACTCTGTTATTCTGACTGTTTCATGGGCCATGATTGCATTTATGAAACACATCAATCACTGTCATTGGGATTCTTAAAAAAAAATAGGAAATTGTGAAGTCAGAAGATTGAGAAATGCAAGTCAGACATGTCCTCTGACCCTATCAATTGTGTTAAATGCTCCTGACATCACAAATGAATAGAGATGCCTACCTACATTGAATTGAATGTATGTGATAGTCAGATGGTGGATGCTCTCAAAGATGATACTGTATCACCAAGCATCTAATAATCTAATTATCATCTTTGACTGAAATATCAGTCAAAGATGATAATGCCAAGCATATATTTTCACTATTCCAATGGATTTGAATGAATGAGAAGAATCACACAAATCCATCAAACACAAACAGCACATTGACAGGAATTCACTTTATACAAACCTGGGCATATGCATATTATTTATTCTGTGTACAAATCTTTTCATGCTGCTTACTAATAGATTCTAGGTGGCTTAAAACCCTGGCATAGAAAATATAAAACAATGCATTTGATAAAATAAAAATAAAAATATCACATATGCTGTGCTGTCCACTACAGAGGGCCTTGCATTCTGAAAGTCCTACAAAGAAAGAGAGCCTTGATCATTCTGATCTCCAGGATCCCAGAGTATTCCAAAGTAAAGGAACTGCAATAAGACTATCCAATAATTCTTGGATGGGAAGCGAAATGGCTTCAAAAGAAAAAAAACAAATTCCAGTTGCCTCCTAAAAAAGCACCTTTGGGATAGTCATGACCTGAATGACTGAGAATCTCTACAGACTTTTTTTATTATTATTATTTGAATTTATATCCCGCCCTTCTCCGAAGACTCAGGGCGGCTTACACTATGTTAAGCAATAGTCTTCATCCATTTGTATATTATATACAAAGTCAACTTTATTGCCCCCAACAATCTGGGTCCTCATTTTACCTACCTTATAAAGGATGGAAGGCTGAGTCAACCATGGGCCTGGTGGGGCTTGAACCCGCAGTAATTGCAAGCAGCTGTGTTAATAGCAGACAGACTTAGTCTGCTGAGCCACCAGAGGCCCTTTTAACAACAATAACTTTAACTTTAACAGCAATAAGACCTTGCTCACTGAGGTGTGGGGTGTGTATATGTGGATAGCCACATGTGAAGCCAACTGCAGTAATCTAATGTTGGAAGAAATAGCCATCTGGTTCCATTCCAAGTGGGGAGAAAGACACTGGAAACATGGAGGCTGATTGAAAAGATGGTTTATTGGTGAACAGGACCACATGGGTTTGAGGTCCTGGGCAGCTGACTACATGGAGTGGAGAGTGAGTATTATTTATACCCTCTCTTGGGCCTTGCCCTTGAGCTTCCTGTTCCTGTGGCAAGAGCATGTATTCTATTGGTCACTGATAGCTTTGTAGGCTGTCTGAGTTAAGTTTGATTGAAGCCTGGACTCTCTGATGTAATGAGGAGGCTTGTGTCCTGAAAGGGTGTTGGCCCATTCCTATTGTGTCTTTTAACAGCTTTCCTGGTTTGGATCTTGAGTGAGGGCTGATCCTACAATTCTACCTAATTCTGCCTTTGTTAAAAATACCCTGTCTTGAATAGATTACCAAATCTGCATTTCTAAAAGCTTGGCCTCAGCTAAAGTATCTGCTGGGGAGGTGGGGGCGGAAACTGTGGCTCTGAGTTTCTGTCTCCCTTAAGATTTCTAATTCTCTTTTAGGGGAAATATAATATTCTGCCTTTTTAATATTTCCTAAAATATTTCATTCTTCTAGAAGGGGTGGGTGCTAACGGTTCTACACTAATAAGATGACAAGGTAATAAGTCATTATTAATGCCTTAATGACTTATATTTGGGGAAATATTCTGCCCTTTTAATATTTCCTAAAATATTTCATTTTTCTAGGAGAAGGGTAGGTGCTAACTTCCTACAAGCATATTGATGATTCCTGATCTCAGAATTAACAGATGGCCTTCCACAAACGTATCATATTGTTGGAAGAAATATCCATCTGGGTTCAGTTCCAAGTGGGGACAAAGACACTGGAAACATGGAGGCTGCTTGGAAAGATGGTTTAATGGTGGCCAGGATCACATGGCTTGAGATCCTGAACAGAAAAAGGGATGAGATCCTGTGCGCTCCCTGGCTTTATGCTTTTTCTGAGCTTTGAACTTTCTGGGGCATAGGAAGAGTATCCTGATTGGTTGTCAAACTCCCAGGTGGTCTAGGGGTCTTAGCTAACATTGTAGGTTGTCTCTCAAGCTTGCTTGAGCCTTGCCATGTGGTGAATTTCTGTTGCTAGATGAGTCCTATTGTGTTGCAAATGATGGTCCATTGACAAAGGTAGGGAGAATGAGTTTCTACTTCTGACCCATTGACAAAGGTGGGGGGAAATGAGTGAGCTTGGCTGAGGCTTTAATGGCCCATTGACAAAGGTGGGGGGGGGAGTTGCTTTGTCTTTAAAACATGTTTCTCCATTTCTCATCCAGGGAAATATATTCTGCCTTTTAAATATTTTCTAAAATATTTCATTCTTCTAGGAGGGGGGTGGGTGCTAACTTCCTACAATATAAATACTGAAAGTAATGGGGAGACCGCACCACACTCTGTGGTGAAATTCAATTTTTTTTACTACCAGTTCTGTGGGCATGGCTTGGTGGGCGTGGCAGGGGAAGGATACTGCAAAATCCCCATTCCCTCCCCACTCCTGGGGGAAGGATATTGCAAAATACCCATTCCCACCCCACTCTGGGACCAGCCGGAGGTGGCATTTGCTAGTTCTCCAAACTACTCAAAATTTCCGCTACCGGTTCTCCAGAACCTGCTGGATTTCACCCCTGCCCACAGGGCACAACCTCTCCCCACAATAATACTAACTGGAGTTTCCTACTTAGGGAGACACAGGCAGGCCCACTGCAAAACTCTGCCTCCAGTCTCCAACTCATAAAGGTGACCCATAAGGATATCGTGCGCTCAGTATTATGACACTGACTCATGCACTTTAAAATTAATCTAATGAACCGGTTCTGTCTTTTACAAAATTTCTTCTTGTAAGAAATGGAAATATTTTTTGCACAACTTCACAAAGCAGTTCTATGTTTTATAACCGAAGAACAGTTCAAGCCCTAAAAAGACAAAGATCCAAAATGAATCACAGTACATATCTGAAGAGAGGGTGGGTGGGGGGCTCGTACCAGAGAAAACTGCCTCTCTAAAATTAAACATTGTTTTAAAAACAAGATTATGCCATTCTTCACACAAAACAGTTTAATTTTTCCAGCAATATAGAAAAATTACACTGAAGGTTTGGAGAAGACAGAATCAAATATACAAAATCATTTTTAGAAATGATTGCCCAATTTCAAAGACTCCAGGTCCCCTATTCACCTCTTTTTTCCCCCTCTAATATATCCCTTCTCAGAAAACACCACTTATTTGTCAAAAGCTCCACAAGACTATTGGTATCCTGCAGGAAAAAGAAATGTGTTTGTTGTTAAAAATCCACCATAATGACATTAACATCTGTTCGTTGTTTAAAAAATAATATTAACTCTTCATTGCCCGGAAAAGCCAGGGCTGCCACGAGGAACTTGCATTTTGTTACAGAACTAGAAATCTGTGTTTTTGTAGTCTCTGCTGCCCACCAGATGTCTTCAGGGTGTATCTTGCAGAATTTGCAGCCAGCATTGCAAATGGAAAAGACTGCTTTACGCTCACATAAAACTGACTGGAACAGGAAATACTTTATAGCTGTCTTCTCAAACCTGTCTCCTTCCAGATGTGTTAGAACTGTATCTCCCATAATTCCTAGATAACATACTTCCTACATTTTTCTGGAAACTGTAGTCTAAATGTATCGTGAGACCACCAGGTCTGAAAAACTTATGATGTCTTGATGACTAACTTAGCCTTCACAAAGATAAACCTTAAAAATTGCCTTTTTGGGAAATTTTCTGGGGCACCAAGAAGAATCAGTTCTGAGTCACTTGTTTGTTTAGTAAACAGAGGAAGGAAATAGTATTATCTTTAAGATGCTATTAGTGCACAAAACAATCAAAAGCATAATTAGGATTTCATCTCCTGTTCAATCTAATTTTATTCAATGAGTCAAAACTAAGTTCTTTAAATTCTCTTGAAATCCCAAAATTTGGTGAATTCCAATATTCCTATAGCTGTCAGGCCCAAAGAACCAAGAATGATAGAGTTATTTCACAGTAGTTTATTGTTGCTCGCCTATAGACAGGAATCTTGCCAGACTAAAGCATCTATATGCAAAAATATTAGATACAGCCTGTGAACTGCTGAGGGGGAGCGTTGCCTTCGCTCTCTTCCTGCATACCAAAGATTCCAAGCAATGTTGTCTTTTTGCTCTTTGGGAAAGAGCCCCTCACCACTGCAACTCTGGATTTCATTCTACCATATCAGCATATGAATCTCTCTGTTGTTTCAGGTTGTTTGAAGAGAGTGGTTCGCGTGTGCCTCTTCTGCAGGTCAAAGTAGCCATAGCAACTACAGAACAGGACCTATTTTTATGGCAGTATCAAAGCACTGAACAATCCCTCTGGAGCAAGATTGTACACCGACTGAAGGCTGAATGGATGGCTTACCTTGAAGCCTTCAAGGGCATGAAGCCCCAGGCTGCCTCTTGCTCCTCTACTTCAGCAGAACTGATCACACAGCGCTCCAAGAGGAATTGCAAGGACAAGGGGAAAGCAAAGTTGCTATATAATCTTTTTGTATGATACCTACATATATTGTTGTGACAAAATAAATAAATAAAATAAATAAATAAGTAAGCCACCTAGAAAGCTTTTGGCCATTGAACAATTTGAAACTCTAAACTCCTGAGTCAGCCATTCCTCTCTACCACTGCTCCAGGGGTGGAATTCACTTGCTTTCCCTACGGGTTCACAAATGTGAGTGCGCGCTTCTGCGCATGCGCACGGCCTCAAAAATGTGTCTAAATAGGACGGCACAGAGCCAGGGTGGGCCACCCGCGATTTCCGCTACCGAACCGGCCCGAACCAGCTGAATACCACCTCTGCACTGCTCCATATTGGTCAGCAACCTCCCCTTCCTTCCCTACCTGTTGGGGAAGTAGATCCACAAAAGGTAAGTTCATTAAAAAAAATGGTGAAGCTTTGATAACATGATACCACTGCTGCAACTGCCATCTTGGCATCTTTGACCATACCCTGCAGGCATCTCTAGATCTCCCCCCCACACACACACATTTTCTTTCTCCTGCCAGAGTCATGTGGAGAGAGCCAGATCCCTCTCACCATTGGAGGTGGGAAATCTCGGGTATGTTTGCCTTGAAGCCCAGAGAGTCGTATCCCCAGATCCTTTGTTCTTCCTTCCCACCAGATCCTACCTCTTGACAACCAAAGTTTTTTAGATTCTTTTAAATTTGGTTTTACATATTATGTTACTCTTGTTTAGAGTCTTCTTTTAAAGGGTTTTAAACTTTATAAGCTGCTTTGGGTCATTTTCATTGCAAGCAGCGGTGGCATTCAGCCAGTTCAGGCTGGTTCAGCGAACTGCTGGTTAAATTGCTGGCTGGCCCCACCCCTCCCCATCCTGCCCCTTCCAGGAGTCCCCTCGTGCCCCGTTTTTGCTCCCAGGAGGCTGCAGGAGGCCTACTAGGCCCAAAATGGGGCACAGGAAGGTGCGGGGCAGGCCCCCTGTGGCCCGTTTTTGCTCCCAGGAGGCTGCAGGGAGGCATACTAGGCCCAAAATGGGGCGTGAGGGCGTGCACCCCCCAGCCCATTTTTGCTCCCAGGGGGATGCAGGAGGCCAAGTGCTGCCTGTCATACCCCTGGCCACGCCCACCATGGCCACGCCCACCCAGCCAGTCATTAGGGCAGAGAACCGGTTGTTAAATTATTTGAATCCCATCACTGATTTGCAAGGGCAGCTTAGGGGCCGTGGTAGCTCAGGCTGTAAGAAGCCTGTTATTAAAACACAGCAGCCTGCAATTACTGCAGGTTCAAGCCCGGCCCAAGGTTGACTCAGCCTTCCATCCTTTATAAGGTAGGTAAAACGAGGACCCAGATTGTTGGGGGGGGCAATAAGTTGACTTTGTAAAAATATACAAATAGAATGAGACTATTGCCTTATACACTGTAAGCCGCCTTGAGTCTTCGGAGAAGGGCGGGATATAAATGTAAATTAAAAAAAAAAATACTGAGGTATAAGCAATTTCTTCATTTTATGAAGAGTGAACATCTGTCAGAACTGCAAATAAGTACTGTATTAAAATAACTTTTATTTGAATTATATCCATTACCTCTAAAAACTTCTGCTTTCTCCCAAAACATGCACCCACAAAAAAAAAAAAAAAACTCTGGTGGATGACTGTTTACCCATTTCTCTAGCAAGCTCTAAAGCAGAATAGTCCTCATACTTCACTTTGTTATGTTCATTATAATCACAGGCGAACAAGATACCATATCAATTCCTTCTCTCTGCTGCAAATCAAAGCCTGATGAGAAAACCGTATTTCTGCAAATAACTTCTCAGTCAAGAATGCAGGAAGTGATGCAAAAAACCAGCAAGAAAGAAAAACACTATTTTTATCAAGGTGATAGAAAGAAAGATGACCTCTACGAAAGGTTTCCTGGGTTGTTTGACTACTACGGAAGATGACAAATGTATACCAAGTATTGCACAATGGAATCCCTATAATCCTTGGGATTAAATCATACTTCCAGGGTTTCATAACTAAAGGAGAAAATGCAGAGATTTAAACCTGTGTTTATAAAACTTCTCCATAATCCTCTTTCAACCCTTAAAACAAACATTTATAGGCAACAGACACATTTTGTAACAAATCTGTTTAAAATATACCATACCTTTTGGAGTATGACACACTTTTTTCCACTCTAAAAGAGGGTGGAAATGTCTTAAACACCGACTACAGCCATTTTTGGCCTCCCGAAACCCCGCCCTACGTGCCCCTTTTTGTGCAAAAAACGGGGCGTGCAGGGGGTTTGGGAGGCCTGCAGAGTGCTCCTAGAGGCTGGGGAGGGCAAAAACGCAACATGTGAGTCATGTGGGGTTTGGGAGGCCAAAAAAGGGTCCGTTTTTTTTTAAAATGGGGGGATTTTTGCCCTCCCCAGCGCCCAGGAGTGCTCTGCAGGTCTCCCAAACCCTCTGTATGCCCCTTTTTTGTGAAAAACAAGCCAATTTTTTTTAAAAAAACAAACCCGTTTTTGTCCTCCCAAACCTCCCACATGTCGTGTTTTTGTCCTCCCCAGCCTCCCTTTTTGCGAAAAACAGGACACAGAGAGGGTTTGGGAGGCCTGCAGAGTGTTCCTGGGGGCCGGGGAGGGCAAAAATATTTTTTTTCTTGTGTACCTCTTCGAAATCTTGGTGCATCTTATATTCTGGTACATCTTATAGTCCGAAATACAGTACTATAAAACAGAATAATAAAGTTGGAAGGGACCTTGGAAGTCTTCTAGTCCAACCCCCTGCTCAAGCAGGAAACCCTATACTATTTCAGTCAAATAGTTGTCCAATCTCTTCTTTAAAACCTCCAGTGATAGAGCAGCCACAACTTTTGAAGGCAAGCTGTTCCACTGATTAATAATTGCACTAGCAATAGCACTTAGACTTATAAACCATCTCACAGTGCTTTACAGCCCACTCTAAGCGGTTTACAGAGTCAGCATATTGTACCCAACCATCTGGATCCTCATTTTACCAATCTCAGAAGGATGAAAGGCTGAATCAACCTTGAGTCGCTCAGAATCGAACTCCTGGAGTAAACAGTGAGTTAACTTGCAATACTGCATTCTAACCACTGCGCCACCATGGCTCTTTAGATAGATTAATTGTTCTGTCATAATATTTCTCCTTATTTCTAGGTTGAATTTCTCCTTGATCAGTTTCTAGCCATTGCTTCCTGTTCTGCCCTCAGGTGCTTTGGAGAATAGCTTGACTCCAGCAGTAAAATCCCTCCCCCAGTTCTATCTGGCTCGCCGAACTGGTAGCACCGACAGCGGGAGGCTCCACCCACCCACTGGGACATCATTACGTCATGGTTTTTTAGCATCTGCACATGCACAGAAGTGGCACATGCATGTATACTGCGCACGTGCTCCTGCACGCTACCAGTTCGGGAATGGGAGGTAAGTGGATTGCACCATTGCTTGGCTCCCTCTTCTTTGTGGCAGCCCCTGAGATATTGGAACACTGCTATCATGTCACCCCTAGTTCTTCTTTTCATTAAGCTAAACATATCCAGTTCCTGCAACCTTTCTTCATATGTTTTAGCCTCCAGTCCCCTAATCATCTTTGTTGCTTTTCTCTGCACTCTTTCTAGAGTCTCTGCATCTTTTTTAAATTATGGCGACCAAAACTGGATGCAGTATTCCAAGTGTGGCCTTACGGAATAACAGAATAACTAGTGCAGGGGTGTCAAACTGGTGTCACACAGGCTGGATGCGTCAGGTGCAGGCCACATCCACCCCAGCACAGCAAATGGGAAAAACTTCACGAAAAGTCACATGATGGCAACGTGACGCCAAGGGTTTGACACCCGTGAACTAGTGGGAAAAAATCAATATCTATCCCCCCCAAACAAACACAGACAAACAGAAAAAGGCAAATAAGCTGTCTTATTTATTATTATTATTATTATTATTATTATTATTATTATTATTATTATTATTATTATTATTATTATTATTATTATATATATATATATTATTTATTTATTATTAATATTATTATTATTAAAAAAGATGTCTTGGAGGGAATTATCCTAATAGCCCACTTAAAATTTAAAACAACAAACCAAAATACTAGCCTGAATTTCTTTTGAAAAGAATTTCTCAGTCAGCGTGGCTCAACTGAGAGGCTTTATCACAGTGATGGTGCACCTTTTGGGGGTCAGTGAGTCAAAAATTCAGAAAATGCCTAATTTGACTCTGCTGGAGTGACACTGCTCCCAAGAAACAAAAGAGAATTATTTACATATTTATTTTTAAATAAACACAGTCCAATCAAGTATGGCATAGAGGAACGTCAAATAATTACGAAAATGAAATACAAGTAAAACAAACTCATTTTCATACGGTCCTGAGGCCGTGCAAAAGCCAAGTCCCTTCTCATGCGGCCTGCGCAAGCCCCGAAAATCATGTGAGAACAAAACATGCTTTCAAGAGTAGTTGTTGTTGGGTGTTAATGAATGCTGGTGTATCACTCAAAATATCATGACATGTCACCATTGACACGCATGTCATGAATTAACTATCACTGCTGAAAATCAATGGGCAACAATTAAATATTAGCATTATTCTCCTCTAGTGGAAATGCAGTTATGATCTGAAGCAGGTTGCCCAGGATGAAAAATATGGGCTACTGTTTCTCAGGGGTAAGGTAAAGGTAAATTTTCCCCCGCACATGTGTGCTAGTTGCTTCCGGCTTTAGGGGGCGGTGCTCATCTCCGTTTCAAAGCTGAAGAACCAGCACTGTCCAAAGACGTCTCCGTGGTCATGTGGCCGGCATGACTCAACGCCAAAGGCACACGGAACGCTGTTACCTTCCCACCAAAGTTGGTCCCTATTTTTCTATTTGCATTTTTTACATGCTTTCAAACTGCTAGGTTGGCAGAAGCTGGGACAAGTAACGGGAGGTCACGCCGTTACGCGGCACTAGGGATAGGAATGGACAACTCTGTCCTCTACCATTCACCCAGAAGACAGTTTCCACCTTTACTTTCCTCCTAGAGTAGTGTTCCTGCCTTCAGCTGCACCAACAGTGTTGTCCAAGTCTTACAGTGCTCAATTTCATGATAGGCCTCCATTCCAATTAGCAATTGCATGGTGTGACAAGAACAGTATCTCCTAAGGATTACCATTCTCCACAATCCTCCACATCTACATGATACCGGTACTTTTATTTATTTATTTATTTATTTATTTATTTATTTATTTATTTATTTAATCAAATTTTTATACCGCCCTATCTCCCGAAGGACTCAGGGCGGTTTACAGCCCGATAAAATACAAATATCATACAAGGTAAAAACATTAATTAAAAAACTTATTTAAATAGGCCAAAATTTTAAATTACAATTAAAATGTTCAAACCCCATTACCTAAAAATTAATAACTAACCCCAGTTATATAGTTGTCTTTAGGTCTTCATTTCACCAATGGAACGGTAAAATAGCAGGTTTTCTTTTTTCCCAGAGTTTATGCTCAAATGGTGAAGGTTATTTCTCATTCATTTTCCTCCTGCAAGTTCATTGATGAGACTTCATCATTTTCTTTCCATTTTTTTCTTTTTTTAACTCAGTGAAATTGATAAGAACCCCTATCCATTTCCTGCCTTAGCCCAAGCTAGGGGAAGAATGATAACATTGCATTTCCTTTCTGGTTTTTTCTTACCGATATACTGGTGGAGGCATCAAAATCACGCATGAGGAGAAGTCAACAGGGGGCAGCTTATACCAACAGTCCAATCAATAGAAAGCACAGATCCTCAAAAAAAAAAAATCATCCACAGGAGAAAAAAAGATATTGGTGGTTGCTTTTCTAACACAGATGGGGAAGAAGTGGGGAATTTGGAGATGTGGTAAGCACTGTCCAGTCAGAGCAACAGGTAGCACCATGGCCAAAATGGATGAAGGGCTGAAATCAAGGGCTGATTTACACACAGTAGTCAAACAGCTTAATGTTGCAGTGCACAAAAGCTCCTAGATTAGTATTTCCAGCCTCAGCAACTTTAAGATATGTGGACTTCAAATCCTAGAATTCTTCAACTCCCATCATTTTGGCTGGGGAGTTTGGGAATTGAAGTCCACAAATCTTTAAAGGTTGGAAACATTGCCCTAAGAACTGGCTTTAAAAACAGCTCAACAAGATGTGCCTTTCTTTGGCCCCAAACAATCTCTAGTAAAGTAATGGAAAGCACTTTAAGCATCCAGTTTTCAAGCGAGGAATCTAGACGTCATACTAGAAGAAAACTAAACCGGCGTTTGTTTGTTTTTTTCAAAAGCATATTTCAACGGTTTGGAGCAGGGGTGTCAAATTCAAGGCCTGTGGACCGGATTTGGCCCTCAGGATACTTAGATCTGGCCTGTGGGGCTACCCGGGAAACAGCAAAGGACCAGCCCGTAGTACCTCTGCCAGCGAAAACGAAGCTCGGGAGGACCGCCTGCACTCCCCCTCCCCCCAAGCTGGCAGAGGGTAACAGGAGGCCGTCCCAGCCAAAAACAGAAATCGGGAGCCCATTTTCACTGGCAGAGCACTTGGGCCACCACAGCAGTCCCTGACACAAGTGACATCAAGCTGGCGACGCCCACCCTGCCCACGCTCACCCTCCCCGAGGTCAAACACAACCCTGATGCGGCCCTCAATGAAATCGAGTTTCACACCCCTGGTTTGGAGGAACAACATTGGAAGATGCTTCTAGGAGGAAAAGTGTCATGGCTTTTTTGCTCAGCTGCCCATCAATGGCTTAAGACAGGAGTCAGATGAGGCAGCCTGAAGTAAGCCAAAACTGAAAACTTGCCAGGAGGCAAGTCAAAGGGTTAGACAAAAATAATAAAGAATTTATCAAGTTTAGGCCCCAGAACATGTTGCCATTTAAACAAGACTCAACTGGAATTGAAAACTAAAGATACGGCAGATAGATGGACTTGCCTTGGGCCTGAATTTAGAAACTAGTCCACTCTATATGCCTCCATCCATATATTCTTCAAGGGACGTGCATGATGCGCTGATCATCCCAAAAGTGCTTTTTCAAAAGGCAACTGGACTTCCTTTGGTTTTCCTTGAAGACATTTCACTTCTCATCCAAAAAGCTTCTTCAGTTCTGGCTGAATGCTGGAGAATGTAAGTATTTATAGTCCTTGCAGTCATTCTCCACCATTCAGTCAGAACTGAAGAAGCTTCTTGGGTGAGAAGTAAAATGTCTTCAAGGAAAAACAAGGTTACCTTTTGAAAAAGCACCTTTGAGAGAACCAGGATCTAGATGACTGGGAATCTCCATAGATACGATACCCTGATATTTCTCTCTTAAGGCAAATCCCTTCCCCTTTCCCATATTCACAAGAGTTTGAAGCCAACTTGAAGTCATCTTCACTTTTGTCAAGCTTTGAAACACTACAATAAAAAGGTAGTTTATTTGGCAATAGCACATATGTGGTTTGCTATCCTCCAAGGAATATTTTTCAAGTTCCCAATTAGCCTAAGACTCGGGATTCACTAGTCTAGTGATTGCTTATCCAACTTTTAAATGGTCCAATTTTTTTTTGCTTTTTGAGGTCTGCCAAAATTGGCTAAGGGCTGCTATCTATTGAGGCTAGTTAACAAAAGGAGAAACATAATGCAACTAGACTTCCATTTCTTGAGTTCTGCAGATTCTGGAGTAACAATACTCCCACATTCTAAGCAACAATAAACGATGCCTTCATTTATTTTTTCAGTTTATATACGAAAAAAAAGAAAGAATCCCAGTGGATGGTATGAGAGGAAACTCCTGGCTGCAGAGACACCATTCTTCTTGCAAGCCAGGTTAGCAAAATGATATGCCAAACTTTTTGGAAAGTACCACTTTTCCCGATATCTATAATTATAACTACTTATCATTATAATAGCTGGATCTGGGGAGGGAGGGAGGGAGGGAGGGAGGGAGGGAGGAAGGAAGGAAGGAAGGAAGGAAGGAAGGAAGGAAGGAAGGAAGGAAGGAAGGAAGGAAGGAAGGAAGGAAGGAAGGAAGGATAACCCACAATAGGACATTGATTCTCTATAGGAAGATGAGAGTGAAAGAGACACACATTCTGCTAAAGAGATGTTCCCTGAGGATAGGCTCCAGCATGAGTCCAAAAGCTTGGAAGATTAAACCTCTGGTGACCAACCCAGATTGGAACCTGCAACATTATCCTGGAATATGTATATTCACCTGCATTCATAAGAGACTAATGTTTACCAGAGTCTAGAAAACAGGTGAAATAGTCAATGAAAACATAGCTGCCCACAAACTCTATGAAACTTGAGCACCGCAAGGGTTTCTTGTGACTTCAGACACTATAGCTCAGGGATGTCAAACTCAAGACCCGGGGGCCGGATTCGGCCTGTGGGGTGCTTAGATCTGGCCCATGGGGCCGCCCTGGAAACAGCGAAGGACCAGCCCGCGATGCCTCAGGAGCTCCGTTTTCACTGGCAGAGGGTTGCAGGAGGCCGTTGCAGCCGAAAACGGAGGTCAGGCCACCGTTTTCGCTGGCAGAGCGCTCAGGCCACCACAGGCGCCCCCCCCCCCGACACGAGTGACATCTATCTGGCCATGCCCACCCTGGTACCCCTAGGTCAAGCACAACCTTGATGTGGCCCTCAATGAAATCAAATTTGAGAACCCTGCTATAGCTGAACTAATTCATCTCAGTTGCTCTGAGAGGATTGTCAGACTTCATACCAGGCATGACTAGACGTACACACACACACATATGTACACACACATATACAGTAGTGGCCAAAATTGTGGAAACCTTTTGGGAAAAGTGTATTTTTGAGATTTGATGGCTAATAACACCACTTTTTTTTTTTTTTTTGGAGTTTTAAGATAATCCTATTCCACTGCTGGAATGGCCTGGGAATAGTCCAAACATTAATCCAATTGAAAAATCTATGGAGCCGACTAAAGAAACTTGTTAGTCAGAAGTGACCCAGCAATAAAACCCAGTTAATAGAAGCAATCATTCAATCTTGGTTTCATATTATAACAGCTGCAGAACTAAAAGACTTGGTTCACTCCGTGGGAAGACGTTGTAAGGCCGTAATTCATGCTAAAGGTTACCCAACTAAGTATTAACTGACGTGATGATTTTTGTATATCTCATTTTTTCTATGGTGATAATTTTTGTATATCTCATTTTTTTCACTTTTCTTATATGTATGTGTGTATGTGTGTGTGTGTTTATATGTGTATGAACTGCATATTGCAGAACATTGGAATCAAATTCTTTAAAGCTAGGCCTTCTCTTCCTGCCTTTTTGAATCCATGAGATTTTTCCCAACCTTGAAACTCGGGGACATCTGTTCAGTGTTTACATAATGATGCTGTCTGGGCTAAAAATTGTTGCTTCCAATTTTGCTGGCTTCAGTTTTAAATCATACAACTGAAAAGTGATTTCTGGAGCACTGCACAGAACTATGTGAAAAGGCCCTTATCGTACCAACAAATCAACCAGATGCTGTATTCCCATTTACAGATGGACCTCAACCTCTCCTGTTTTTCCATCAGGTCAAAGTATTTCCATTTGTAAAATATTTCCCTCTGATGGTATTTGGGAATGCTATTTTTATTCCTTTGGTGGAATACTTTTAAGTGTTTGTAACGCTGCTATTATGGAAATGATCGCAAAATATGCACTTCTGAGAATTTTCTAGAGCAGCATTTCTCAACCTTGGCAATTTGAAGAGGTGTGGACTTCAACTCCCAGAATTCCACAGTTTTGCCGGCTGGAGAATTCTGGGAGTTGAAAATCCACACATCTTCAAATTACCAAAGTTGAGAAACACTGCTCTAGAGCAGGGGGCTCCAACCTTGGTCCCTTTAAGACGTGGACTTCAATTCTCAGAGTTCCTCAGCCAGCTTTGCTGGTTGGAGCCTCCTGCCCAGTGTCCCAACTACTTGAGCCTCCATGCTTCTAGCACCTGCTTGTAGTTAGATAAGGTTCCATGGAATTCAAGGGGAGGGGATGACTTAACTTAGCTCACTTATGACTACATAGAGATTCTAGGCTGATCCTCTTCTCACTCCCTCCATAGTCTCTGTGATTTTTTCCCCCCAGGGGTGAAATGCAACCGGCTCTATCTACTCGTGCAAGCCGGTAGCACTGGCGCCAGGAGGTTCAGCGAGCCGGTAGTGCCCGCAGTGGGAGGCTCCGCCTCCCCCAAATGGGATAACATCACGTTCTGGTTTTGATCCTCTGCGCATGCGCAGATGATGGTGCACACGTACATGAAGGAGCGCATGCGCTGATGACAGCACATGCGTGAGTGTAGCAAATGCACGCATGGCGCGCAGACATTAGCAAGGCAGTAGGAAAGGTAAATGCATTTTACCCCCTGCTTCCCCTACACCAGATTAAGACAGGGGTTATAAATTCCTGCTTGGTGATGAAGTTTGCTAGTTGACGTTTTTCTCTAATTGCCCAGTCCAGGAGGAAAAATAAAATGGGAGTAGATCATATATCTTTCCTTGAGCTCCTTGGAGGAAAAGTGGGCTAAAAACCAATGAATTGCATTTGATGTTATTTGAAATTACGAAGGAGCAAAAAATGAGACATTGCATTGATGGTTTTGGCGACAGTCGTATGTCTGCCATAACATCCAGTTCTTGGCTGAGCAACTAGCTAAAGTATCCAGCTGCCAGCCTATGTATGTCTGAAACAGAGCTACAGGAAGGACTCCAATATAAATACCATAGGCTATTTGAATGGGTTCGTTTGTCTGTTTTTCTTACAAAGTTCTCAAAAAGCAAAAATATACCACCGGGGAAAGAGGCTTCTAATGTGCAATGCGGGTGGAGCCCTTTCTTCTGAAGGCATCCCATTTCTATGAAGACATTTTCCATTTTGAGAGAAAGGAGATGATGAGAATTGAACAAAAAGTAGGATAACGTCTTCTTAATCATGCCAGTGTGAATCCAGTCTTCTTTTGTTGAACTGGACAGCCAAATAGATCCTGAACCTTTTGCAAAATCCACAGTGAGGCTATCAAAAAACATGTTGATAGAGACCATCAAACAAGATATCCGATTTAAACTTAGAAATTAATTAAACAATGTGATAAAACATCAGAAATATACAGAGAGCTAGTCTCTAAACACTCTGAAAGATGGGTGTGATCGAAAGATGAAGGCAGGGGTGGGGGGGGGAGAAAAAAATAATTCCCTCACTCCTAAAATTCACTGAAAAGGGTATTTGGATGCCTAAAAGCAGTAGCATACCAGCTGAAGTGTGGCTCTGCGGTACACTGCAGGAAATTACACCACAGTAAAATAGCACAAGCCCAGCCCATTCTGTCCCAGCCACAAAGCCTTAGAAAAAGCTGGTTACGGATCAAATATGAGTTCCAGAGACTTTTAGATCTTTCTTAACTTTAAGACATGGATAATCGATTTCAGACCTCACCTCACCACTATAAGCAGGCCTGCCCAAAATTGTATTTTTCAGAATTCCATAACACTGTTCACCTATCCAACATGCATATACAAATTATAGCCCTGCGGTAGTTTGGTTTGGAGCCAGTTTAATATAGAGCAGGGGTGTCAAACTCACGGCGTCACGTGACGTCATCATGTGACATATCGCAACTTTTTTTTCCCTTCCCTAAACCGGGGGGGGGGCATGGCCAGCGCATCATGCATCTGGCCCACGTGCCGCAGGTTTGACACTCCTGGTATAGAGGTAAAAGTGCTGATCTAGAAAGCAGGATACTAGAGTTCTAGGTCTCCCTTAGGCAGGGAAGCTAGATGGGTGACTTTGGGCCTGTCCCTCTCTCTCAACCCAATATTATTAACAATTAGAGACAGAGGGGCTAATTCTGACTGCACAAGACCAAACCTTAAGAATAAATACCACCTTTGCAAAGTAGTTGACGAAACAATGGACCGCCTAGTTTGCTGCCGCAAGAAGATCACACAGGCTGACCACAAACAACAGCATGACAAAGTAGCAACAATAGTGCATTGGAATATCTGCAAATAATACCATTTGCCTGCAAGCAAGGTCTATTCGGACCACCCAATGGATAAAAATAATATAAAACAAAGAAGCTAAATTGCTCTGGGGTTTTAGAATTCAAACAGACAGGCATCTATCCCATAGCAATATCCGCAATATGTGGATTTTGCAATATCTGGAGAGAAGAGAAAGAACTGGAAAAAAATCACAAAGCACAAAGAGCCACCAACAGAAATAGAATGACTGTGACAAAAGAAAGCAAAGATAGTACCAATCATAACAGGAGCCTTGGATGCAATCTCAAAACATCTGGGCACCACTTGAACACCATCGCCATTGATATAATCACCATCAGTCAATTGCGAAAGGCAGCTTTACTTGGAACAGCTTACATCCTACGATAATACCTTTAACACCATCAAACAACAACATCTGCCTATCCCAGGTCCTTAGAAAGGACTCAATCAGTGGTTAAAATGCCAAATCCAGTCTAAACATCTGGCTGACTGCAAACAACCATAATAATAATTCCAAAAATCTGCTTTGCAGCTCACAAGCATGCAAATGGAAACCTGTTTGCATCTCTTTAAAGCAAGCAGCTGTTTTTATCTCTGGGATGGTGCAACTGGCACGAGATCCCAGGAAAACAATGGCTGGCTTAAAGACTATGTCCCCCATGCTTTTTGGAACTGAATCTGAATTGCACAGCTCTTATCATAGAAAGCACATAGTAAGGGACAATTGGCAGAAATTATGCGTATTACCAATACAGTAGGACAGGAACGGTAGGCACACAGGTGCACTTATTCATGCCCCTTACAGACCTCTTAGGAATGGGGTGAGGTCAACAGTAGACAGTTTAAGCTTAAAGTTTTAGGGGTTTAGGGAAGAAACTACAGAGTCAGGTAGTGCATTCCAGGCATTGACCACTCTGTTGCTGAAGTCGTATTTTCTGCAATCGAGTTCGGAGCGGTTTACCTTAAGTTTGTATGTATTGTGTGCTCGTGTATTGTTGTAGTTGAAGCTGAAGTAGTCATTGACCGGTAGGACATTGCGGCAGATAATGTTATGTACTATGCTTAGGTCAGACTGAAATCTGCGTAGTTCTAAGTTGTCTAAGCCCAAAATTTGGAGTGTGGTGGCATAAGGTATTTTGTTGCGAGCAGAGGAGTGTGAAGTTCTTGTGAAATATCTCTGGGCTCTCTCAATTGTATTAATGTCCAACATGCAGTGAGGGTTCCAGACAGATGAGCTGTATTCAAGGATTGGTCTAGCAAATGTTTTGTATGCTCTAGTTAGTAGTACATTAATAGTAGTAATGGGATAAGTGAAACAATTAGGAGGTCATAGAATCACCAAGTCTACTCCCACCAACATTGACAGGGCAAGCCACTAGTACCGTGATGGGAAACCTATGGCACAGTGCCAGAAGTGGCACCCAGAGCCATCTCTCCAGGCATGCCAGCCATCGCCTGTTGCTCTTCCAGATTCCAGTGTCCACATGTGTGCCGGCCAGTTGGTCTTGGTGCATGTGGGTGTGCCGGAAACTGGAAATGCAGTTCCTTGGCACTCATGCGAGTACCGGGAAGCTGAGCTCTTGGTTTCCGGTGCACACATTTGCACTGGCCAGATGGTCATCGTGTGCACATCTGCACCAGAAACCAGAAGACCAGGTGACCGGTGTGCATGTGCGTGCCAGAAACCGGAAGCTCAGCTTCCCGGTGCACGCATGTGGGCCAGGGAGCTGTTCTTCCAGTTTCCGGCAGGGAGCTGCTCTTCCGGTTTTCGGCGCTCCCCCACGCACCCATGCCCACTCCTGTTTCGGCATTCGGTGCCGAAAAGGTTCACCAACACAGTATATAAAATGAGGGCAAACCCTACCTACACCCTTACTGACACTGATGATATTACCTAGTTTGGTAATGAAACATCTGCAAGAAACTGTCAGCTCAGAGAGGACGTGGACCTCCTAGTTTAACCCTGAACTACAAATATTCTATCAGATTAGGATATATTTCTACATTACTGCAGTTTTCTCCTCCTGCAATAAAATATGTAAGGGAATATCATTTGGACATGGATTTCTTACATCTAACAGAACCGAGACCCTGGTGTTGTGATCCAGGCCCAAGTAGGTAGTAGGAAACTCAGTCAGTTTAAAAACAAACAAACTTTATTTGAACAGCTGAGAATTACTCTGTGTAGTTCAACTAAATTAAAGTAAATTCCTCCCAACACAATTCCTCAGTCCTATCACCAACCTTGGTCCAATTAGACAAACTGCCAAAGGCTTTTCTTGGCAAAAGTTCAGAAGACACCGATACAAAAAAAATACAACAAGACGAAGCTATCAACGTTGTTTTCTGGCAAAGAGCCCAAACGCCATTGCTGGTCTTTTAAGCCTAATGGGAGGGGCCAATCATCTCTTGGCCCTACTCCCGAGTCGTCCTCTTTGCTTGAGCTACTCTTGCTTTCTGGCAGCTCTTCTCATGCATGCATTAGGAACAGGCTCCTCCTGTTCCTCTGCCTCACTACTATCACGCTCTGGAGGCTCTGGAGTCCACATCTCACTTCCCGATGGCCCTGGCCCCACCTCAGTCTCCAATGCAGAGCCCTCATCCGGGCCTTCCCCAGCCTCCAGGACTGGCCCATGCTCTTCTTCAGCCACATCACTGTCCGACTCCATCGCCAGCTCTGCAGGCCACAACACCTGGATGTGTGAACCTAGGCAAAAATATATCTGCAGACAACTTCCTTAGTGTCCACAAGAACCTACCGTATCTCATTCTAGTTTTGGAATTACCATTTTAAGGCTAAACAAAAGTTAAAATAAAGTTGGTCTATTGCAAAGCAAAGAACCAAATTCAAGAATCATTTCCTGCAAAGTCTTTGCAGTCCATCTCAGACCCCAGGTGTTCTCCAAAAATAAAAAGGCACACTCTGCTTACATGTCCAGACAAGCAACATCAAGGAAGAGTGAACTGAAGATTGATAGTGAGTCTCCCAAAGGGTAAGATTCAGGGGGGGGATGCAGCCGGTTCAGACCAGTTTGGATGTACAGGTAGCTCCAACAATCAGCTGGGAGCCAACTGGTTCGCTCCAACGATCAGGAGGGCCCGCCCGCTCCTGCACGCTTTTTTTACCTTTACCCTCTCAGGTGATTCACGCAGCAGAGTGGATTGCTGCGCCTCAGCTGTGTTTTAGCCCCCAGAAGTAACACGGAAGTTTAGTTTTGTCAAAACTACGCACGCACGAGCAAAACATGCAATCACCGAACCGGTTGTAGGATCGCACCACTGGTCAGGTTAGAAATGGTGGAAGCTGCCAAGCTTGCCAAGCTTGTCTCTAGGCAAATGGTTGCTTTGTGACTGGCCACGCCCACTGTGGGAGCCATTTTTGAGTGGGCAAATCTACCCACCACCACCGGCAGCCATTTTCATTGTGTATCCAAGACATGTTGTTAAAATGTCAAATGTTCCCACTGACTCAGAGCCTTGGCAATACTAAGGAAGGACTCAGATTGATTGAAACCTCTGGTTATTCTTTCAGTAGGGATATTAAACTTTTTCCAGAATTCTGTGTAGTGCATAAATGACATGTAGCAGATGTATAAACATTCTTTACAGCCCTCGAAGATGGGAAAGGTGTAATGGGGGCAAACAGTTTGGAAAATAGAATGATAAGCAGCCGCAGTGATTATGCCATAAAATTCTAGCCATTCCCACACAATACCCCAATACGTGGTTAGCATATAGCTAATATACTAAACTACTCCCTGAAGTCCACTTAATGAGCTGATATTTATCTTTTCAGTTGGGTGAAAATTGTATTCTGTTGAAATATCTGCCAGGTTAAAGCCTTTAGATATAATCTTACATAGCATCTCTTTTTAATATCTTACTATTATTTTCAGGATTTTTGGGAAGGGGCCATTATTTGACTAGCTGCACATGATTAAAATTTAACCGGATGCTCCCAGGAACTTTAGAGGAACAAAACCGTATCAGTTTATTTAATAACTTTCAAAGTGAAACTAAAGTCTTGTTCAAATCATGTCTCTTCTGATTTAATTAAATACCACCATGCATGCTATAAGTTTCTGGGAATTATTAACAGAGTTAATTAAAGACAGGAGATGATACTTTACTTATGAAATCAGTAGATTTTTTTTAAAAAAAACCACGATATTCCAAGCCTCCACTAAGAAAGAAAAAGAAAAATGGGCATTATTGGCAGCTGAACTTTTGAAATTTCACTGAACATAAAATACAGCATTTATTCTCAGATCTGAGATTACATGAGAAAACCTAGATTTAACCACAATGGGCACCATAGCTGTAATTCAATATGTTCTCATAGGAGCCAGATCTACTCTATTCTTTTGAAGAAAGCGTCGGCAACTAAAAATGTCAGAATCTAACCTGGCCCTAGAGAACAATGATTTCCCATTCCTTCTGAATCCTGTGATGGATGGAGCAATGTAATAAAATGTAGGGTGCTGAACCACACATATTGATATGACCAGGTTGTTTGTTGTTTAGAAATAAATTGAATAAATAAAAGAGCTAGGCTGTTTCTGGTTAGCATTTCTTCAGCTTACACTACACTCGTATCTCCAAGAGTTAAGAAAGATGGAGACCAAAGATTATGCAAGATAATTCCACTATATATAATCTCAGCCATGCAAAAAAGCAAAATCCATGCCAATATGCTATATGTTCAGGAATATTGCTTGCCATGGACAGCTTAAATAAAGAAACAAGTTATTAAAAGAAGGCATTATCTTTCCGACCAAGTTTTCCGTTCCAATGAATACAGCATCAGCCTGAGCCGAATTTCCTCTAATGGCTCTTCACAATGAAAATGAAAGCTGAAATTTGAAAAGTTTCAAAGACTGACAAAAACGTTTGAGTCCAGTATCCCTATGCATATGGCATTCTTGAAAAACAGGAAAAGGAAACTTAACATTTCCTTAGAAGTTTATTCCCCTGACACTATTTTAACACTGTCTGGATGCCCCTGCTAACAATATTTGCAGGCTAGCAGCAGTTCTATTAACACATTCTAGGAAAGCCTCTCACATTTTTAACTATCAGTGCAATTATTGCTGCTTGGATAGGAAACTGGTCTAACCCAAATCAAGCCCTCTGTCCATCTACCTTAAAGTTAGCCATATTGACTCTCAACAGCTTTCTAGCAAATTTTTTCTCAACCTTGGCAACTTTAAGAGGTGTTGATTTCAACTCGCAGAATTCCCCAGCCAACCACAGCTGGCTGGAAAATTCTGGGAATTGAAGTCCACGCCTCTTAAACTTGCCAAGATTGAGAAACACTGTTCTGAAACCACAGGTCTTTTTAAACTGGAAATACTAAGAACTGACCTGAGAGCTATCCAATGGCACTCACATATTAGAAAATATATACGGATATCCTGAACATAATCTATTTTAACTCCTCCCCTCAGGACGCTGCTATAGAGCAGGGGTCTCCGACCTTTGCACCTTTAAGCCTGAAGGACTTCAACTCCCAGAATTCCTCAGCTAGCTTTGCTGACTGGGAGATTCTGGGAGTTGAAGTCCTCCAGGATTAAACTTGCAAAGGTTGGAGACCCCTGCTATTGAGCATTGCATGCCAAAACAACTAGACACAATGATAGGGTTTTTTTCCTTGTGCCATCATTCTGCTGAACACTTAATTCCCACAGCATTGTCTCATTTCTCATCTTTTCTCAACTTCTCATCTTTCCTTCTATCTTCTCCTATTGGTATCTTAAAATTTATCAGTTGTTGTTTGTAACTTATGATTAATGATTGTAATTATGTTTTATGATCTATGATCTATTTTACTTGCTGTTTTTATGTACACTATGAGCTTATGCACCAAAGACAAATTCCTTTTGTGTCCAATCACACTTGGCCAATAAAGAATTCTATTCTATTCTATTCTATTCTATTCTATTCTATTCTATTCTATTCTATTCTATTCTATTATTTTAAAGGAATTCTGAGGTCTACAGTAGAACTTTTTTCACCCATTAACAGGTAACAATTTTGAATTCAATTCAACAGAAAGAGAATTGCAACAAGAATGGTACCCAAGTTCAGAAATAAAGTTCCCAATGAGCAGAATTAAACAACAATTCAAATGTGCATGAAAGATAAGCTGAAAGCTCTCTACGTAGTTATTAAAATCTAAAGTATAGAATAAAGACAAATCTGGAGTAGTAATATTAGATACAAAAAAGATTCCAATACTAAGAGTCCACATTTCAAAAGCAACTACCAAAAACTACATTTAAATCATATTTCAATTGTCCAAATCATGCTCTATTTTGTGTGGGGCAGGGTGTACTTTAACTACTAGGGGGTAACTTCGATCTCACCATATTGGATAGAGAAGGCTTACCTACAAAAAGCAGAATATTTTCTCTGATAGTATAAAGCTGATTAGCCATTATTATTCTAAGAAGTTTGTTCCTCCAATGGTCCCTCGGCTTAAAATATAAAGGAGCTGTGCTGCTGCAGTGGTTAGAATGCAGTACTGCAAGCTACTTCTGCTGACTGCCAGCTGACTGCAGTTCGACAGTTCAATTCTCTCCAGCTCAAGGTGGACTCAGCCTTCCATCCTTCTGAGGTCGGTAAAATGAGGACCCAGCTTGTTGGAGGCAATATGCTGACTATGTAAACAGAGAGGGCTGTAAAGCACCGTGAAGCGGTATATAAGTCTAGGTGCTGTTGCTATTGCTATAAAACATCTGCAACAACGTTTGCATCATATCTTGCTGGCAGTTTGATAGTCCCTGAAATGCTTTCAATTCTCCGGTGACTGTGGAAGGCGAAAATGAACAAGTTAGAAACTATTTTACATTCATATACATGCAAAAGGTCTGCTTTCCTACCAGATCCATGATTATCTTGGAGAATAAATGGGTGGGAGAAAGCCAAAAATGATGAAAATGGCAAACAAGACATTACTGAAGAATGTTATACTCTAAACAATGTGTGCGGTTAAAAATAATTTTGACTGAAATTTACCATGGATTGAAATATATACTATTTATAGTAATCAGGCAGCCTATGTCAAAAGAGTATTTGCAGCAGCTCAAGGACTATAGGAGGTCACCAAAACTATTTAATCCTGTTTTTTTCTGTCTCGTGACAATGCTGAATATGAAATCCTACATTAATTGAAACATATTCCATTCTCTGTTTTAAATGTCATTCTTCTCCTCTTTATGCTTTTTCTTAAAATCCATAAGATTTTGGTTTGGTTGAAATACTGAGCTTGTCGATCAGAAAGGTTGGCAGTTGGGCGGTTTGAATCCCTATTATAGGTCTCCTGAGTGAGCAGGGGGTTGGACTAGATGACCTCCAAGGTCCCTTCCAACTCTGTTACTGTTAAACTAATGTTACAATAGGAAATTTTCAAATCCACGGAATATAAATATAGTTCTGTTGTTTCATTGAACGAAGAACCTCTTCTTTTTTTTTCTCACAAGAGCTTTCCAACAAATTGGCATGGGGTCTATTGCTAATTAATTCTTAATTTCACTGTTGTTTGCTTTGATTGGGTCACTATAACAGCAGGAAGATTTGCAATTAAAGATGCAATCACAGAGTTTGTGTAAGATATTATTATTATTATTATTATTATTATTATTAATTTTATCTACGGACTGCCAAAACTTGAAGAACTCTTGACAGTTTATAAATAAGATATACAAACAACAAAGTTCATTGTACAAAGAGTACACCAATAAAACATTTGCACACGATCTGAAAATATAAAGCAACATTAAATTAATCAGATCAAAGCATTACCAAATCAAGGTAGGATCAAGACTGTCCAAAACAGCTTTGGTTTTGAGCAGCTTCCAGAAGACAATTGGGGTGGGAGCCAGTTGGATGTCCAGTGGAAGATAGCTTCCAATGATCAAATTATACGATAATCAGAGGCTTGAAATTCCATGAAATCTCAATTATCCCTTCTTCCTTCTGTTTTGAAGCAACTTTCAAAACTGACCTACAAATAAACACTTTCAGCCTAAATAGGAAGAAGACAAACAGTGCCAGCTGATCTGTTTCTAAAACTTTCTGGTCAATTTCACTCCTATTTACTTTTTCTGGGCTGTATCTACACCCAGGTAAAGAACTGGAAGGAGGGAGAGACAAGACCTTCAAACAGTCAAAACAGCTGGGATGAGTTGTATTTCATACTGGAATTAGAAGAGTTGGAAAAGGCAAGCAACCTCAGAGGTTTTTAGTCTTTCTTCAAAGGGACATCACTTTGTCACTCTCCCACCACTGGCGGTAGGGATTCAAATTTTTTTACTACAGGTTCTGTGGGTGTGGCTTGGTGGGCGTGGCATGGCTTGGTGGATGTGGCTTGGTGGGCGTGGCAGGGGAAGGATACTGTAAAGTCTCCATTCCCACTCCACTCCAGGGGAAGGTTACTGCAAAATCCCCATTTCCTCCCGATCAGCTGGGACTCGGGAGGCTGAGAATCGATGGAGGCAGGGCCAGTCAGAGGTGGTATTTACCGGTTCTCCGAACTACTCAAAATTTCCTCTACCAGTTCTCCAGAACTGGTCAGAACCTGCTGACTACCACCTCTGCCTACCGCATAAATTTAATGCTTCGTGTGACTTTGTCCTGGCAGCTACCCTTTGATCCTTTAACCAAGGCAGATATTTAGGATTTCAGACCATAATCTTTTGCGGCCCCATCTAAAATTGTGGCAGATCAAAGCTGGAGACTTCTATGTCCAAAACATGAGCTATATCAGTATATTTGATAACTAAAGCTTTATGATATCATGGCACTACAACATTTATGATAATATAAATGGTATTGACTTGTGGGAAAAACTGGCAGGGAGCATTGAAAATGGTGATCACATCAGGGGTGAAATGCTACCGGTTCACACCGGTTCGGGCAAACTGGTAGCAGCTATGGTGCCTGGTTCGGAGAATCGGTAGCGGCGGCAGCATGAGGCTCGGCCCACTCGCCCGGACATCATTACTTCCTGGAAGTAACCTGTTTTTGACCCTCTGCACATGCGCAGAAGGCTTTGTGCATGTGCAGAGGGTCCAAAATCGCATATGAAACGCAGGCACTTCTGAACCAGTAGGGAAGGTAAGTATTTATTTATTTATTTATTTATTTATTATTTAAATTTGTATACCGCCCTTCTCCCGAAGGACTCAGGGCGGTTCACAGCCAAGTAAAATGCACAATACATACAATTAAAATACTAATAAAAAACTTATTTAAATTGGCCATAATTAAAATTTGGAAGTAAAACCCATTTAAAAACCCATAACTTAAAAAACTAACCCAGTCCAGCGCAGATAAATAAGTAAGTTTTGAGCTCGCGGCGAAAGGTTCGGAGGTCCGGAAGTTGACGAAGACCTGGGGAGCTCGTTCCAGAGGCGGGGCCCCACAGAAGGCCCGTCCCTGGGTGTCGCCAGACGACATTGTCGCGCCGACGGCACCCTGAGGAGTCCCTCTCTGTGAGAGCGCACGGGTCGGTGAGAGGTATTTGGTAGCAGCAGGCGGTCCCGTAAGTAACCCGGCCCTATGCCATGGAGCGCTTTAAAGACGTTCACCAACACCTTGAAGCGCACCCGGAAGGCCACAGGTAGCCAGTGCAGCCTCGCAGGATAGGTGTCACTCGGGAGCCACGAGGGGCTCCTCTATCACCAGCGCAGCTGCATTCTGGACCAACTGCAGCCTCCGGATGCCCTTCAGGGGAGCCCCATGTAGAGCATTGCAGTAGTCAGGCGAGACGTCACAAGGGCATGAGTGACTGTGCACAGGGCATCCCGGTCTAGAAAGGGGCGCAACTGGCGCACCAGGCGAACCTGGTGGAAAGCTCTCCTGGAGACGGCCGTCAAATGATCTTCAAAAGACAGCCGTGCATCCAGGAGAACGCCCAAATTACGCACCCTCTCCATCGGGGCCAATAACTCGCTCCCGACAGTCAGCCGCGGACTCAGCTGACTGTACCGGGATGCCGGCATCCACAGCCACTCCGTCTTGGAGGGATTGAGCTTGAGCCTGTTTCTCCCCATCCAGACCCGTACGGCTTCCAAACACCGGGACAGCACTTCGATAGCTTCATTGGGGTGGCCCGGTGTGGAAAAGTACAGCTGGGTGTCATCAGCGTACAGCTGGTACCTCACACCGAAGCCACTGATGATCTCACCCAGCGGCTTCATATAGATGTTGAACAGAAGGGGCGAGAGAATCGACCCCTGCGGCACCCACAAGTGAGGCGCGCGGGTCGACCTCTGCCCCCGTCAACACCGTCTGCGACCGGTCGGAGAGATAGGAGGAGACCCACCGATAAACGGTGCCTCTCACTCCCAGTCCCCCCAACCGGCGCAGCAGGATACCATGGTCGATGGTATCAAAAGCTGCTGAGAGGTCTAATAGGACCAGGGCAGAGGAATAACCCCTATCCCTGGCCCTCCAGAGATCATCCACCAACGCGACCAAAGCCGTCTCAGTGCTGTAACCGGGTCGGAAGCCGGACTGGAACGGGTCCAGATAGACAGTTTCCTCCAGGTGCAGGGGAAACTGATATGCCACCATACTCTCTACAACCTTCGCATGAGCGGGTTGGAGACCGGACGATAATTACCTAAAACAGCCGGGTCCAGGGAAGGCTTCTTGAGGAGGGGCCTCACCACCGCCTCTTTCAAGGCGGCCGGAAAGACTCCCTCCAACAAGGAAGCACTCGTAATCCCCTGGAGCCAGCCTCGTGTCACCTCCTGAGTGGCCAGCACCAGCCAGGAGGGGCACGGGTCCAGTAGATTTCACCCCTGGATCACATGTCACAGGTTTGCCACATTTCAATCCCATGGGAGTCACAGGTCCTAGATTTTGGATGCATTTTTTAAAATTAGTCCATTTGAAGTAAGAGTGTTCAAAAACTGTTGTCCCATGATGCACCATTTCACGCAGATGAAGGTTACAAAGAGGCAAACAGACAGGAGAGTTTGGATAATACATAGATTTCTAGTCTCTGTATTTCAAGAAATTGACGGTTGCTTTTCAACACTACTGATTGATAAGATGCATCTTAGTTACCAAAAGTATATTTGTATGTTCTTTCATACATAGATCTAATAATATTTTATTGCCTGCCTGTGTGTTTAATTTCTCTGTTTGTTTATTCATTTATTCATTCAATTTTATCACTTTTTGAGATGTTCTGGAATTCTCAACATTCTAGTCAGTAATGATATCGGATTTCTTTTTTCTTTTTTTTTATTTATCAAGCATATATAAGATAACAGATAAAAATATAAACATGATTATGAATACGAATAAAAAGGGACATTAGGACAGGGACAGTAGGCACTTTGGTGCACTTATGCATGCTGGTTAGGATGTTGGGAGTTACAGATCAGCAACATCTACCAAAAAATAGATTCCTCCACATTTCAACCTTTATGGACTGAGCAGTAGTTTCCACCAGGTTTTGGAATTGGATAATTGACCCAAACCAAGCTGAACCATTACCCTATGTTAATCATAATATAATAATAATAACAACAGAGTTGGAAGGGAGCTTGGAGGCCTTCTAGTCCAACCCCCTGCCCAGGCAGGAAACCCTACACCATCTCAGTCAGATGGTTATCCAACATTTTCTTAAAAATTTCCAGTGTTGGAGCATTTACAACTTCTGCAGACAAGTTGTTCCACTTATTAATTGTTCTAACTGTCAGGAAATTTCTCCTTAGTTCTAAGTTGCTTCTTTCCTTGATTAGTTTCCACCCATTGCTTCTTGTTCTACCCTCAGGTGTTTTGGAGTTCTATTTATTTATTTATTTATATTGACTTTGTTGTTCTATTTAGAGACCTGCCATTGCTACTGCACTATAGGTGCTATATCAAGCACTGATTTTCTAGCCTTACAATGTGAATTTAATTAACAGGATAAATAAATAACTAGTTTCCAATGGCTGTTCTTAAGTTAAGACTTCCTTCAACTTTCTTTACCAAGAGAAATCAGTTAACGCTGTAGAATTAGCAGGCTTAAGACTCAAACCTAATGGGTGGTTTAATCTGTTCCACATGAAGCAGAGAAAAATAGAGGCTCCTAAAGACCACACCAGTAGTATTACATGCTGACATCCATTTTTCAATCTCAGCCTTTCGTTTTATAGGCAAGGGATGCACTGCAAGGACAGAAGGCGGTCTTAGAGAACGCAGCTACATCCTGTTTTGGTTTTGCACATCTGATATTCATTCTTCCATAAGGCAGTTTGGAAACGTTCATCGTTCTTCTTTCCAATATTGTCACCAAAGCACCTCCTCCTTAGTTCTATACAGCTAGTTATCTAGAGAATTCCATATGCTTCACTGATATTAATTAGCTGGAGCAGCGTTTCCCAAACCTAGCAACTTTTAAAATGTACTTCTGTTTCTAGGATTCCTGGGAGTTGAAGTCCGTACATCTTAAAGTTGCTGAGGTTTAGAAACACGGAGCTAGGGAAAGAGAAAGGAAGCTGCAAATCCCAATAATTTACAGTCCACAAATTCTTCTACACATGTTGAGGCAAAGTAGAATTAATAAAACAAGCTTCAACATTCTGTATATTGAAGATTCTTCACATTCTCCTTTCCACTTGGTTTCCTTCTTATGTACATACCTAGGGACATGACGAAAAGGCAGTGTTCTCCAATAGATGTAAAGCTCACCCGAATGTAGGAAATCTAGTTTTGAATCCTCCCGTCCTTGTTTGTATATTCTGTATGTTGCCACAAACAAATCACTAAATTATTCTTAATTCATCAATATGTAAAATAAGAATAATGCTGCCATACCAAGAGAATGCTTCTGAGGACAACCAATATGAAGAACAGTTACAGGAATTGGGTATGTCTAGCCTAGTGAAAAGAAGAACTAGGGGTGACATGATAGCAGTATTTGAGGGGCTGCCACAAAGAAGAGGGAGTCAAGCTATTCTCCAAAGCACCAGGATGGAAGGCTGAGTCAACCTTGGGCCTGGTGGGGCTTGAACCTGCAGTAACTGCAAGCAGCTGCTGTTAATAATAGACTGCATTAGTCTGTTGAGCCACCAGAGGCCCCTTCCAAGCACAGCATAAAAAGAATAAGCATATCAATCAAACTCAACGTATGGTGAACATCAACCTTTGAACTTCCAAACATTATGAAAACAGTGGAAAACCTTCTTCGTTTGAACACCCAGAATAAGGAATAAGTTATTCAGTACTGCTAGTAGAGCCCATTGTTTCCATCTCACAATGTCACCTATAAAAGTGTCCATTCTCATCCCAACTGATCATGCAAACCATCATTGACACTGACACTCCACAGCCTGTAAACCTAGTTTAGAAACCCAGTAGTCAACTTATTTAATTAATTAATTAATTCATTCATTCATTCTTTTTCTTCCTTTTTTAAAAATTCTGTTATGTTAGTCTGTTAATTCTAAGTAAAAACTAAATTAAAACAAGCAGGATCTTATTTTACTGGTACAGGCAGTACTTGAATTCAGAATGAGTTCTGCTAACTTTATCTTAAACCTGAATTTGTATGTGAGTCAGAACTTGTACTTACAGATAGACTGCTTATTACTGAAATTGGTGATTGGCAGTCTCACTCCTTGGGCCAAGAAGCACTGAAGTCTTGCAGTGTTTTTAGGAATCAGGCTATATATCAAAACAGTGTGGCTTCAACAATTGCTGAAAGTTTCGCATGGCTTCAGCCCTTTGTAGGCTTAAGAAAGGAGAATGCCATTTGTCCTTTTTAATACTAGATGGTTTACTGATATCTAGGGATTGTCCTTAAATTAGAACCTTCTTAACCCAGGGACTGTCTGTGTGGAATACAATTTCCATTATGAAGTTCCTCTTTATCCTTTGAGCCTAGGAGATAATTACCTTACTCCAAAGCAGTTTGTTTTGGGTTTTTTGCATGCTAGTTAACTGTATGAAAATGATTTTTGTTTACTTTTGGGTCTATTACAAAGGTTGATCTGAAATGAGTAAGTTTTTCCTAACACTGCACGAAGGATGCTAAGACCAGCAATGTGACTCAAAATCTGAGGCAACCATTAAGTCCCAAGGACAGAATCCTTGCATGGAAATGTTTTAAAAAAGATTAACCGAGACCTAGCGGAAAAGACAAATGTTTTGTTTCTCTTTAACTCTATAGCCTTTGTTTCTATTTTTTTTTAATCTCCAATCAGAGGAGACCCAGAAATGAAGAGATGGACTGAACCAATGCAGTCACACTCAGTTTGCAAAAGGGTTGGAGGCAAGAAGTTATCTGAAAGAAACAGGAAATCCCAAACACAAGAGGTTACAGTGCCCCAGAAAACTCTAGTAAAAGTATCATGCTTTCTTACCCCCATGAAAAGTCAACAACCAGCCAGTATGTTCTGTGATTAGTCCCATCTAAAGATGAGTCAATCGCTCCAAATGCCAGAAAGCTTTTATGGGTACAATATTCTTGCCAAATTCCAACTCGCTTCAGGAAGGATTTTCGAGTGTTTATTCTGATATAAATAAGGGTTCATCATACCTAGATTTAGTTCATACAAAACACCACAACAGGGTTTGTTTAACCACAGAAGAACATGCTGCAGAGATTTGATTCATACATCACATTAACCCTAAACAAGTCGTGGCTTATCGCCAGAGATGGTATTCAGCCAGTTCAGACCAGTTCAGGCGAACCAGTAGCGGAAATCACTGGTGGGCCTGCCCACCCGCCCTGGCTCTATGCTGTCCTATTTAGGCATGTTTTTGAGGCCGGGCACATGCGCGGAAAACGAGCGCACGAGCAAAGTGCAAGCATAGAAGGTCGGGCGCATGTGCCACGGTGGTCACATTTTTGGTGCTGGGCAAACCAGTAGGTAAATTATGTGAATCCCATATCTGCTTAGGGTGCTGAGCAAAACAGTCCTTGGTCCTTGGATGTAAGAGTAATCAGGATAGCAGCACATCAATCATTGGGTGAAACACAATGGATGTGTGCAACTCATGTACAACTGTACAGGACAGAAATGCAGGCAATCCTCGATTCACAACTACAGGGTAGAAGCCACCACAGAGAAGACCCTTTTATTTGGTCCACTCACCTCTTTGACTTTATACTATGGGTTTTAATGATTTGTCCTCAACTTATGACCACTTAAGAGCCCAACATTTCTGTTTGTTGTGTCTTGTCCGCTCTCACCGCAGCCGGGGTCTGCTTATCTGCTCCCGAACATGGAGGAATGTATGCCTCCCGGCCCCAGTTCTGGCTCCATGCCCAGACAAGCTGCAGAGGAGGGGGCACCTCCCGGTCCCAGCCCTGGCTCCATGCCCAAGCAGGCTGCAGAGGAGGGAGCATCCCCCGGCCCCAGCCCTGGCTCCATGCCCAGGCAAACGAAGCAGCTAGACCCCTCCCCCTCCTCCACAGCATGTGAGCCTGAGGAAAGTTTACTTCCAACAACAGCTGATTGGAGTGACCCTCGCATCAGAAGATTGGATAGGCGGAGGCAACAGAAGGAAGGGAGGGGCAGGCCTTAATGAGTGCTGAGTCATGGAGCCACACCCCATGGCCTATATAAAGGATCTGCTTTCTGGCAGTCTCTGAGCCAGGCAAAGTCGAACTTATCTTGCTGAAGTCACTTACTGGTCTCCTGCCTGCTCTGAGGACTTTGTTAGGACTTTGGGCAGAGCTGCAGAGGCAAGCCTGATTCGGATTTCCCTGACCCGGCCGTCAGCGGAGGAGTGGGACACGACACTGTTGTTAAGTAAGGCAGGGGTTAAGTGGGTTGTGCCCCATTTTACATCCTTTCTCGCCACTGTTTTGAAGTGAATCACTGCAGTTGTTAAGTCAATAACACAGTTGTTAAGTGACTCTGGCTTTCCCATTGACTTCACTTGTCAGAAGGGTCGCAAAAGGTGATTCACATGACTACAGGGTACATCATAAATACATGCCAGTTGCCAAGCATCTGAACTTTCATCACATGATCACAGGAAGGCTACAGTAAGCATAAGTGTGAAAACCAGGCATAGGTCACTTCTTCAATGCCGCTGTGACTTCAAACAGTCGCTAAATGAATGGTTATAAGGTGAGGACTACCTATATGCAAGAACCACTACCTCAACAATGAAGGCTGAAATTTTCTTTAGGTCCCTGGAGAAGCAAGATGATATTGGGTAGCTCATGTAAACACCTCCCTAATTCACTTAGGTATAAATGGAGGAAGGTAAAGACAATCAGAGTGGGACGCGGTGGCTTAGTGGGTAAGACACTGAGCTTGTCGATCGAAAGGTCGGCAGTTCAGCGGTTCGAATCCCTAATGCCGCGTAACGGGGTGAGCTCCCGTTACTTGTCCCAGCTTCTGCCAACCTAGCAGTTCGAAAGCACGTAAAAAATGCAAGTAGAAAAATAGGGACCACCTTTGGTGGGAAGGTAACAGCGTTCTGTGCGCCTTTGGCGTTGAGTCATGCCGGCCACATGACCACAGAGATGTCTTTGGACAGCGCTGGCTCTTTGGCTTTGAAACGGAGATGAGCACCGCCCCCTAGAGTCGGGAACGACTAGCATGTATGTGCGAGGGGAACCTTTACCTTAAAGACAATCAGACTTCTGATAGTCTTTACTTACTACTTTAACATAGACTTATAGTCTATCTCAGTAAAGTATATTTCCAGCGCTCCTATGAAAATGATTTCCTAGTCAAGTCTGTCTAGTGTAGCTGACCACAATTGACTTGGAAACAGTTTAATATTACCGGTTCCTGCTGTGAGTTAAATGCGAAAGCTGGGAATAATGCCAGAAACTTCCATACATTTCTGGTCAAACTTTTCTTTTAGGAGGGACATTAGACACAATTCTGACTCTTTTATTTGGCATGCCAGAAGTCACAAAAATTCACAGCCTATGCCTACACTCTTTCATTTGGAACAACCCATCACCCAAAGAGGCATACTCCAAACAAACGTGAGGTTTTAATCAAAATTAAATATTTAGTGTTTTGCACCTGGACTGAAACTCCCTTTAAATCCAGTCAATTCAGGACCCGGATGATTTATATGGGTTGGAACTGAAAATTTGAATTCCTGTCTCACCAAAAGCTTAATCGACTCTAAGCAAATTAACTCAATGTTTGAAGAAAGCTGATGCTGAAATGTTCAACCGATTAACACAACCTGCAGATGTTGTGTTCGGAAAAAAATCAAAGCTATTGTGATAAGTATTTTGGAGTTTGGGGAAATATGTACTTGTACTTTTGCCCGATCACTGTCTAAATGAAGAGTGATTTCGTTGCTCTAACAAGAGCAATCATGTTGGAGCAATGAAAAATTCAAATGTGTTTCATCTATTTTGGACTTCTACCTGTGAGGTGAAAATTCAAATCTCAGTCCAGCTACAAACTCACTGGGTGGCCTTATGCGATTCGCTACCTTGTGGGTCTCAATTCCCAATCATTAACAGTGAGAAGAATGGTGACTTAATTCACAGGCTCAGGATGAATGAGGTAAGGAAATGCGCTGGCTATACATCTTAAATAAATAAATTAAACTAATACAACTGGAAGGAGATGCTATTGCCTCTGCCACATCACAGGTGGTTAAATTTGCTTTTGGTATTGATTAACCTGCACTAAAATCTCTGGGAATCCCTCAAATTCAGATAGGCTGAAGAAAATATGTAACATATGTAGAGTTACATGAAAGAGACAGCATATATGCATTCATGCACGTATCTATGTATATATCTATGTATGTATACATCCAATATACAGTTTCTCATTAAAATCATCCAAATGGCAACCACAGAGCATCTTGATTTCACAATTTCATAGAGGTAGTCCTCAACTTACAACAGTTTGTTTAGTGACCATTCAAAGTTACAATGGCGCTGAACAAAATGACTTACGACCATTTTTCACACTTACGACCGTTGCAGCATCCCCATGGTCATGTCAACAAACGTTTAAGAACATGCAGGTAGTCGTGAGTCACTTTTTTTTTTAGTGCTGTTGTAACTTCAGACAGTCACTACATGAACTGTTGTAAATTGTGGACTACTTGTAATCCATTATGCCTATACCAATGATGGCGAACCTATGGCATGCGTGCCAGAAATGGCATGCAGAGCCATCTCTCCGGGCACACCAGCTGTCGCCCGTTGCTCTTCCGGGTTCCGGTGTGCACATGTGCGCCAGCCAGCTGGTCTTTGTGCGCTTGGGAGCGCTGGAAACTGGAAGAGCAGCTCCCTGGCATGCATGTGCATGCTAGGAAGCTGAGCTTCCGGTTTCCGGCGCATACATGCGTCCTGGCCAGGTAGTCTTCATGCACGTATGCGTACCAGAAACTGGAAGACCAGGAGACTGGCACGTGCATGTGCACCAGAGAACTGCTCTTCCAGTTTCTGGCGCTCCCGTAAGTAAGCTGCTCTTCCTGTTTCCTGTGGTCACACACACATCTGGGAGTGAAGGGTGGACTCGGGAGCCTCCAGAGGCGGACAGCAGAGAGGCAGAGGAACAGGAGGAGCCTGTTCCTAGTGCACGCATGCGAAGAGCTGCCAGAAGGCAAGAGCAGCTGAAGAAAAAAGGACAACATGGGAGTAAGGCCAGAAGATGATTGGCCACTCCCATAAGGCTTAAAAGAGCAACAACAAGCCATTGGATTCCTTGTAGGAAAGCAACGTTGATTTCCATGCTTCTTGTCAGCGTCTGTTGAACTTTGTGGGGTTTTTGCCAAGAAAAGCCTTTGACAGGTTGCCAAAGACATCAAAGATTGATGATAAGGCCCACGGACTGGTTATTCAGAATTTTGTTTTGGATGAAGCTGAGAATGAATTAATTCTCAGCTGTTTTAATAAAATAAGTTTGTTGAGGACTGAATTGTGTTTAGTAATCACTACTTGGGCCTTGGTCGCAACACTTTCATTGTAATTTACGGGCTGCTGTTTGTGGGACTGTTGAGGATGGCTTGTCTTCAAGGTACCATGGGATGGAGTCTTACCTGGTCGTTGGAAGGCCATTTGTTGGAACATTTACTGAGAGTAATAAAGGACTCTCTAGAAGCCTGCCTTGCCTTGACCACCTGGGTCATAACATAAATAATAAAGGCCTATGCACCAGGGGTGGTATTCACTTACCTTCGCTACCGTTCGCAAATGTGTACACGCATGTGCAGGGCCTTCGACACATGTGCAGAGCGTCAAAAAAGTGGATAAATGGGATGTGATTACATCCAGGCAGGTAGGTGGATCCACCTGCGGCCACCGCTACCAGTTCATCCAAACCGGATAGAATCGGCTGAATACCACGACTGCTATGCACTATATTCCTGATAGTTCTGTAAACGTCCCTCCATTACAAAAATGATCTGCCACCAGGATGTGCTAGCCAATGGGAGAAGGGAAAACCTTTTGTAACACTGCTAATTTAAAGTCCTCTTTAGCATCGATGTGGCTATTTCAATCTTGAGCCAGATTCATGAGACTCATAAGACTGGCTCCAGTACATAATCCTAGCCAGACACAAACGTAGGTATGTATTCATTTAATAAAATAAAATTACATGACTGCCCAACTCACACATGGTGACTCCGGGTGGCTTACAAAATTAAAAATTCATATTACAATAACCCATAAATCCCCAACACCCACCCCCCATGTCAGCAACACCACAAAAACAGACCAGCCACAGATCCACTAACATGTCTTACAGAGCCATCTGGAAAAATATTAAGGTGGGGAGCATCTGATAACCTGTGGAATGAGATTCCATAGGGTAGGAGCCACCACTGAGAAGGCCCTTTAACTTGGTCCCACTCACCTCATTCACATTATACAACAGATTTTAATGATTTGCAAAATGCAGGAACAAAGAGCACTAATCCTCCCCCTATGTTATCATTATTCACCCTGTATTAATACAAGTAGTCCTCAACTTACAACCACTCACAGGCCCAACATTTCTGTTGCTAAGCAAGGCAGTTGTTAAGTGAGTCGTGTCCCATTTTTTGCCACGGTTGTTAAGCAAATCACTGCAGTTGTTCAGTGGTTGTGAAATGAATCTGGCATTTCCATTGACTTTGCTTGTCAGAAGCCTGCTGGGAATGTCACAAATAGTGATCACATGACCTCAGGATAATGCAACCATCATAAATACATGCCAGTTGCCAAGCACCCAAATTTTGATCACATGACCATGGGATTACTGCAACAGTCATTAAATGTGAAAAACAGATATATGTCACTTTCTTCAGTACCATTTTAACTTTGAAGGGGCACTAAATGAATGGTTGTAAGTTGAGGAGTACCTCTATTACAACTGGACTGATACTTTCCATAGTTGATGTTAACCAGGATACTCCACTAAACCAATGTTTCAAGCCAGGCTGGATCCAGAACAAAGAGAGTAAGAGGATCAAACCATTCCAATATGACATTTGGGGATTGAAGGTATTTAAAATTTGCACTGGACTTCAACTAGATTACGATATAGCACTGAAAGAACTACAGAGTTGAAGGCATAATTTAAAAAAAAAAAGTTAGCAGCGCAATAAACTAGAAAACGTGGTAGCAAAAGGAAGGAAATTTCATCTTGTATTCTTGTCAATTTGATATTATTTGTTTGTTTTGCCTTGTTGCTATTTTAATTTGTAATTTTTATTTTTAAAAAAGTAAGAAAAGCTCACTCTGTAAATTCATAAACAAATACCTATCAAAATATGCAGGTCCAACCATAATTGAGAGTATTTTCATATAAATACACCTCTTCACAACCCTGTAATCCCTTAATTCGGAGTAGAGTCGGGACAACTGGTTGAGCGTTTACCTGCCGGATGCCCTTCCTGATGCCTATGTGGAGTTTGCAGCAGATTTTTTTTTCTTTGCGCCCTAGGAGTTGACTTTGTATATAAATATACAAATAGGATGAGACTATTGCCTTACACAATGTAAGCCGCCCTGAGTCTTCGGAGAAGGGCGGGATATAAATGTAAATTAAAAAAAACAAAAAACTAGCTTGGACTCTCAACCTTATGAATGGTAGGCAAGAGTCTTCACCAGTCCACCATGCTACTCTTTCAAATAGGCACACTATAGCCCATTTTATTCCACTGTAAGCTAATAACAATATTGCAAGAAAGAGCCAAATCTATGCATTAAAATCCAAATTTACACAAGGCATTCAAATCCTCCTGCCATCAAGCTCACATCCACATCCTAGCAGCATAATCTAGCATCTGTCAAAAGGACACTTCATCTGCTTAGTTCCTTTTAGGTGGCCTATTTCTCCCCCCCCCCCCCTTCTCTAATTCTAGTTCCTGTTCTGCACAGTTTCTCTAGGAAAAGTGATGCCTTGCAATCCGAAGAAACTCTGGGCTAAAGAAACTCTGGGCTACGGTGAGCAATGCTGTTATCGGAAAGGCTGACCTTCGGTGGAATACCAAGTTTGCAAGCCTCACCATAAATGGAATCTCCAGGCTCCCAATATTTAGAAAAGGCAACCGTCATCCATTTTACAGCTGCACACGGCTGGCCTTATTAAGACATTGAAGTGACAGCTCACAGGGGGAATCTTTGGAATGTTCTCACTAACAGAGACCAGAAAACGTGGTCGTGTCACATGAGCTGCAAATCAACTATTCCAAGACAAAGGGTATAATCTTGCCCATTAATTTGCTAGCATAGATAACTGCAGGGGAAAGCTTTTTAAAAGAATTCAAATCAGGCTATTAGAAAGAATTAAAGTTAATACAAACTACCAAAAGTGCAGAGAGGAGAGGAGAGAAGAGGACAGGGCAGAAGGAAGGGAAGGAAAAAAGTAAGAAAAAAGGAAGGATAGGGAAGGGAAGGGAAGGGAAGAGGGGAGGGAGAAGAGGGGAGGGGAAGGGAGGGGAGGGGAAGGGAAGGGCAGAAGGAAGGGAATGAGAAAAGTTATGAAGGGGGAAGAGAAGGGGGAGGATGGACGGGAAGGGACGAAAGGAAAGGAAAGGAAAGGAAAGGAAAGGAAAGGAAAGGAAAGGAAAGGAAAGGAAAGGAAAGGAAAGGAAAGGAAAGGAAAGGAAAGGAAAGGAGTAATTTTCCCTTCAATCCAACAAGTAAAAACAATTTTAATAGCTTATCACCCTCTCTAAATACAACTCTTTACACATAACTCATCTCTTAATGGAAAAAAAAAAGTCCAAAAGTCTTGTGGGAAAGAGGAAACAGATACTTAATGCTGTGGCTTTGACAGATATGGACCTGAGCAAAATTACCACCCAGATAGAATTTTATTGGATCAACCCTTCTTATCATCTTGGCAGTTGCCAGAGCAATGAATATATATATATATATATACCGTATATACTCGAATATAAGCCGATCCGAGTATAAGCCGAGGTCCCCAATTTTACCCCAAAAAACTGGGGTAAACTGGGGACTCGAGTATAAGCCGAGGGAGGGAAATGAGGCAGCTACCGGTCAGGGAAAGCCTCCCTCCCTCAGCCGAGAAGGCTGGCGGCTCCCCCGCCCCGCCCTCTCACTGCACCGGCAGGGCTTCCCCGCGCTAATGCAAAAGCCCGCCAAGTTTGCACCATCCGGTATAATGTGAAAAAAAGAAAAAAACAAAAACCTCGAGTATAAGCCGTATATACTCGAGTATAAGCCGAGGGGACGTTTTTCAGCACAAAAAACATGCTGAAAAACTCGGCTTATACTCGAGTATATACGGTATATATATTTGTTTTCTGAGGTTTTCGCGGATGTTTGTATGCAGATCGGGTTTTCTCCCGCGTAAAATTAGAAGTGTCTTGCCGACGTTTCAACGAAGTCTCATTCGTCATCTTCAGGCTTCAGCTTCGTGCTTCTAGGAGTAATGTGTGATAGCAGCTGTTTCTTCCTTTTAACTTTCTTCCTTTTTTCTCTTAACCCCCACTAGCAGTTAAAAGAAAGAAACAGCTGCAATCACACATTGCTCCTAGAAGCACAAAGCTGAAGCCTGAAGATGACGAATGAGACTTCGTCAAAACGTCGCCAAGACACTTCTAATTTTACGCGGGAGAAAACCCGAATAAGCAAAGACCTACACATATATATATATATAAATATATAAAATTTATTCTAGCTATCAGTCCGTTGGCATGCTTTGTTTGCTCATAACATGGTATAATACTGCATTTGCAATATCCACTAACTTGATGTCAAGTCGGCAAGGATATTTTATAAGACCATGATCACCTAAGCAAATGAAAGATAAGGCTTAGGACACCAATTCTAGACCTCCAGTAAGGAAGCAAAGACATTTCGTGTTTGCTCCTTTTTCTGATTTTGTGCATATACAACTGATGTGAATCTATGTCTTGCCATGAGGACCAAGCTCAACCTTTCAGTTTCTACACTCCACCAAGTCATTGCGAACACCATAAAAAAAGAACGGCCAGAGTAAAAAGAAGTGTTTGATTTAAAGAAATACAATTAATTGTGAATTGAATGAATTAAACTATGGAAATCCCTTACGGACTTTTTGCATAAACATGAAAAAAACTGAACATGTCATTTATGGTTTTGATGATTAGATAGGATAAATGACAGCAGAACAAAACAAACAAACAAGATGAAACATTTCTAACATTTAACATAGGCAGTGGCATTTATATCCATTTACCCACAAAAATTACCCTGTGAGATAAGTTGGGCTGCAAGAGAGGGATTAGCCCAGTGATAGCTAACCTTTTGCAGACTGAGTGCCAAAAGCGCAAGCACGCGCCCGAACCCCCAAAATGCAATGCATGCACGGGCCCCACACATGTGCCCCACTCCATGCATGTACACACGAGGCCCCACACACACCCCGCCCCCACGCATGCACACGTGGCCCCCCTGCACACACCCTGCCCCCCCACGCATGTGCACACGCCCTGCCTCCACGCATGCACGTGCAGCACCCCCACGCTCCACACCCACCACGCATGCACAGCAGAGACCTGAAGACCAGCTGGCCGGTGGGAGGCACATGTGTGGCGGAGTTGAACTGGGGTGACAGCTCACGTGCCATCAGAATCGGCGCTGTGTCCCACCTCTGGCACGCGTTCCATAGGTTCGCCATCACGGGACTAGCCCAAAGTTACCCAGTTGGCTTTCATGCCTAATAACTGACTCCATTTCTAGGTCAGTCTCTCAGTTTCTAGGTCAGCATCTCAACCCCTGCACCAGACTGGTGGAACTTAATATAATATAATATAATAATATAACAACAGAGTTGGAAGGGACCTTGGAGGCCTTCTAGTCCAACCCCCTGCCCAGGCAGGAAACCCCTACACCATCTCAATCAGATGGTTATCCAACATTTTCTTAAAAATTTCCAGTGTTGGAGCTTTTACAACTTCTGCAGGCAAGTCGTTCCACTTATTAATTGTTCTAACTGTCAGGAAATTTCTCCTTAGTTCTAAGTTGCTTCTCTCCTTGATTAATTTCCACCCATTGCTTCTTGTTCTACCCTCAGGTGCTTTGGAGAACAGCCCGACTCCCTCTTCTTTGTGGCAACCCCTGAGATATTGGAACACTGCTATCATGTCTCCCCTAGTCCTTCTTTTTATTAAACTAGACATACTGAGTTCCTGCAACCGTTCTTCATATGTTTTAGCCTCCAGTCCCCTAATCATCTTTGTTGCTCTTCTGTGCACCCTTTCTAGAGTCTCAACATCTTTTTTACTCCTAAGTAAGTGGGAGTAGATGGTATTTGAAAGCTTGGACTGGCTTGCCGCCAGGGTAGCAGAAGGCCTGTCTGCTTCCAGAATGCTCAGTTCTTAAACTTTGGAAACAAATTAAGATACCTGCCACTCCTCTCACTTTGTGAGGGCATCACCCGAGTGAGGAAAGAACTTCAATAAATGACTTGCCTTGCTGAGAAATTATGACTTCTGAATGGGTGTTAAGTTATGTCAGTATGTTAATGGCCTCTCTCACAAAGCACACAACATGCCCTCCAATCTATTCTCTGAACTCCTTTTTCCTCACAAAATACAGTGTTTCTCTCAAGCACATTGCAGCACTAGTATATCCCTTTTTGAAAGGCTGCAGCCATATTTCTTCCCCACAGTCCAGATTTAAACGACCTACAAGGGGATTTATAGCATGGCATTACAGTGTTGGCAGTTTTATTTTCAGGACTTTTCTTAATGATCACTAGCCTGGGATTAATCTTTTTTTTTTTAATGGCTGTAGAGACCTTGGTGCTTTCTGAGCTTGTTGTTTTCTTGCAGACATTTTATTACCTAATTACTGTAAGTTTTCCTGTTTTTTCCTGGCAATTTTCATGCCAACCATCTACCACAATGCCAATATTTCTCTGGTGAGTTACAAACAGCTCACTGTACAAGTGAAATTAATCTTTTAGGCCCGGCATGCCTTATTTTACATTTTCTTGTTGAATGGCACTTGGTTGACCATGCAGCTATCTTCAAAGAGATCCTTCTTCACAATGACTTTTGTTTTTCCAAGTCACTTGATTAGCCAGATGTTTGGCCTTTGATAACTGGACTCCATCTCCCGCTATTGTGTAGTGTAATAATAATAATATGCTAAACCTTGTATTTACACTATGCTTATAACTCTTAACACTTTCAGCATTACAGCTGCTGTAATCAAAGCCAAAGCTGAGGGATCTTTCATGAATCAAGATCATAATACTCGGACAGAAGACATTTAACTTTTTCTTCCTAGAAACAATTTTGAAAGAGTTTTTTTTTTTAAAAAAAATATATATATAAATCCAATATAAATAGCACCAGAACAAATGTTTCCCCTAGTAAACTGGCCTTATTTTCTTTTAACAATGTTTGAGATGATGTTTCCATCCAGGATCAGGGAGAGAAGGAAATTCAAGCCCATTTTCCCTCCATCTCATGGACTCCATCTGCATTAGGTCCCAATATTCTTAATTTATTTTTTTACTAAAAAAAATAAATAAAACTATCTCATACCTCTCCAAAACCTACATCATCCTCCCTTATTCCCACTCTTTTTTCTACCATACGATATTGCCCAGGGGTTAATTTCCATAAAATCTTTCAGGAAATGTACGTAACATAAGTAAACTGGAGGTACGGGACAGATTTTTGTGGTCCCAGCATTCTTCTTAGTTATGACATCAATGAGTAATTGAACCCAGCAGTTTTTTGGGAGGAAAGATAGCGTTAAATAGATAAGCACTGCATAGTCCTCATATTTATGGGCAAAACAACTACAGACAAACTGAAATCTGAGAGGATTCAATGCTGGAATTAATTTTACAAAGTCTATTTAATTTTATAAATGTTCGTAAGGTTCTCAAGGAGTGGAGTACAAGGCCAAAGAATATAAAATGAAAGGAATGGAATTATGAATGGAATGAAACTGAAATGAAGTAGGGGACCAGCAATGAAGCACAGGTAGTCCTCAACTTAGTTCATTTAGTGACCGTTCAAAGTTACAACAGCACTGAAAAAAATGACTTATCAGCGTATTTCATACTTATGACTGTTGCAGCATCCCCATGGTCACATAATCAAAATTAGGATGCCTGGCAACTGGCTCATATTTATGACGGTTGCACTGTCCCGAGGTCATGTGATCACCTTTTGCGACCTTCTGACATGCAAAATCAATGGGGAAACCAGATTCACTTAACAACAGGGCCTCTGGTGGCTCAACAGACTAAGCAGTCTGTTATTAACACAGCTGCTTGCAATTACTGTAAGTTCAAGTCCCACCAGGCCCAAGGTTGACTCAGCCTTCCATCCTTTATAAGGTAGGTAAAATGAGGACCCAGATTGTTGGGGGCAATAAAAAAGTTGACTTTATATATAATATTCAAATGGATGAAGACTATTGCTTAACACAATGTAAGCCGCCCTGAGTCTTCGGAGAAGGGCGGGATATAAATTCAAATAAAAAACAAAAAAAAACTGTGTTACTAATTTAACACCTACAGTGATTCACTTAGCAACTATGTCAAGGAAGTTTATAAAATGGGGCAAAATTCATTTAACAACTATCTCACTTATCAACAGAAATTTTGGGCTCAGTTATGGTTGTAACTTGAAACCTATTACAGTGACTTATGACCATTTTTCACATTTACGACCATTGCGGTGTCCCCATAATTATGTGATCACCTTTGTGACCTTCTGACAAGCAAAGACAATGTCAACTGCAGGAAATCAGGAGTAGAATACAGGGCCAAAGGCAGTTCAGATGAATATATAGCTTTATCGTATGCTAAAGCTCTCTACAAGAATCTGAACTACTAACGGTCAAAGCGAGTTAGTGGTAGATAATAGTCAATGGAATTCAAGGAGGGCTGACTTAGATCTATTGTGGGCACGAAAAGATTTGAGACTGATGACGCCTTTGGCCCTTCCCTCGGATTCAGCCTGGTCATCTTTTATAGTCAATGGGGAAGCCAGATTCGCTTAATAACCATGTTATTAACTTAACAACTACAGTGCCTCACTTAACAAGTGTGGCACGAAAGATTGTAAAATGGGGCAAAACTCACTTAACGAGTGTCTTGCTCAATTGTGATCGTAAGTCAAGGACTACCTCAGAGGTGGTCTGTAGGTTCTGACCAGTTCTGGAGAACCGGTAGCAGAAATTTTGAGTAGTTCAGAGAACTGGTAAATACCACCTCTGATTGGCCCCACCCCCATCTATTCTCTGGCTCCCGAGTCCCAGCTGATTGGGCGGAAATGGGGATTTTGCAGTAACCTTCCCCTGGAGTGGGGAGGGAATGGAGATTTTACAGTATCCTTCCCCTGCCACGCCCACCAAGCCATACCCACAGAACCAGTAGTAAAAAATTTTGAATCCCACCACTGGACTACCTGTATTTTTAAAGCAAGCTATCAGCCATTTAATTTTGGGTTTGAACTGAATGTCTCTTTCCCCCACGGCCTTGCCCTTCATTATTTAGACCTCAAGGAGCTGCATCATCCTTAAAATCATTCATAATCATCATCAAGAAGCTTTCAGATACTTAACAATCCAAAATGCAAGCAACCTCTTTTTCAAACTCCGTTGTAAGTCACTCCCTAAATCATACCATTGGCCAAATGTCACAGATGTACTGCAGCACTCCGGCCAAAATATTCAATTCGGTTCAAAAAATTAAATTGCATTACTGAGATGTAGGCATTAAAACTACAGACCTCATCAGTTAACTGAAAGAACCTGCTGAACTCAGCAGAACTATCTTCTAAATAAATAAGACTTTGCATTTGGATAAAACTTTTGAGCTTCTGTCAACAGGTTATTAGTTCCTGAGACAGAAAGCAGAACATTTGTTTATCAGATCAAAGAAATATGCAACCTTTCCTAATTTGGTAGTAACAGTAGCATAAAAGTGCCACTGTTCTCCATAGACCTGGGCAATTCAGAGATGTCTAACCATGGTCATATTTATGATGAGGTGAAAAAATTATAGACCACCCCACAGCAAAGAGGAAACTCTGTGAGATCCACAGTTATGTTCCTTCTCCTTATGCATCAAGAGAATACTGTATAAATGGAGAATATATAACTCATAGTTGGACCAATGCAAACATCCCCAGATCTTCACTATATGCAGACATGGAGCGTCCGTCTTAGGCCCAGTACTCTCCAATATCTTCATAAATGACTTAGATGAGGGAACAAAAAGGGAAGTCATCAAATTTGAAGATGACCCACTAAACTGGCAGGAATAGCCAACACCCCAGAAGACAAGCTCAGAATCCAAAAAGATCTTGACAGATTTGGACATTGGGCCGTATACAACAAAATGAAATTTAATGTGGAGGAAAGCAAGGTTTTACACCTAGGCAGGAAAAACCAAAGGTACAAGTACAGATTAGGTGAAACCTGGCTCAAAAACAGGGACATAACATATGATAACATAACATAATAACAGAGTTGGAAGGCACCTTAGAGGTCTTCTAGTCCAACCCCCTGCCCAGGCAGGAATCCCTATACCATTTCAGACAAATGGTTATCCAATATTTTCTTTAAAATTTCCAGTGTTGGAGCATTCACAACTTCTGCAGGCAAGTTGTTCCACTTATTGATTGTTCTAACTGTCAGGAAATTTCTCCTTAGTTCTAAGTTGCTTCTCTCCTTGATTAGTTTCCACCCATTGCTTCTTGTTCTAACCCTCAGGGTGCTTTGGAGAATAGTTTGACTCCCTCTTCTTTGTGGCAACCCCTGAGATATTGGAACACTGCTAGTCCTTCTTTTCATTAAACTGGACGTACTGACTTCCTGCAACTGTTCTTCATATGTCTTAACCTCCAGTCCCCTAATCATCTTTGTTGCTCTTCTCTGCACTCTTTCTAGAGTCTCAACATCTTTTTTACATCGTGGCGACCAAAACTGAATGTAATATTCCAAGTCTGGCCTTACCACACCTTACCTTGGAGTCCTAGTGGACAATCACTTAAACATGAGCCAGCAGTGTGCAACAGCAGCCAAAAAGCTAATACAATCCTTGGTTGTATAAACAGAGGCATAGAATCACAATCACGTGAAGTATTAGTACCGCTTTATAAATCCTTAATAAGACCACACCTGGAATATTGCATCCAGTTTTGGTCACCACGTTACAAAAAAGATATTGAGACTTTCAGAAAAGTGCAGAGAAGAGCAACTAAGACTATTAAAGGTCTGGAGACTAAAATATATGAAGAACGGTTGCAGGAACTGGGTATGGCCAGTCTAGAGAAAAAAAGGACTAGGTGTGACATGATAGAGATATTCCAGTATTTGAGGGGCTGCCACAAAGAAGTCAACTTATTTTCCAAAGCACCAGAGGACAGGATAAGAAACAATGGATGGAAACTAATCAAGAAGAGAAGCAACCTGGAATTAATGAGAAACTTCCTAACTGTGAGAACAATTAACCAGTGGAACAGCTTGCCTATTATGGGTTCTTCATCACTGGAGGTTTTTAAGAAGAGATTGGTCAGTCACAAGTCTGAAATGGTATAGGGTCTCCTGCTTCAGCAGGGGGTTGGACTAGAAGACCTCCAAGGTTCTTTCCAGCTCTATTCTGATTGATTGACATTAGATATGAAGAAAACTGTGGACAAGTAATTTCAATGGCGTATTTACACATCATGTTACATAATGGATTCCTGAGGATGTGTTTCTAAAAATAAAAGTTCAATAAAACTTCATTAGCCAATGTTCCCAAACCTGGATGCCTGCCAAATGTATAGATTTCATTTCCCAGAATGGCCTAGCTAGCATGGTCCTTGTTAACAATGCTGGGAATGTGTACATACACAACTTTAAAAGGAATTTGGGAAGGCTGGTCTAAACAGCAACTGTCTCCAGTCTTCCTTTTTTTAATTCATTTGTTTAGGAAATGTCCAACCTCAACAATCTGACAACTTGAGAATGGAATCTAGGGAACTATAGGAGAAATCCCAGCATTTTCTGGGGTTTGCAGAAAAATCGTGGAAGGCCATCCTACCCAGAAGACACAAATGCAGTCTCTCCAGACGGATTCCTGGACTTTTAGCCTAGAGGGAAATAACTTTGATGCATAGTTTTTTAAGTCACTGCAAATATTTTCTTAAATAGTTATAGGCTTACACTCATTTAAGGGGCTCTTCACATTGCCACTGTAAATCAGCAGATGAGAATGAGGGTCCGAGACAAAAAGGTTATTTAATGAAAAAGCCTTTCAGCCATAACAGCAGCATTGGGAGGCTTCTACTGGAGCATGGAAAATAAATCTTTTAGTTGAACAGTTGGGTGGTTTACATATGTCCTGAGGGGGCTCTTGAAAAGGCACTCTATTCTAGGCTTAGTTACCCTTTCTCTCTCTCTCTCTCTCTCTCTCTCTCTCTCTCTCTCTCTCTCTCTGGGGAAGGAGTGAAGCTCAGTGGGAGAACCCATATTTTACGTAAGAAGAATCAAATCTCCACCATTTCCACTTAGATCAGAAAAAGATTGTGTACAGTTAGTCGTTGACTTACAGCCATTCATTCAGTGACCATTTGAAGTTAAAATGGCACTGAAAAAATTGACAACATCCCCATGGTCACATGCAGAAGTGGGCTTCACATAACTTAACAATCGGTTCGCCCCAGCACCGAAAATGTGAACGTGCGCACCTTCCGTGCAGGCTTGCGGCCTTCTGCGCATGCATGTGGCCTTCTGCGCATACACTTTGCTCACGTGCATGCTTGCACACATGCGCATGGTTTAAAAAACACAGCTAAATAGGACAGCATAGCGTCGGGGCAGCTGGGCCCACCGCAGGTCACAACTACCGGTTCGCCTGAACTGGTACGAACCGGCTGAATCCCACCCCTGGTCACATGTTCAAAATTCAGACGCTTGGCAACTAGTGGTTGCACATGACCCACAGTTGCAGTGTCCTGGAGTCATGTGATCACTTTTTGCTACCTTCTGACAAACAAAGTCAATGAGCAATCCAGATTCACTGAACAATCGTGAGGAACTTTCAAATTCTCATGCCATTACTGAAATCCTATGAAAGTTTTTTTTTTTATCAGAATGGTAAAATATTGCGATGACTTACGAACGTTTTTTGCCAGTTGTATTAGCGTGGAGGTTAAGTTATAGGCTGCCACATGGAAAGCGTTATCGTGTTTCAGTTTTTCAAGTGCCCAAAAATTCTAGTTATTTTCCTGCAGCAAAACTAATGTCCTCTGGGCATTTTTCCTGTCCATGTAGAAATAATGGCATGAGAATTTTAAAGTTCATCAGACAGTGTCAATACAAGAATGTTGTTTTAGAATATGAATCTCTTAGGGACTTGATAGGTCTTCTGATAGTGGACAGTCTAAAATCACTTTTTTCAGTATTGTCGTAACTTTAAATGGCCACTAAACTCAGATTATAAGAAAAGTAGTTCAACTAGCCAGAGGTCTAACAGTGGGAAAGTTGATGTAGATCATATTAAGCTCTATTGACTGATTACCAAACTCAGTATAAAACATAATTCTATCATGTCTCTGCAAAATAATATTTTAGTTCAGAATTATCCTTACGATTTATGAAGTCTTCTCCTACAGAATGTTTTTTTAAAATATAATCCTGTCATTTTCTTAACAATATAGTGGAGAATGCCATGCTCAGATTGAAAGCCAAGGTTTTCTGGAATATATACATCCAAACCTACATGGTATTAATCCAAAAATGTTAAATTTCTAAAGCCATTCACGAATTATGGAAAAGGAATTTTGTACTCTTTCTGAGTAATCCAAAAGTTCCATAAAAGTGCTAAAAGGTAAAGGTACATATGTACTAGTTGTTCCTGACTCTAGGGGGTGGTGCTCATCTCTGTTTTAAAGCTGAAAGCATCAAACTTTCAAACAAAAATTAAAGTATCAAGGACCCCTCAAAATCCATTGTTTTAGCAATGTAATAAAAGTGCTAATACATTGTTAAAACAATGGATTTTGAGGGATTCTTGATGCCCTCTGGGCTTGGCTGTTTTCTTGCAAACATTTCATTACCCAAACTAAATAATGGTGATGTTTCCTAGTTTGAATAATGAAACATCTACAAGAAAACAACCAAGAACAAGAGCACAAAGGGCCCCTCCTTTCAATACAAAACTACAAATATTCTCCTCTATTGATACAATGGATTTTGGAAATATTTTTCATTAGTTACCATAGTTGTCAGATGTGGAGAATCAAAACCACACCTTAAGTTCCAGTCAAGCTGATTTATTACTCATGTATATACACAAGAAACTAACCATCAGCATTAATTTGGTGCTAGATAAGAGTTAACAGAATTCAAGAAGGGTTGGATTTAGATCACTTGTGGGAATGCCTAAACTCTAGGTTAATTACTCTCTTGATTCTGCCCCGCCCAGGCTCTGCCACTCCTCCTCCAATAGTACACTAATCATTTGTTAATCCGTTGATAGCTACAGTAATACAAGCATATTCCCAGATATGCCAATTTGGGCTTGATGTCACGTTATACTTTTTCATCAATATTTTTGGGACACTAAGCAAATTTCTTTTACATACAAATGAAGGCAGATATTTGAGTCCCAGGATAATGTTACAAGATCCAATCTGGGTTGGTCACCGGGACCAGAGGTTTAGTTTTCCGAGCTTCTGGACTCATGATGGAGCTCCAGAGAGATGTTCCCTGAGAATGGTCTGAAGCTCAGAAGAGTAAATCTCTGGTCCAGGTGACCAATCCAGATTGGATCTTGAATGATCATCATATCCAAAGAAACAAATATGCTAACACCTACGGTAGTGGCCAAAATTGTGGAAAAACTTTCGGGAAAAGTGTATTCTCTAAAACTAGCTAATAACACCACATTTTTTGGAGTAGTACCATAAAATTATATATCAATGAAAAGATAATTTAATCAAGAATGTAATGCCATAACTTTTATGAAGGATTTGCTATTAGAATAGCAGTTACAGTATAAAGAAGAAAAATGAGACATGTAGAAAAAACAAGATATATACTGTAAAAATTATCGCCATAGAAAAAACAAGATATACAAAAATTATCGCCCTGTCAGTTAATAATTGGGTAACTTTTAGCATGAATTACGGCCTTACAACATCTTCCTATGAAGTGAACCAAGTCTTTTAGTTCTGCAGCTGTTATAATGCGAAACCAAGATTGAATGATGGCTTCTATTAACTGGGTTTTATTGCTGGGTCTAACTTGTTCTGACTAACAAGTTTCTTTAGTCAGCTCCATAGATTTTCAAATGGGTTAAGGTCTGGACTATTCCCAGGCCATTCCAGCAGTGGAATATGATTATCTTGAAACGCCCCCCCCCCCAAAAAAAGTGGCATTATTAGCCATCAAACCTCAAAAATATACTTTTCCCAAAAGGTTTCCACAATTTTGGCCACTACTGTAGTTGTTCTGGAATTGAGAAAATGCAGAAGGGAAATTTACCCCAATGCTGAATTATTCCATTGTTTTATAGAAGAGGAACCGAACTGGAGGAAGTATGGCCAGCTAAATTAGATTCATTTAGAGGCCAACACAATTTCTTCTGGGAAGGGCTGTTTCTCTTCTAATGAACATTCTCGTTCTCGTTTTTTTTAATAATGCCTCTAGTGGCTTCCCCCAGTTGTGGGGAAATTATGTCTTCTCCAGAAATAATGGGACTGCCACTTCCCAAATTCCAGCCAAAATGCTCAAATCCTGCAGGTTGCAATCCTATCACGATTGGAAGGTATCTGATTTAAGCAGAAGGCTGTAGAGATGGGCAGGTCTATCAGTTTTAATTCCCCTCACTCTATCAACCTCACTTGCTCATCTTAGTATTTGCAAGTTTAGTTACCTTTATTGGTTTGCTGACCTATTTTTTTAAAAAATCTATCTCACAATTTGCATATGTCTTGAGTATTTTTCTCCAAAATACATTTTTGCTTAAAACATTTCCTAAAGTATAGATTGGCACAATTTTCTCTAACAAAAGTATGCTGGCACGTGGTCCATATTCGTGCAGACTTTCCTTTAATAATGATTTGTTTTAACTAGCAAACCACCATTAACAAACCAGTAAAAATGCAGAGCATTTCAAAGCAGACCTAAGTTTGGTTTCATGTATTGGTCTGGTAGACAATTTAAGTTCAGTTTACATGAGGGCTTTACGGACAGGAAGGCAGGATATAAACCGAAATAACAATAATAACATTGTGATGTAAACAATCTCTCTCTCTCTCTCTTGTGCCACCTGTGGAGTTAAGCACAAGACATGACGTGGTATCCTACCCTTGAGAAGAAGCTGTGTTGGAGACGTGCAGTAGAACAGGGTTGGGGAACTATGGCCCTTTTATGACTCGTGGACTTCAATTGGCTCAGGAATTCTGGGAGTTGAAGTCCACAGGTCATAAAAGGGCCATAGTTCCCCATCACTGATAGTAGAAGGACATTCAACACAAGAATAATCAGACTTGTCATCACTCTTATTATTCTAGACATCACCAAGAAAAGGACAAAGAGAAGCATGAAAATAGCAAGAGTTCTGTACTGCTAATAACCACTGTATGACTTTTTCCATTGACCAATGGTTCAAAGCTTGGCTAAAGTTATTAAAGCCATGTTAGGGCATAATTGCTGTGTTCGCATAACGTTATGACCAAAAATAAGCCATGTTATGGTTTACTCAGATGGTCTGGCTTACAAACTATGCTAACCGAACTGCTGGCTCTCCCACAGCAAACTGAACCACAAACCATCCAATCCTATTTTAGGCTAGTGGGCTGTGTAAACCCAGCTAACCCAATAACTTAAACTGTAGTTTCCAAATAACTAAAGAGATGGGGTTTTATCCATGGTACATTTTTGAAGGAGAAAACTGTTAAGATTTTAGCTGGCCTAGAAAGTACAGTTTTATCGGGAAGTCCTCAGCCTCCTAGTTTCAAATATTTGGAGGTGAGATATTTCTGCTCTTTGATGGGCAGGAGAAGAAATAGGAAGGGTGGGAATTGGTACAAGCTCATTGTTTTACATGCTCCAGAAATGAATCTTAGACTAAAACAGTAGATTTAAGCTCCGGTTATGTAGGAGAAGGAACGGCAGAACCTGCGGGTGGAGATAAAAGAGAAATCAGCCTAGAATCCCCTACGTAGCCATAAGCGGACTAAGTCCACCATCACCCTTGATTTTTGTGGATCCCTGTTTAACTCCAATGCAGGTGCTAACATTAGATGAGAAGATTCTGGAACATAGACTATGTGGCAATAAACCGATTTAATTGGACCTTCACGTGTGGACCTGGCCTTTTGCACCTGACCCTTAAGCTTTACTAGCCTATGAGAAAGTACACAGGAGTACTGTATACTGCTTCAGATTCCATTTATGACCCCATCCTATATAAAGAAATGAGTTAAAATGCTAGCTGAATCTTCTGCTAAGGGACAACTAGAGGCAGATGAACTGAAATTGCATTCACACATTTGCAAGTGTTCTCAGAATTTAGGAGGCAGCTGGGGAGAGAAAGAAATTCGCCAAATTTTTATCATTTAGAACAGGGTTCGCCAATCCCCAGTCTGCAGACCGGTACTGGTCCACAGCCTGTTGGGAATCGGGCCACGCAAGTGGTGGGTGAGCACGCAGTCTCATTTGCGCATGTGCGGGATCTAGGCTGCAGACGCAAAATCATCTCCCACCCACTCCCGCCAGTCCAAGGAGCCAAAAAGGTTGGGGACCAATGATTTAGAAGATGTTCTGCTTGCCTTCGTTTTTTTTGTTTTTTGTTTTTTTTAATTTACATTTATATCCCGCCCTTCTCCGAAGACTCAGGGCGGCTTACATTGTGTAAGGCAATAGTCTCATTCTATTTGTATATTTATATACAAAGTCAACTTATTGCCCCCCCCAACAATCTGGGTCCTCATTTTACCTACTTTATAAAGGATGGAAGGCTGAGTCAACCTTGGGCCTGGTGGGACTCGAGCCTGCAGTAATTGCAAGCAGCTGTGTTTAATAACGGGCTTCTTACAGCCTGAGCCACACCGTTGTGGCTATTAGTACAAAGAACAACAGTAGTGGTGGGTTTCTACCAGTTCACCCCAGTAGTGGCAGCGGGGAAGCTCCGCCCACCCACCCAGATGTCATCATGGACAGTCTGTGCATGCGCAGAACCTTCTGTGCATGCACAGAAGCACTGTGTGCGAGCAAAGCAAGCGGGCACGCACATGCACTCCCATTGTGAACCAGTAGTGAAGGTAAGTAGAACCCACCCCTGTTGCATGCCCTTTAGGCAATGACAATTTGGACATATCTCCAACCAATGCTATAGTCAGATCTATGGTTAAATAAGCCTTTGCTGGACACTGGCTGAGAATATATCTTCCTAAACCAGAGTCCCTTTGCCAATCCCAGCTATCTACTGACCTGCTGCTGTTCCTCCTAGCTGGAGCTAGATCACCTGAACTCTTTATGGGCTGAAGAAAGGAGAGGAACAAAAGATGGCCAGGCTCTTCCAGGAAAAGTATTTCTTATTACCCTATTAGTAGGAGATGGTTTCTACTGGTCTCTGACAGAAATGGAGGTGTCAGGCCTGGAAGCCATATTACCTCGGTGCCTTTAGGATCAAGGCCTGCACAATCTAGGATTATGGCAGGCCTGGATCCTGAAGGCACCAAGGTAACATGGCTTGGTGAACCCTGACAGGAGGATGACACCAAAAACATCTTGTCCAAGCTTCCTTGGAGTACAATTCCAGCAAACGATGAAGAATTTGTATGTGCATCCTTGATTTGCAAACTGATTAAATCACCAAATCAATTAAAAGCAACAGAGATGTCACGTCCAGCTTCTCAACGCTGTCCCTTCATGCATGCATACATCTCTGGGGCAAAATAACACAAATACCTGGCTAGCAAATGATTTGAACTCTACAACAATTTGAGAAAAGCAAGTATTTACCTCCTTCCAGCAGCAGCTTCTACCTCTGGCACACCATCCCAGTTTTGGAGTCTATGCTGGTTATCCCACATGCTGCTCTCGTCTGTTTCTTAAGATAGTTTCAAGTTTCATTTTCCAGTCCAGATTGCAGTGGATTGGCAACAGGACTAGGCTGGTGCTTTATCTGGATTACGGCCATCGTAAGACTTGTGCAGTTGTTCCCAGATTGTGCCCTTCCCATACTCACTGGCTGGTTCTTGTGTGGACCAGCCTACTAGTGTATGTCTTTTCCTTTTAGGGGCTACTACTCATGTGCACCTTAAGTGCCACACATATAAGAAGTGCTTTCATCTCTCTTCCCACCATATCTGCCTTGTCACCAATGTAGACCCTTCTTCGTTTTGCTTTTTCTCTTCCATTTATGGTACCACCATCGCCGTGATGCTAGAACAACCAAAGCAACAGGGAATACGTTGTTCTTTCATCCCTATGTTCCTCTGTACACCAATGAAAACTCTGTCGCAAAGAAGAACCGATGGTTCCATTTCAGGGAAATAAAATAGCAGCTTTCTCACAGGGCAACCTAAAGATGTTATTTAATATTTTTTTTTTTTTTAAAAAAAGGCAAGGTAGGCTTTGCAGGAGGAGAAAAAGCAAGAGAAACACCCTTCGCTCAATCTGGGCAGAAAGTGAAAGTAAGTGTGGAAAAGAGGATGAGCTTCCATGGTTGAGGATAGCTCGTAGACTTAGATATTCGTTGAATCAACCACAAGATTACTTGGAGGGGGAAAACCTGCCAAACAGTACAGAATATACAGTAATCCAGAAGGGCTCTCAGGCACTGCAGTGGATCAGAGCTTGAGCTCCTACCAGATCAGAATGAAGCACTAGAATTGAAGCCACTATTGTGGCTTGGTCAACCCTTTTGAATAAAAACTGGTGAGGTGCATTTGCGATGGGCTGGGAATGGAGGAAGATGACATCCATCCCTGTACTTAGCAAGTGGCAAGTGGCCCATACTAGCCATGGGTCAAGCAGAAAATGCAGATCTGTTCTCATTTCTAGACAAATAGCCAACTTCTCCAAGGGAACAACAGTAACTGTTTGCAAAATTCCCCCAGGGACACCTCCGTTTCTTTTGGGGCTGCCCCTTGATCCCTACGCAGACAGTATGTTGGGGGGAAAGTTCTGAATGAAAGAGAAAGGATTAAACAGTTCCTTTACCTAGATTCTTGCATAGGGGAATGCAGCTGAGATACATCATCAGACAGATATCCTCAAGACAGGGGGCTTCCCTGAGAATCTCTGCTGGTTTGTCTTTGTCCTACATCTAATCTGCTAGACCCCAATGTTGAATTCCTTTAAATAAAAAAGCAAACACCAGCCAAACAAGCAATGCTTGGTTCCATGGGACTAAATCTGAGAGACTTCACTAAAATCAGGCATTGTCTGCACTAATCATTAATAAATGATATTTACTGATGCATAATCGACTATTGGAACACATTAAAAGTGTTCAAAGCCCATCAAGCATCCTATCACAGGCTGCCCAAGACAATCACGTCTACATAATAGTGATTAGACACATTGAACTGGGCTATTACCAGCTCCTCCTGCCCCCTTCTAATAAAACCAATAAACACCAAACAAGCTTCATATCTGCCTCCTGTCGTCTCTTCCAGTTTAGGAATTCCCTCCAAAGGCACAACTCAGGCCACACAGAATTTGCAGAAAGCCTTCACAAAGAGGAACCTTTAATATTTTTTTTCGTTTTGTTTTTATTTTTTATTTTGCAAACATCTGGACCACGCAGTACATTGATTTGCACCCAGATTATTGAGTGTATGACGTTTCAAAGTCAATGTTTTTAAAAAAATATTAAACATCAGGCACCGTCAATGTTCTCAAAAATTACCCACCTCTCTGTTTCCAGGCGCATTTCCTCCCGTTTTTGTCTCCTAAGTTCTCTGCGACGTTCAAAGTCGTCCATGATATATATTCAAGTTCAGATAAATCCCCCAAATCAGACTGAATTTGAGAGAGAGAGAGAAAGAAGGGAGGGGGAAAAGTCAGAACTAGACATGGAAATGAAGCCTCACATTGACAGAATCCTATCCAAGTATAGTCATGTTCACCTCCCCAGTTAGAAAGATTCTCCAGAATCACCAAACATTTTATTAAATATTTTAGCAAGTTTCGCTTTTGGGAGTCAGCTTCCTTGCTGGGAATTAAAACAAAGCTGGGACATTTTACATTTGATGAAAGAAGCAGATGGGGTACGCCTTAAAAAAACTGTTTATGCTTCCTGTTGCCTTCCTCCCACTATACATGTTTAGCAAAATAAGAATGACAGTTTTAAGCGAGATAACAAATTAGTGCAAATTTGCCACTAATGATAACTGGAAGCACAAAGGAGGCTATTTCACCGTAGCTTCAGGTTTGCACCGTTGCAGATGTGCAACAGTCAGAAAGAATTTGTAATGGTCCAAAACAGTTTCCCGACAACAAAATATTATCTTGCACGTTAATGCTACTTTTCTTTGCTAAGCGCAAGGCTAAAAAGCATGTGTTTCAGAAAAGGTTAAAAATGGAAATTCTGCCGTCGGTAGGAACAAAAGAGGCAAATGGTTAAAATACACACACACACACTCTTTAAAATGTTGCTCTAAATCCTCCTTTTAAAAAAAATCAAAGCCGACATTTGAGATGCAGGGAGGGGTAAGGGGAAAAAAAGAATTGGACAGATGAAAGCATCTGCCCTTTAAGTCTGCACCTACCTTCTTCTTGTTAGGTTTACTCCATAAAATATTTGCCCCTTTATAGCTCCTTCATGCGCAAAAGCCTTTCGAGCTTTGGTTTATATCCTATCCGAGACAAATATAGGAGAATTCTCCTGCAGGCCCACCAAGTAAAAAATGACTACCAGAAAAGGGAAAGCTGTTCTCTTTTTGTCCCGGCTTTGTTTACAGAGCTGTCAGTGGTTAGTTAAACTCTGCCTGGAATCTAGCATTTAAGGCCTGCTCCAAGAGCGTTTCCTGTGCTGAGCTGGAGGCCCTCAACTTCCTTTGGAATTCTAGCCTAGACTCTGCGCTCAGAGTGCTTTTTCTGTCTTCCTTTTTTTTTTTTTAAAGTAACTTTCCCCTCCTCCTTTCAAAACTTCCCAAGTTTTTTATGGCAGTCGAAATGCAGGCATTTTTACAGTGAATTTCGAATGGGCAAATATGAGATGAAAGTACACTTGCTAGCTAGACTAAAAGAATCCTGTGGTAGTGAATGCTGGTTTGCTGATTATTAAGGGGTGTCTGTGTGTCTGTGTGTGTAGTTCTGGGGGGGGTGGGGGAGGTAGGGGGGGTCTGTGGTACAGGTAGTCCTCGACTTACAAATCATTCATTTAGTGATTGAAGTTACAATGGCACTGAAAAAAGGGATTTTTCACATGATAGAATAGAATAGAATAGTATTTTTATTGGCCAAGTGTGATTGGACACACAAGGAATGTGTCTTTGGTGCATATGGTCTCAGTGTACATAAAAAGACAAGATACATTCATCAAGAATCATAAGGTACAATACTTAGAGATAGTCATAAGGTACAAATAAGCAATCAAATCATATTAGAAATAAATATAAATCGTAAGGATACAAGCAACAAAGTTACAGTCATGCAGTCATAAGTGGAAGGAGATGGGTGGTGGGAATGATGAAAAGATTAATAGTAGTGCAGACTTAGTAAATAGTTTGGCAGTGTTGAGGGAATTATTTGTTTAGCAGAGTGATGGCATTTGGGAAAAAATTGTTCTTGTGTCTAGTTCTTCTGATGTGCAGTGCTCTGTAGTGTCGTTTTGAGGGTAGGAGTTGAAACAATTTATGTCCAGGATGCAAGGGGTCTGTTACTGCAAACTCCCCATTTCCTCCTGATTAGCTGGGACTCAGGAGGCAGAGAATAGATGGGGGCGGGGCCAGTCAGAATTTCTACTACTGGTTCTCTGAACGACTCAAAATTTCCGCTACCGGTTCTCCAGAACTGGTCAGAACCTTCTGAAACCCACCTCTGATCTGGTTCAGTTCCAATCTGGGATAAAGACATTGGAAACATGGAGGCTGATTGGAAAGAGGATTTATTGATGAAGCAGAACGACGTGTGATTCTGGGCAGCTGGCAAAATGGGAGTTGAGAGTGGGTGGGTTTTTATACCTTCTCTGGGCTTTCTACTTGAGCTTCCTGTTCCTGTGCAAGAACATGTCCTTTAATATTCTTTGGCTGATGTCAGATTCCTATGGGGTCATGTAAGGGTTGTGTAGGGGTCATAACTGGCTCTACAGGTAAAAGAGGAAATGCAAATCCTAGGTGTTTGTCTGAGCTAATCTGGTCAACCTCTGGCTTATTGTTTATCTGAGCTTCCAGGTTTCTATGACTTTGAAGTTTGGGCTGCAATGAAGGGGCTTGTGTTCTGAAAGGATGTTGGGCAATTCCTATTGTGGCTAATGGCTTTTGTCCTGCATTGGATCTTGGGTGAGGGGCTGCTTCGAATCCTATCACTCTGCCTTTGTTAGCTGTCAAACTTTGCTGCAAGCAGTTTTGAAATATCCTGTCTTGAATGGATTTCTGCCTGCAGTATTTGCTTTGCTTATGAATAGAGCCATCTAGACAATAGGCTTCTTCTTTCAATAAGCTCTTTATCTCCTTAAGTGCTAGTATCTGCTGTGGACTATTAAGAAAAAGTGAGGGCTGCTTCCTACCTCTAAAACATGTTTCTTCATTTCTCCTTTAGGGGAAATATTTTATCCTGCCTTTTTAATATTTCCCAAAGTATTTCATTCTTGGGGGGGAAGCTTCCTACACATACTATCTTTCCAGATTGTTCTTTGTTTATGTAAAAGTAGGTTTGTTGCAGACAAAACATAAGCGCCTGTAGATTGGTTTAACTGTCTGCCTATCTCAGTCATTCAGGTCATGGTTGTCCCAAAAATGCTTTTTCCAAGACACAACTGGACTTCAGCTCAGAGCTGAAGAAGCTTCTTGGATGAGAAGCGAAACGTCTTCAAAGAAAAACAAGAAAGTCCAATTGTCCCTTGGAAAAAGCACCTTTGGGACATCTCTACTCAGAGAGCACCAAGGACCCCTAATTTTAGAAGTAATCACATTTAATATAATTCTAGTTTTTACATTATAACTTAATATAGGCTGCATCCTGGACTTCACTTATAGATGTTAATTAAGTTGTTTTGTAACTGCATTTTAATTTATCATCTAAGATAGATTATAGTGACCAGACGTCCCGCTTTTGGCGGAACAGTTCCGCTTTTTAATAATTTGTCCCGCGTCCCGCAGCAATTCCAAAAAGTCCCGATTCTTTTTTTGTTTCACTCCCATTCTAAAAATGGGAGGCGGCAACGCAAGAGGAGGAGGCGGAGAAGGGGGAGTGGCGGAGAAGGGGGCGCGAGAGGGAGGAGAGACGCCGCTTGACTTCACCCGAGAGGAAGAGAAGAGCCAAGCCTGCCTAGAAGAGCCGAGAGGAGAACCGAGTCTGCCTGGAAGAGCGGAGAAGCAGCAGCTGCTCTTCCTCCTTCAGGCAGGTGGCAAGACTCAGTGTGCATGCGCAGCCCCCCCCCCCCCGGTCAATGGTGTCCCGCTTTGCCATCGCTGAAATCTGGTCACTTTAAGATAGATACATATATTCACAGAGGACTCTACTTCAGGGGTGTCAAACTCAAGGCCCATAGGCCAGATCTGGCCCGCAGGGTGCTTAGATCTGGCCCGTGGGGCCACCCTGGAAACAACAAAGGACTTGCCAGAGAAAATGGAGTTCAGGAGGGCTGTGCAGTCCCCGCCCCCAGCTCCATTTTCACTGGCAGAAGGTTGCAGGAAGCCGTCCCAGTGAAAAATGGAGTTCGAGAGCCCATTTTCGCTGGCAGAGCGCTCGGACCACCACAGGTACCCTGACACAAGTGATGTCAAGCTGACCACGCCCACCCCACCCACCCCACCCATCCCGAGGTCAAACACAACCCTGAGGCGGCCCTCAATGAAATCAAGTTTGACACCCCTGCTCTATTTATACTGGTCTACGACAGCAATAATCCAATGAAATTGATATTGAGAATCTGTGATGAGATTGTCTAATGAAAGACAAAATGTTAAATTTAATATATGCCTCATTCAGCCCCATAGACGTTCCACATAGATTTACCCTTGGAAGATATCTGAAAAGGGCCAATAGTCTGCAGCTGATGAATACATTATCTGCAGTGGTGAAATGCTACCAGTTCGTACCGGTTCAGGTGTACTGATAATGATAAAAACTACCAGTTCGGGCGAACTGGTAGTAAAAAAACGCTACCGGTTCCTCCGAACTGGTATTTCCAACGATCAGCTGTGCCACATAATTTAAAATTGCTCAAAAGCTGAAACTCCTGCTTTCTAGTGAATCTAAATCATGTGGCACAGCTGATCCCCCCCTACTTACCTTCCCAAGCATCCTTTTGTTGCGTACTGTGCATGCGTGTGCAGTACACGTTTGGCACACAGAGCAGATGCGCGGCCAGCAAACCGGTGGCAAACCAGTTCAGATTTCACCACTGATTATCTGCAGAAATGTGCCTAGTAAGGACTAAAGTTTATAAAAGAGACAGCCTGAAGTTATCTGTGGAATGGCCCACCCTCATTACCTTGGAGAGACAACTTGAACTGATTGCTCTGTTCTTAAAGACATCGTTTAGGGTATGGAACAGCTCATTCTGAGAGCAAACTGTGCATTCCGACCCTTGTGTATATATAATGTAATGCTTTATTTGTGTGCAACAGCATCTGTTGGACCACAAGCAAGCAACCCAAGGAAGAAGAAAGAACAAACTGCCCCCCCCTTCATCTAAAAGAATGAAGCAAACTAACACATCTCTGACTTGAGCATAAGTTGTTTAAACTGGCACCCTAATCTGACCACATGTCAAGCATTCTTCTGCAGTATCTAAAAGAATGAGGTTCTTAGTCTGTCTTAAAGGAAAACAAATAAATCTGTTTTCTATCAAAATCTGTTTGGAGATGTTTGGGAAAGTTCTGCAGAAGAGGATCAGTGGCTCTAGTTTAAACCAGCTGTAAACAGGGGCAATTCTTCTTGCAGGAATTGAGGGAAAAAAGAGGGTGTGCCCAGATTCATCTTTGCTAATGGTTCGTTTGCAACTGGTGAAGATTCGTTTATTTGTTTACATCCTACATTTATTCCTTTTTCTCGTTTGTCGCTCAACAGTGAGACACTGGTGAAGAGGACACAGCACTTTCTGTGTCATATGAGAAAAGCACATCTTCCTTCCCTCTATCCTTACCACTTTCTATAGCGGGATGTTTGAAAGCATCCTGTCATAATGCATTACTTTGTTGTTTGGAGGTATTACTGTTTCGGACAGGAAGGCTATGCAGAAAGTGATGAGGACAGCAGAAAAGATTTTTGGAAGTTCACTCCCTTCTATCCAGGACATAACATACAAACGATGCTTGACCAGAGTGCACAATATTGTCAGGGATGCTACCACATCCTCTCCATGACCAGTTTTCCTTGTTACCTTCTGGGATGAGGCTTCGCAGTATCTGAAGCAGAACAACTAGGTTCTGCAATAGCTTTGTACTATATACTATCAACCTTGTTAACTCTCAAGGCTCTTTTTTTTTTTTGCTATATATTCAAAATGGACTGTGATTAATAGATATACAGGTAGTCCTCGATTTACAGCCGTTCACTTAGTGACCGTTCAAAGTTACAACGGCACTGAAAAAAATGACTTATGACCATTTTTCACACTCATGACCGTTGCAGCATCCCATGGTCATGTGATTTACATTCGGATGCTTGACAATTGATTCACATTTACGACGGTGGCAGTGTCCCGGGGTCATGTGATCACCGGGGTCATTGACCTTCTATCAAGCAAAGTCAAGGAGAAACCAGATTTATTTAACAACAGTGTTGCTGATTTAACAACTGCAACAATTCACTCACCAAATGTGGCAAGAAAAATTGTAAAGTGGGACAAACTCACTTAATAAATGTTTCACTTAGCAACATAAATTTTGGGGTCAATTGTGGTCATATCTTGAGCACTGCCTATCAATATAGACATATCAAGTCTATTCTGAATACATAGCAGAAAAGAGTCTTACAAGTTAACAATGTTCATACATCTCATATATATAAGCAGTGGTGGGATTCAGCCGATTCGGGCCGGTTCAGATGAACCGGTAGTTAAATTTCTGGCTCTGCCCCTTCCCAGCCCACCCCTTCCAGGAGTCCCCATGCGCCCCATTTTGGCTCCCTGGTAAGTGCAGGGAGGCCTCCTAGGCCCAAAACTGGCCGGGGGTGGTGGTGCATGAAGCCGAGTGCTGCCTGTCACACCCACTGGCCACGCCCACCATGACCACACCACACCCCCAGCTGGTCATCAGGACAGAGAACCGGTTGTTAAATTATTTGAATCCCAACACTGCATATAAGTAGTAGAGAATGTGAGACAGACATTCTGTTTTCAACCATTGAGTTCCAAACAGTAGTTAAAAGTCCTTTCTTTAGCAATACCAATTTCAAAGTCTCATGTCTAAGCCCTTCTCCTTCCATGTCTTATCCTTCTCACCAACAGTGTCACTAATCCTCATTTCCCTGCTCGGCACCATCACTGCTTTTTTGTCGCCAATCAATGTTATCTGCTATCCCTTCTTCAAACCACCTACATTGTCTAAGGCAGAATAAGATGCAAGCAACAACTAGGAAGAGAAGACCCAATCCAAGAATCCAATTCTTATAAGCAGGCCATTCTGCTCTCTGAATTATGAAAGCTGCTATGGTGACAAAGGAGATACTATATGAAAAAGAAGTTCAGCAGCATGGTCGCCACGATGTAAAAAAGATGTGGAGACTCTAGAAAGAGTGCAGAGAAGAGCAACAAAGATGATTAGGATCTGGAGGTTAAAACATATGAAGAATGGTTGCAGGAACTGGATATGTCTAGTTTAATGAAAAGAAGGACTAGGGGAGACATGATAGCAGTGTTCCAATATCTCAGGGGCTGCCACAAAGAAGAGGGAATCAAGCTATTCTCCAAAGCACCTGAGGGCAGGACAAGAAGCAATGGGTGGAAACTAATCAAGGAGAGAAGCAACTTAGAACTAAAGAGAAATTTCCTGACAGTTAGAACAATTGATCAGTGGAAAAACTTGCCTCCAGAAGTTGTGAATGATCCAACACTGGAAATTTTTAAGAAGATGTTGGATAACCATTTATCTGAAGTGGTGTAGGGTTTCCTGCCTGGGCAGGGGGTTGGACTAGAAAACCTCCAAGGTCCCTTCCAACTCTGTTATTCTAAAAAAGAAAAATCTTCAGTTTTAACAGACTTGGAAGTGATGTTATGCACAACCATTTCATTCCACCCTACAAATCAGTTTAACTATACCAACAGATCTGGGTTGCAAGAATCAGAATGAGGACTAGAGCAAACATTTTTTAATATTTCTTTGTGTGGCTAGAAGTCTATATAAGACGTATCTTGATTCAGCAATTTCTCCTTGGTGTTCCTTTTAAATAACCACATCTGCGTCCTGAGTGGAAACTTGGCAGTATTTCGATCTTCACTGCAAATAGTGAACTTCTTCATCAGTCTTAAAAAAAAATATCAGTGAAAAACCTTGCTTCTTTCCAAACAGAACAGTTCATTTGGGACTCCAAGCAAAATAAACATATTAAGTCATGTGAATGTACACTTTTGTTTTCATTTAGCCCTTCCCTTCATTCTTCTAACTGTCCATCGTTAAGTCTTTCAAGACCTTCTAATGATAGGCGAAGTGTTAAGTCAATATATGTCTCATTCAGCTCTATAAAAGTTCTACATGGATGCATTTGGGCTATCTGGGAGTGGCCAAGAGTCCAGAGCTGATAAATAATGTAGCTGCAAAAATTAGATTAACAACTTGGGATACATAAATAAAGAATAATAGATTATCTAATAATAGTTCACTTAAACCAGGGGTCCCCAACGCCCAGTCCATGGACTGGCATCAGTCCGTGGCATACAAACAAACAAAGCCCCATCCGCAGGATGCAGGCAGCACACAAAACCACGCCCCCTCCAGTCCGTGGAAAAACCTCCCCACGGAACCAATCCCTGGTGCCCAAAAGTTGGGGGCCACTGATTTAGACAACACCATGAGCCACAGTGGTTAGAGTGCAGTACTGCAGGCTACTTCTGCTAACTGCTGGCTGCCTGCAATTTGGCAGTTCAAATCTCACCAGGCTCAAGGTTGACTCAGCTTTCCATCCTTCTGAGGTGGGTAAAATGAGGACCCAAATTGTTGGGGGCAATAAGATGACACTGTAAACCAGGGGTCTCCAACCTTGGTCCCTTTAAGACTTGTGGACTTCAACTCCCAGAATTCTTCAGCCAGCAAAGCTGGTTGAGGAACTCTGGGAGTTGAAGTCCACAAGTCTTAAAGGGACCAAGATTAGAGACCTCTGCTGTAAACCACTTAGAGAGAGCTCTAAAGCACTGTAAAGTGGGATATAAATCGAAGTGCTATTACAATTGCTATTTAACACCATACTTTATTAGATTGCTTATGTTCATTAGATTGCTTACTTTTCTGAAAAGATCTTACTTTACCTAAGAATATAGCACAGCTATATCAACATATAAAACCCTACAAAGAGATTGACCCTGTATTGTGATGTCATGACACACACATTTGATCATTTTGCTGTTATTGTGATTAACAACGAAAGCCTAAATCTGACTTGTCTGCCCAAACGAATAATATAACAATACATTCACATTTAAACATAAAAACAAGAAAAAAGTATACAGTAACTAAAGCATTAGAAAAAGGAACAGACTCTGTAAAAACTAGAGTTCATTAATTTAAAATAAAGCAAAATAAATTTATCCTTATAAGAGTAAATAGGTTCAAAACATACATTTAAATATAAAGATTTGGTACTCTGAAGCAACAATCCAAATCGCATCATGGTAAGCTATCTTTTAATTATGATTTATTGAATAAACTAAAGTGCCTGGGTCTACACACTATGTAGAACAGGATCTCCATAATATGCTAAGTCACAAACAGATATTGTGGATTAGCTTGAAGTTTGAATCCAGTTATAACATATCTCAGCCTCTGTGAGTTTCAGCACCCAGAATTCACAGATGTGGCCAACTTGGCTTGAGAATTCTGGGAGTTGAAGTCCCTTAAAGTTCCCAAGATTGAGAAACATTGTGCTGAAATAAGAAATTGGGTGATCGCATTTTGGACACTTCATAACTTCCTCACCTTTATAGCTGTTTGCAGCAACCCACACGAACACATGACCACAATCTCCATCTTTTTTGACAGTTTCTGTTATTTAATTCTGGTTCCCAGCAAAAAAAAAATGCCCATTGGGGAATGTGAATTCACTTAATGACAGTGAATTTTGCTTAATGCTTGTCATAAAAAACAGTTGTTACTTCAAATCCAGTCACGTAAATCTTCAACTTACAACCACCACAGCCTTAATTTCAGGTTCAATTAGTCGTAAGTCGAGGACTACTGTTATATGGGTCTATTTGTTGTTCTAATCAGTTCTGTCTAATTTATAATGTCCCACTTTCTGCGTATTTCTTTAAGCTACAAAAATGTGCACATTTGAGTTGTATGGATGCCTCTACAGCAATGGTGGGATTCAAATAATTTAACAACCGGTTCTCTGCCCTAATGATTTCTTCCAACAACCAGTTCACCAAACTGCTCAGAAAGTTAACAACCGGTTCTCCCGAAGTGGTGCAAACTGGCTGAATCCCACCACTGCTCTACAGTATACATGATGTATTCAGGTTTCCATCATGTAAGAATTGCATACTTCATTTCCCCATGGATTTTTCTTTTTTAAAAAAAAAAGCCAAAACAAATTGAAAGCTCTCCTCAGCTACCAGTTAGAACAGATCCTCTCAAATATTCGAAGATAGATAATTTCTATCCTACTGTTCTGAGGTTGCATGGTTCCTGTTTCACATCTTAAAGCAGATAGAAATTACTCTGGAAATTACTAAATACTTCGAGGGTCGCTATTAAAGATATGTTTAGGCTTGCCAACATCTTCCTATGTAAAAAATTCTCGCATTTAATATTGATTCCTGTTCCAAAAGATGTGGGTGAAACAGTAGTTTAATGCTGAGACAGTTGGTGAGATTTCAGAACTCAGTTAAAACAGAATATTTCTGAACAGAAATTTCCTCTTCCTTTCCATATAGCCAGAGAAGTATTTTCTGGTTCCCCAGAAGAAGAAAAAGAGGGAAGGATGATGTGAGAGAAATTCCCCTGGCATCTCTCAATTTTTTCCATACCACAGGCCTCCCAAATTTCGGGTCATGGAATTTATTTCCATAACTTCAAGAATGGGAACGATGCAAAAATAGCATCCTGGAATCCTTGAAATGCTACACGCTGCTTTATGCTAACTCAAGAATATGGGCAAGCCACTCCATTTAACTTGCCATCATTCTTTTATAGTAGGAGAAATGGAGAGTGTTGATTAAACACATGGTTTTATAAGGAACCAAGGCCAATCTCACATAAACAACAATGATTAGTTGTTCCTCAATTCTTCCACTTCAGACACACACAGAGAAGGTGGATGTTTCTCCAAGCGGGGAAAAAAAATAAGAATTCAAGGTCAAACGAAATTGCAGTCCCAAAATAGAATAGAGCAATGCTCCTCGTCAGCTGAAGATACATGTAAGAACTATGCTGGATCAAGCCGAAGGCTAATGTTCTCCGGCAGCATTTCCTTTCCAAAAGGTGTCAATGAGATACAGGCAATCCTCAACTTACGAAAGTTTGTTTAGTGGCCGTTTGAAGTTACAATGGCGCTGGCAGTGGTGGGATTCAGCCAGTTCGCACCACTTCGGGAGAACCGATTAACTTTCTGAGCAGTTTGGTGACCTGGTTGTTGGAAGAAATCATTAGGGCAGAGAACCGGTTGTTAAATTACTTGAATCCCACCACTGGGCGCTGGGGGGAAAAAAGTGACTTATGAATGTTTTTCGCACTTCTGACCTTGTAGGTCGAGAACCACCTGTATATCTATAGTTCTGACCTTGTAGGTCGAGAACCACCTGTATATCTGTAGTTCCATCACTGACTGTGGGTGGAGAGTCGTTGGCCCTCAGGGAGATGGTGCGCAACTTGGGCGTTCTCCTAGACATACGGCTGTCGTTAGAAGAGCATTTGACGGCCGTCGCCAGGGGAGCTTTTTATCAGGTTCGCCTGATTCGCCAGTTGCGTCCCTTCCTGGATCGGGACTCTTTATGCACGGTCACTCATGGGCGGTTTACAGCCAAGGTAAAACAAACACATCACATACATTAAAAGCAATTTTAAAAATCTAATTCAAATAGGCCAATAAATTTTAAAACTCGGTATAAAAATATGATATTATATATATATATATATATATATATATATATATATATATATATATATATACGTAAAATTGGAAGTGTCTTGGCGGCGTTTGACGAGTCTCATTCGTCATCTTCAGGCTTCAACCGTGCTTCTGGGAGCAATTCCCAGAAGCACGAAGCCTGAAGATGACGAATGAGACTTCGTCGAAACGTCGCCAAGACACTTCCAATTTTACGCGGGAGAAAACCCAAATAACCAAAGATCTACATACAAACACCCGCGAAAACCTCAGAAAACATATATATATATATATATATATATATATATATATATATATATATATATATTTCTTCAAGATATGTTGTTTTATCTATGACAATTGTTTGTGTATACTGTTGTGACAAAAAGAAATAAATAAAAAAAAATCTTTAAAAATGTCTCTGCAGTGCAAGGCAGGTACAAAGATTAAAGGAATCTGAGAGAGAGGGGTTTTTCCTTCTTCTTAATTTAGAAGAGATTCCAGATCTCGATAACTAAAATCAGGCCTTAAAATACTAAACCTAACTACCGTATATACTCGAATATAAGCCGATCCGAGTATAAGCCGAGGTCCCCAATTTTACCCCAAAAACTGGGGTAAACTGGGGACTCGAGTATAAGCCGAGGGTGGGAAATGAGGCACCTACCGGTTGGGGAAACCCTCCCTCCCTCAGCTGAGAAGGCTGGCGGCTCCCCCGCCCCGCCCTCTCACTGCACCGGCAGGGCTTCAGTCCGGTAAAATGTGAAAAAAAGAAAAAAAAAAAACTCGAGTATAAGCCGTATATACTCGAGTATAAGCCGAGGGGCTTAAAAAAAAAAAAACTTGAGTATAAGCCGTATAGACCCGAGTATAAGCCGAGGGGACGTTTTTCAGCACAAAAAATGTGCTGAAAAACTCGGCTTATACTCGAGTATATACGGTAAATAGACTGCTATTGAATTTGTCTTTATTAGCCAACCTTAATATAACTGTATTCCAAACACACCTTCCCAGCATGCTCCCAGATTCATTCTGCTTAAAAATTGAGAAATTGATTTCCCTTCCCTTAAGCGAAGCTTAATGGGGTTTACACAATTTTTGTTGTTGTTCACTGCTTATCGCTTCTGAACCACACCGCTGATCCCAAGCCTATCCTGGGAAAGCTAACTTTGTCAGGGGAAAAAAATGTGTTCTTTATCTCCATAGCCAAGCCATTTGCTTTGAAGCACTCTCTTTATGGCTTTTGTTTCTTGCTGGAATGTGCTCTTTACAAAACCCAGATGAACCCTAGATTAAAAGCATTGTGGACTAGTGGCTAAAGGGCTGTCAAAACCAAGATGCCCTGAGATGCAAAGATTATTACCTGAACTTCACTTTTCCTTCTTGTAAAGCAGATTTATAGTACAGTAATTCTTTCTTGCTTTCTTTCTTGCTTGCTTGCTTTCTCTTTCTCTTTTTCTCTCTCTCTTTTTCTTTCGTTCTTTCTTTCTTTCTCTTTCTCTCTCTCTCTCTCTCTCTTTCTCTCTCTCTCTCTTTCTTTTTTGGAGGAGATTCATGTCATTTTTACTGCTGGGAAACCTGCTTTTTTCAATCTGTGAGGGATGTGGGGAGCATGCACAGTGACTCTAGAATGCTGGAAGGAGTGGGAGTATTTAATATTTTATTCGATCTTTAGACAGGATTTGTAGAGAAGCTACTGTTTAATCGAGGTATTAATCTTTGCAGGCCTTTTACACACCTATTCAGTATCTTTGTTAGAATTAACATTGGGGGGAAACCCCATTGTCCTAAAATCAGTGATTTTAAGTTGCAAAGATGGAGCTGGGGACCTTTAGGTCAGGGGTCTCCAACCTTGGTCACTTTAAGACTTGTGGACTTCAACTCCCAGAGTCCCTCAGCCAGCAAAGCTGGCTGAGGAACTCTGGGAGTTGAAGTCCACAAGTCTTAAAGTGACCAAGGTTGGAGACCCCTGCTTTAGGTGATCTGTGGGTTGAGCGTCCTTGTGGTGTAATACATTACTGTCTTTTTTGTAAATCTTTTCAATTTCTAACTACAACTCAATACAAAATCTAACATTTAGGTCAGTGTTTCTCAACCTAGGCCACTTTAAGTTGTATGGACTTAGATTCCCAGAATTCTGCTGCCAGCATCCTGAGAGGTGTTTTACATCGTAAAACAGAGGGGGCCTCTACGGCTCAGACTGCTAATGCAGTCTGTTATTAACAACAGTTGCCTGCAATTACTGCAGGTTCTAGTCCCACCAGGCCCAAGGTTGACTCAGCCTTCCATCCTTTATAAGGTAGGTAAAATGAGAACCCAGATTGTTGGGGGCAATAAGTTGACTTTGTATATAAATATACAAATAGAATGGAGACTATTGCTAACATAGTTGTTGTGACCCAGGTTCCTGGACCCGGACTCCTGGACTCGGATGATTCAGAAAGTGAGGGAGAAGACCTGGCAAGCCCTGCTTCTCTTGAGCCCTCTCCCTCCCTGGCACCCACTCAAAGGGAGGAGAAGGGGCCGGCAAGGCCTGATTCTCTGGAGCCTTCTTCTGATTTGGCAACGCCCCAAGAACAGTTTTGGAGTGATGCAAGACTGCGCAGACGTGACCGGCGCGCGCAGCAGAAGCAGCGTTGGGATAAAGCCAAGTCATAATTGTCATGCAGTGACATCTGCAGAGACTATAAATAGGAGGCGGGACTTCCTGGTTTTTGTCTTGGACAAAGCAATGAATTTGCGCGGGCAAACTGTATCAATGGAGGGAAGAATATATTCGTGAGTAATTCTGGCCTTATCTATAATTTCCTCGTTATCTCCAGAAACTTGGCAGGCCCGTGGGTAGACGTGGCCAGGACATTTATCTATGTAAATTAAATTAGAAAAGGAGGCCTCTGACTGACTCTTTGCTGGGAGTATTGGGGGAGGGAAACAGAACAATAGCGTTAGCCGCCCTGAGTCTTCGGAGAAGGGCGGGATATAAATGCAAATTAAAAAAAAAACTGGTGAAGGTTGAGAAACACTGAGACAGACTGAAAGGAAGATTGGTAGGTTGCAATTTCACGTGTTGTGGAAAACGTGCTATTATCCCAATACATTTGGTGAACTAGGACATCACATTAAGCCATTGTATCATGGCAAAATAGCAATTAAGTGTTGTTAATCCAGATTTCAGGTTTAGGGTGAAGAAATTACCCTAGCAGAAATTAAGGTTGTTATATCAAAGTCTAGTGTACCTTTGGCATGGTTCCCCTCTGTCAAGCTTGGAGTAAGACTCGATACAGGTAGTCCTTGATTTATAACCATTTGTGTAGTGACCATTCGAAGTTACAATGGCCCTGGAGAAAGTAATGATTATTTATTATCGTTTATTATTATGGCTGATTCTTATGACCATCACACCATGGTCATGTGGTCAAAATTTGGGAACTTGGCACAACTGGCATGTATTTATGAGAGTTGAAGTATCCCAAAGTCATGTGATCACCATTTCTAGCCATCTTCCTACTAGCAAAGTCAATGAAAGAAGCTGGATTCACCTTACAACTTCAGTCATTCATTTAACAACCTGTCGTGTCCCACTCCTCCACTGACGGCCGGGTCAGGGAAATCCGAATCAGGCGTGCCTCTGCAGCTCTGCCAAAGTCCTAGCAAAGTCCTCAGGGCAGGCAGGAGACCGGAAAGTGACTTCAGCAAGATATGTTTAGACTTTGCCTGACTCAGAGAATGCCAGAAAGCAGGTCCTTTATATAGGCCATGGGGTGTGGCTCCATGACTCAGCACTTATCCAGGCCTGCCCCTCCCTTCCTTCTGTTGCCTCCGTCTATCAAGTCTTCTGACGCGAGGGTCACTCCAGTCTGCAGCTGTTGGCAATTGACCTCCCTCAGGCTCACATGCTGTGGAGGAGGGGGAGGGGTCTAGTTGCTCCGTTTGCCTGGGCATGGAGCCAGAGCTGGGGGCTGGAGATACTTCCTCCTCTTCAGCCTGTCTGGGCATGGAGCCAGGGCTGGGGCCGGGAGGCATACTAGGACATTCCTCCGTGTTCGGAAGCAGATAAGAAGGCCCCGGCTGTGGTGAGATTGGACGAGACACAACACAACCATGACCAAAAAAAAAAAGGTTATAAAATCAAGCACAACTTATTTAACAACTCCCTTGCTTAGCAATGGAAATTCTGGTCCGAATTGTGGTCGTGAATTGAGGACTCCCTGTACCTCTCTTACTAGTGCTACCATTCCTTTTCAGCCATCCAAAGATAGATCAGAGATGGGCAATATCAATTACACCGAGTGGAAGCTAAGCTAGTATTCAGCTGGGTTCCATTTTGCCCTATCATGGAATGGAATGAAACGGAATAATTAGGATAGGATAGGATAGGATAGGATAGGATAGGATAGGATAGGATAGGATAGGATAGGGAATGGAATGGAATGGAATCAGTGGTGGGTTTCAACTTTTTTTACTACCGATTCTGTGGGTGTGGCTTGGTGGGCATGGCATGGCTTGGTTGATGTGGCTTGGTAGGCATGGCAGGGGAAGAATACTGTAAAATCTCCATTCCCACCCCACTCCAGGGGGAAGGTTACTGCAAAATCACCATTTCCTCCCAATCAGCTGGGACTTGAAAGGCAGAGAATAGATGGGGGTGGGGACAGTCAGAATTTTTACTTCCAGTTCTCTGAACTACTCAAAAATTCTGCTATCGGTTCTCCAGAACTGGTCAGAAACTGCTGAAACCCACCTCTGAATGGAATGGACTTCTTTATTGGCCAAGTGGGAATGGACACACAAGGAATTTGTCTCCAGTGCATAAGCTCTCGGTGTACATACAACAACAAAGAGATAGGTCATATACTATAGATCATAGTTACACTAATTAATTATAAGATATAACAAGTGATAATCACAGCTACTAATAGGAGAAGGTAGTAGGAAAGATGAGAAGATGAGAAAGATAAGATGAGATGGATAATATCAATGCAGCCCTCTTGGGTAAATATTTTTAGGCCAAAGACTGTGCTGTGTGAATTAGGTGTTCAGTGGAATAATGGCATGGGAGTGGGGGGGGGGGGAGAAACTATCTTTGTGTCTAATTGTTTTGGCATGCAATGCCCTATAGCGGCGTCCAGAGGGGAGAAGTTGAAACCATTTATGTCCAGGATGAGAGGAGTCTGTAGCTATTTTCTCAGCCCTCTTCCTGGTTTGTGCAGTGTTCAGATCCTCAGTGGAAGGCAGGTGATGAGTTGAAATGAAGAGGCACAGAGCTCAGAACTGAAATGATCCTGGATTTTTATTTGAATATTCAAGCTGGATGCTGACATTAGGCTGGTTGCAACTGTTTGCAATTAGATTGGTTGCAATTAATTAATTAATTAATTTTGTCACAATATATATAAGTATTACACAGAAAAGATAATATAGTGTATAAACATATATATGAGTAAATAATAGGAGGAATATATATATATATATATATGAAGAAGAAGAAAAGAAAAACAACAGGACAGGAACGGTAGGCACGTTTGTGCGCTTATGCACGCCCCTTATGGTCCTCTTAGGAATGGGGTGAGGTCAATAGTAGAAAGTTTCTGGTTAAAGCTTTTGGGATTATGAGAAGAGACCACAGAGTCAGGTAAAGTATTCCAAGCACTGATGATTCTGTTACAGAAGTCGTATTTTCTGCAATCTAGATTAAAGCGGTTAACATTAAGTTTAAATCTATTGGTTGCTCTTGTATTATTGCAATTAAAGCTGAAGTAGTCTTTAACAGGAAGGACATTACAGTAGATGATTCTATGAGTTAAACTTAGGTCTTGTCGAAGGCGACAGAGTTCCAAGTTTTCTAAGCCTAGGATTTCAAGTCTGGTGGGATAAGGTATTTTGTTAAATTATCAACTCTTTGCAAACCTCAAATCATTTGGATCATCCAATCTGTGAGGTGGCTATCAAGGAGTAGTACTAAGTCCTGACTATCTCGGGCCCATTTGTATCTGCTACTGCCTAGAGAAATTCGTCAAATGAGAGGTGAAGGTGGGTGCAGACTTCAGCGGGCTTAATAAGCAGCAGACTTGGCAGGCCTTTGCTGCACTTGGGAGCCAATCGTGCTGATTCTTAATGCAAGACTACAGGAATAATGAGGCTCTGCCAAGAATTTGCAGCATTAACGTTGACAAATGCTTCAGATGTGAAGCCAAACTTCGTGTGACGTGAGTGTCTTTCTGCACTGAACACTCAGGTTTTTCAAACGCAGATGGCTTCTGCTAGGGAAGGGGTGCTGATCGGGAATGGAATCAGCCCAGGGATGGAGAAGGAAGTTAATCATTTCCTTCCATTCTTGCAGTTCTGAAAATCCCTCCTGCACACTAGTTGTATTGTTGGGAAAGGAACTATCGGTGGTTAAGACAATTTGGGCCACTCCCTACTTGTGTCATGGCGACATATAAAGCGCAGCAGGCAGTGGTGGGTTTCACATTTTTTTACTTCCGGTTCTGTGGGCGTGGCTTGGTGGGCATGGCATGGCATACCATGGCTTGGTGGGTGTGGCTTGGTGGGGATGACAGGGGAAGGATACTGTAAAATCTCCATTCCCTCCTGATCAGCTGGGACTTGGGAGGCAGAGAATAGATGGGGACGGGGCCAGTCAGAATTTTTACTACCAGTTTTCCGAACTACTCAAAATTTCCGCTACCGGTTCTCCAGAACTGGTCAGAACCTGCTGAAACCCGCCTCTGGCAGCAGGGGTGAAATGCTCCCGGTTCTGACCAGATCTCGTGATCCGGTAACGATCATGGCCGGTGGTTCGGCAATCCGGTAGCGATCACCGAACCACCGGCAACACCTGCCGCCCAGGTGTCAGTACTTCCTGGTTTTAACCAGGAAGTAATATATTTTTTACCTTCTGCACATGCGCAGAAGGTTTTGCGCAGGCGCAGAAGATCTGCACATGGATGTGAGGCGCATGTGTGGACTTCCAAGCCGCTAAGGAAGGTAAGTAGATTTCACCCTTGAAGCGCAGGTGTCTAGGATGATAGAGGCACATCTCTTCAAATGGTTGGAAAAGAGGATGAGCGTCTTAACAGATAACAGAATAACAGAGTTGGAAGGGACCTTGGAGGTCTTCTAGTCACGGTCTAGTGCTTTGAATGCAGTGTGACAGGCTAATTCTGCTCACATTGCCAGGAGTTTGATTCCTTCAATCCTGACCAGCTCAAGGTTGACTCAGCCTTCCCTCCTTCTGTGGTTGGTAGAATGAGCAGCCAGAGAGTTGAGGGAATATGCTGACTCTGTAAACTGCTTATAGAGGGCTGTAAAGCACTGAAAAGCAGTATAGAAGTCTAAATGCTGTTGCTATTTAAATTTAAATAATAAAGCAGAAGACACTATACCTGTGATGGTGGCACACACAGCCCTCTCTGTGGGCACACGCACCGTCGCCAGCTACTTTTCTGGTTTCCAGCATGCGCAAAGACCAGCTGGCTGGCATGCATGTGCATGCTGAAAACCAGAAGACCATGTGGCCAGCGCGCACATGCACACCAGCCAGCTGGCCTTTGAGTTTCCGGGGCTCCGGTGTGCGTGTGCACACATACACATACACACACTCACTCCAGTTTGAGCACTTAGTACCGAAAAGGTTCTCCATCACTGTACTATACCGTTTCAGACATATGACTATTTAGTCTCTTCTTAAAAGCCTCCAGTGATGGAGCACCCACAACTTCTGAAGGAAAGCCGTTCTACTGGTTATCCCAAAATGTGCTTTGTCAAGAGGCAACTGGACTTTCTGGTTTTTCTTTGAAGACATTTCACTTCTCATTTCAAGAAGCTTCTTCAGCTCTGACTGGATGGTGGGGAATGGCAGGTCAACAGTTCCAAGAAGGCTCCACACCCATTTGCACCACAAGAAGGTGTGGAGCCTTCTTGGAATTGTTGACCTTCCATTCCCCAACATCCCAGTCAGAGCTGAAGAAGCTTCTTGGATGAGAAGTGAAAAGTCTTCCAAGAAAAACCAGAAAGTCCAGTTGCCTCTTGAAAAAGCACCTTTGGGATAACCATGACCTGGGTGACTGAGAATCCCCATAGATGTTCCACTGTTGTTGTTCTCATTGTTAGAAAGTTTCTCCTTAGTTTTAGGTTGCTTCTCTACTTAATTAATTTCTATCCATTGTTTCTTGTATTGCCTTCTAGTGCTTTGGAAAATTTGGAAAAACGTCATTGCACATTTTTATTTTACAGCTATTTGATCGATGCTGATGAAAGTACAGGTGATATATTTTATACTTTCCCTATCCTGATGTCTCCTGATGTTAGAGAATTCTGAGATGTGTAGCTGTTGTACATCTTGGCTCAATCCTGGAAAAGCTATTGTACATAGATATATAAATCTATTCTATTTATTCTCTCCATGCATCCTTGATAATTTACATTTGAGTTCTATTTCTTCCTTTGGACTCCCTTGGTTTTAATGCAATGATAGGTTTTCCAGCCATGTTGAATATTATCTAATTCTAATTTTTATTTGATGAAGTTATTGCTAATTTAGATATTTTTTGAATAAATGTCCACTGGTTTTTTCCATGTTAAGGTGCATTCTAAATGAAATTATGTTGCAAAATTCTACTAATCCATGCAGTTTTCTTGCAGTATGTTTTGGAAGTGTCTGCCGTTGTCTGCTATCAAGGTCACCCAATAGGCTTTCTGACTAAGAGGGACTCAAACTCACAGTCTTCTGGTTGTCAGATGCTTTAACCACTGCACCAAACTGCTCTTGCATATTGCATATTTATCTCACATATACGCCTTTACTACCTTCCCCGTCCCCACAAGAGGTTGTTATGGAAACAAAATGTTTATATAAGCAATTTTGGCCAAACTCATTTAAATAAACTTCTAATGCAGAGGTGAGTTTCAGCAGGTTCTGACCAGTTCTGGAGAACCGATAGCGGAAATTTTGAGTAGTTCGGAGAACCGGTAGTAAAAATTCTGACTGGCCCCACCCCCATGTATTCTCTGCCTCCCAAGTCCCAGCTGATTGGGAGGAAATGGGGATTTTGCAGTAACTTTCCCCTGGAGTGGGGTGGGAATGGAGATTTTACAGTATTCTTCCCCTGCCATGCCCACTAAGCCACGCCCACCAAGCCATGTCATGCCCACCAAGCCACGCCCACAGAACCGGTAGTAAAAAAATTTGAAACCCACCACTGTTCTAATGTCATCTGAGCTGCGGGACACTGGAGAGCCAGAAAACAGTCTGAAAACAACCCCAAAAATGGCCAAAAAACAGGCCGCTTTTTTGGCTGTTTTCTGGCCATTTTCAGGCCAATTTTGGGGCTATTTTCAGGGCCATTTTTCAGGCCATTTTGGGAGTATTTCCCTCCCGAACAACAGCCTAAAAACAGCCCCAAAACAGACATGCACGTGCCAGCCAGCTGGGTTTCGGGTTTCTGGTGCTGTGGCACGTACACATGCACGCACGTTCCAGTTTGGGACTCGATGCTGAAAAGGTTCGCCACCACTGATATAGGATCTCCTGCTTGAGCAGGGGGTTGGTCTAGATGACCTACAAGGTCCCTTCCAACTCTCTTATTCTGTTACTCTGAATCTCTTTTATAGAGGTGCTTACTTCTGGTCTCAATCACCTACTAGGAGGTTAACCAGGTTCTGGCAGTGTGGGGGAGTCTGAGCATTAGATAATTTCTGCAGCCCTCCTATTTGTAAATCCTGTACTGAGCCAGATGGTTTATTGTTATTATTATCATTGGCTCTTATTCATGTTGGCTTTACTTGAAGTTTATTTGTATTTTATGCTGACTATTGGAAGCTGCCTTGGAAGAATTTTAATCCTAAAGATGGCCTATAAAGATTTAAATAAAATAAATCAAGAAATTCTTGAAAGTGAACCTCCGGTGACCCTCTTTCCTCCTTTTATAGGAATTATAGCAGAACTGTCAGAAAGGGTTTATCCTTTTTTTTAACAAAAAATGTGTTCAAGATGCACTGAAAATATAATTTATTTGGCCAAGGGCATTTTAAATGCAGTGTGTGTTTTTATCTCTATTTTCATTTTTTTAAATTGTTCCTTCCCTTTTCTTTTTTCCAAAATACAGAAAGGGCAGGATAGTCACATAGGAACTACATTAGAGAGATAACAGACAGTAGATAAAAAGGATTAAATCTGAAATGGCGAGAATAATAAGAACTTTAAAAGAATTTTAAAGATGATGATGATTTATCAAAACGACGCTTCAGAGCACTGCACACCAGAACAACTAGACACAAGAACAGTTTCTTCCTGAATGCCATCACTCTGCTAAACAAATAATTCCCTCAACACTGTGAAACTACTACTAAATCTGCATTATTATTAGTCTTCTCATTGTTCCCATCACCCATCTCCTTTCACTTATGACTGTATGACTGTAACTTTCTTGCTTGTATCCTTATGATTTATATTGATATTGATTGGTTCCTGTTTGCTTATTTGTACCCTATGACTATCATTAAGTGTGGTACCTTATGATTCTTGATGATCTTTTTTTTTATGTACACTGAGAGTATATGCACCAAAGACAAATTCCTTGTGTATTCTATTCTATTCTATTATTAGATAGGGCTAACAAAATCAATTGTAGTCCAAGCTATGGTTTTCCCAATAGTAATGTATGGCTGTGACAGCTGGACCATAAAGGAAGGTTGAGTGTTCAACCATAACGGAAGGTTGAGTGTGATGCTTTTGAATTGTGGTGTTGGAGAAGACTCTTAAGAGTCTGTTGGACTGCAAGGTGATCAAGTCACTCAATGCTGACTGTTTTTTGGAAGGACAGATACTGAAGCTGAAGCTCAAACACTTTCGCCACCGAAAGAGAAAAGAGGACTCATTGGAAAAGACCCTGATGTTACGAAAGATTGAAATTGAAGGAAGTTAGCACCCACCCTTCTCCTAGACTAATGAAATATTTTAGGAAATATTAAAAAAGACAGAATATTATGTTTCCCTGGGTGAGAAAAGAAGACACATGTTTTTAAAGACAAAACAGCTTCCTGCAGCTCCCTGCCTCCCCCCCACATTCAGCTCCAGGGTGATGGGATTAAGACATGGCCCTCAGGACATGGTAGGATTAGCCCTCTACCCATCTAGCAACAGAACTCACCACATGGCACCTGAGGAGACTGCATCACTTAGCAAGGCTCAACCAAACCTGGGATTCAGGACAGCCTACAGCAGGGGTCTCCAACCTTGGTCCCTTTAAGACTTGTGGACTTCAACTCCCAGAGTCCCTCAGCCAGCTAAGCTATTTTCTGCTTTTGGGATCTCCGGCGTTAGTCTGGAGAGCCTAACTTGCTAATATTACCAACCAAACCATTCAGAAATTCAGTGTCATGACTAAACACAATGATAAAACTGGCTGTGGATGAAATACCCCGAAATAAAAATCAAAGATTGTAGGTTTGTGTCCTGAATACATTATGATAGCCTGCAGGTTGTCAAAACCATCATGAAAAACAAGGGGGCAAAGTTCAAACTACTCCAGCCAGCACCCTCTTGTCCAAAACCACTGTCTTAGACAACATCTCTAGATACCTATTATAGTCGGAAGCCTCCAATTATACATCAAATTGTGTAGATTTCATGCTTTTAAAGACTCAAGTTTTTGCCCAAGGCTGAGGTCTTTCAGAAAATACCATCGTCAACAAAAGACGCTGTTCCCCCCCAAAAAAACATAGCAATTGAAGTATTGAAGTGGGCAAGAGACGATGAATAGATGATTTCTCTTTTTGGTTGTTGTTCTGTTTTGCTTTTCTTTTTCTCTCCCTTTCTTTTCTTTTTTTAGGTAGGTGACATGATTAGAAGTTAGGCAGGATAGAAAGAAAATGTTTTTTGAATAAAGGGTGATATGATTAAAAGTTAGAATAAGAGACAGAAATAAGAGAGGGGAATATTAGTGTATACACTTTTATGTAATAAAATAAGAGCGATAACAAGAAAAAATGTACAATGTAAGCCGCCCCGAGTCATCGGAGAAGGGTGGGATATAAATGTAAATAAAAAATAAAAAATAAAAAAAAATATGGAATAATTGAATAATGATAGACTGTAACTTAATATAAATGTGCATTATTATGATTAGAAATATATAAGTTGATTGAATGTAATCATTATGATTAATCTTATTAGTTCTATTTGTATTAGAATGCATGAAACCCAGGTGCCACACTATTCATGCATTGATACCGTGTTTCCCCGAAAATAAGACCCTGTCTTGTATTTTTTTGAACCTCAAAATAAGTGCTTGGCCTTATTTTCAGGGAGGTCTTTTTATTTTGGGGCGCGTGGAGCAAGACAGGGCTTCTCTTGCCATGTTACCTGATTTCCAGCTGTCTCCCTAACCCTAACCAGAAGAATTGGCGGGGACCAGCTGCACATGTGTTTAAATATTTTTGAGGAGTGCTTATTTTCAGGGAGAGGTTATTTTTGAGGGGGGCGTTATTTTATCATATGTGTTCAAAAGCCCAATTGGGCTTATTATCAGGGGATGTCTTATTTTTGGGGAAACAGGGTATGTTTATAAATTTTTTAAAAAAAAACTTGGGGAGGGGGAGATGCTGTTTAAGTTTTGTGTTTTTAGCCTAACAGACCCAGTTGATATTGCAAAGCCATTGTTTGTTTGACTGGTGCTGGCTTACACTACAAAGTGAGTGGCGAAGACAGTCAGTCTCACTTTGAGACAAGGATACAAACCTAAGCTTCACGGTAGATGACCTATGACAGATTTCACTCTTTGCAGAAAACAGATTTTAAAAACCTAAAAGGACATTTCTCTTTTTTAAAAGGCATATTTAACAACTTGAGACCTCTCTTTCTCTCTCTCTTTGTCTCTTGCTCCCTCTCCTTCCCTTTCCCTCGCCCTCTCGCTAACCCTCCCTCTCTCCCTCCCTCCCTCCCTCCCTTTCCCTCCTTCTCTCTCATCTACACTGGAAAATATGGGAATCTTAAGAGTAGATCATTTGGAGGATAAAAAATACCTTTCCACTATTCACTTTTGATGATAACACCAATTTTCTGTAGTGGTCTGACAAGCAAATGCAGCTTGGAATGAAGATTTTGAAGAACTGAAATGATGTAAAAGAATTCCCTCCAAGAATGTTTGCCTGAGGAAAAAGAGAAAGATAAAAGTTTGGCCTCTCATTTTTGTCAAGAGTCGGGTATAATTCTATGCTCTAAATCCAAGCTTGAATATAATTAATTCCCTCCCAAAAATGGACTACTCTTTTTATTTTTCAAACCCGATAAGCTCTGGAATTTATCTCACCCTGTCTTGACCAGCCTGGAAGCATTATACATAGATACATTGGAAGATGGGGTTAATTTAGAATGACAGTTCTGCATCTAGTCCAGATCAATTCCTTCAAAACAACCACTTCCCAAATGCAATGCTCAACATAGGATAACAAATCCATCAGGACAAGATTCCTGATGGGGAATGGGGTGTGTGTGGGGCCGCGGTGTGGCTCAGGCTGTAAGAAGCCTATTATTAAAACACAGCTGCCTACAATTACTGCAGGTTCTAGTCCCACCAGATCCAAGGTTGACTCAGCCTTCCATCCTTTATAAGGTAGGTAAAATGAGGACCCAGATTGTTGGGGGGGCAATAAGTTGACTTTGTAAATATACAAATAGAATGAGACTATTGCCTTACACACTGTAAGCCGCCTTGAGTCTTCGGAGAAAGGCGGGATATAAATGTAAACAAAATAAAATAAAAATAAATAAATAAATAAATTCAGCAGTCCATCTGTGTTTAAAAGACAAAGGCCACTCTTTTGAAGACAGCAAAGGTCACATTTTTGATAGAGAGGACCACTGGTTTGAATGAGTGGTCAAACAAGTCATCTATGGCAAAATTGAACACCTCTGTCTCAAAGGGGAAGGATAAGACATCCTCTCTCTCAGTAGTGAAATCTAAATTTCTTTCCTGCCGGTTCTGTGGGCGTGGCTTTTGTGGGTGTGGCTTGGTGGGAGGGTCATGTGACTGGGTGGGCGTGGCTATGTAACCATGTGACTGGGGGATCAAAAGACAGAAACTCACTAACAATGTCCTGCTGGAGCAGGGTTGGACTAGATGACCTCCAGGTCCCTTCCAGCCCTGGATTATCCTCTGAAGCTGCGTCTAGTGCCAGGTTTGTAGTCCTTCCTTCCTCTCCTTTTTCCTCCCTCCCCCCCTCTTTCTTTCTTTCTTTCTTTCTTTCTTTCTCTCTCTCTCTCTCTCTCTCTCTCTCATACACACACACACACACCGTTTTTTGCCTAGCAGGCTTCAGCTTTTTTACCTTTTAAAAATGCTTTTAAAGGTAAAAAAAAAGGCTCTGACAATCAGGCACCTCAGCTGGGATCATCAGAGCCTTGTTTTAACCCTTTAAAAGCATTTTTTTACAACCTCTTCAGCTGAAGAGGTTGTTAAAAAAATGTTTTTAAAAGTAAAAAAAAAAGGCTCTGTGGATCACGTGGCTTAGCTGGGCATGGGTGGGGGCAGGGATTTTGCTACTGGTTCTCCAAACCACCCTCCGCCATTGCTACCGGATTGGCTGATCCGGTCCAAACCAGGAGCATTTCACCCCTGATCTATCTCCAGTGTACAATACAGAACTTTCAGCAGTTCCAGGAAGGCTCCACACCTATTTGCACTAGTATTCAGGTGACCCTGAGGATACAGATAAACCTCCAAGTGGCCTCAACAACTCTCTAAAAAGGATGCAAATGACCAGCTGTCTGCAAGGAGTATAAATTCTTCCATTCCCCACCATCCAGTCAGAGCTGAAGAAGCTTCTTGGATGAGAAGCGAAACGTCTTCAAAGATGAACCAGAAAGTCCAGCTGCCTCTTGAAAAAGCACCTTTGGGACAAGGGCCCCACAGTTCAATCCCAAGCTACAAATCTTCTCTTCTACTGGCATGATAGAATTATGTAACAGTTGGTCTCCAGCAGTAAGTTTCAATTTCAGTCGCTACTGGTTTGCTCGCGGGCGTGTGCGCTCTCATACACGCGCACAACAGTTCTGCGCATGCACAGAAATGTCCAGGTGAGTGGGCAGAGCCTCCTACCACTACCGGTTTGCCCAATCCGGGGCGAACCAGTAGCAACCCACTGGTCTTCAGACTTACAAAGATCAATAGATCAAATTTTTCTATTATTGGTAAAAAAAAGAACTGCTTCTCTGTCAGATCACAGAAAAAGTATTAGAAAGAAGCTCAGAAAGACTCTGTCCTAAATCCCATGGCGATACATTGGTTCTAAATGGGAAATAGTTGAGCTGCTGGAATTCTTGGAACCCATTTTTCTCTACAAATCATACAAAGAGAACTGTATGAGGATTTGGTTCCCTTTTATTTCATTTCTTTTGTTTTATTGTTATTGAATTCAATTTATGCAGCTGCCTACTCCATCTTGCATAATCAACTTTGCGAGAGGGGAACAGAAAAACCATCAAATGAATTAAAAAAAAAAAGAACGAATAACAGAATGAAAGAGTTGGGAGGGACCTTGGAGGTCTTCTAGTCTAACCCCCTGCTCCTGCACCTCTGGAGCCACATGTGGTTTTTTCACCCCTCTCCTTCGGCTCCCTGTCACTCAAAATATGCGTCACAATCGCCAATTTGTGACACCCGCCAGCACGTAAGTTATTGAGCTTTTCGACTCCAACCATGGATAAATCCAAGAAAAAAAAGTTTCAGAAGAAAACAGAAGGTTTAATTCAACTACATGCGCTAGTTTTGCAGCCGCTCAAGAAACAGTCAGGCACGGGAAGGGTTTTGTGGCTCCCGGTGTTTTCTTTTCTGTGGGAAACCAGTCCAAATAGCTTTTTGAGTGTTTAAGGTTGCAGATCCCTGCCCTATACCATTTTAGACAAATGGCTATCCAATCTCTGCTTAAAAACCTCTAGTCTTGGGTACCTAAAAGTTTTGGAGGCAAGTTTTTCCACTGATTAATTGTTCTAACGGTCAGGAAATCTTTCCTTAGTTCTAGGTTGGTTCTCGCCTTGAGAGAAGGATCATAATATCAAACAATGTGTCACAGGCTAGCTGACCATCTCCCATGCCAGAAAGAGGTATGGGTTTTGGGCAGCCACCCAAGACATTGAGAACTAATAATGCCAACTAAGCAACACATAGCTTTCCAGGTGCTTTAGAACATAATTCCTGTCAGCCACATTTAGGGACTAGAACAGGGGTCTCCAACCTTGATCCCTTTAAGACTTGTGGACTTCAACTCCCAGAGTCCCTCAGCCAGCAAAGCTGGTTGAGGAACTCTGGGAGTTGAAGTCCACAAGTCTTAAAGGGACCAAGGTTGGAGACTCCTGGACTAGAACATTTGTTTTGCAATTCCAGAAGTCCTTGCCAAGGAAGTATGGGAGATTTCTTTTTATAGATGATCCTTTGATTCCTTAGCTGATTTGGTTGGAAACAAAAAAAAGTTCTCTTCCTAGCAAATCCTCATTCCAGGCTAGAGTTAACTTTCATCTGGTGCCAAATTAATATGACCTTCAAGGAAAAGACCATGAAAACTGACATGAAAGAGTGATTCCAAGTTTTTTCGTTTACTTTGAATTACATGGTAATTCCAGAGACAAATACTTTTAAGGAGTGCCTTTCCACCAATATTGTTTTACTGGTTTTGTTAACTTATTTATCTTTGGGGAAAGATCTACATTTGGTGAGGTTTACTCCTCAACAGAAAAAGTATCGGCGAGTATTCTTATGATCCAGTTCTACTCTCCCATCCTAATCCCCTCACCAACAACTGACCTCCTCAATCTATTTCCAAATAAAGAATATTAGTGATTTGCCAAAACATTTTCTATGCAAGAATTACAGCCCCCACATTCTCTAGTTAGTAAAAGGCTCCGCTGAGATGCGGCTTATAAGCTTCCTCCCCTGCAGAGAACAGCTTCATCGCTTATCCCATAATATCTGCTGTAAGCATCTTCTCACCCATCAATCTCAGTGGAGGGAAAGCGATAAAAAGGAAGAAACTGGTGTTGATGGATCATCTCGACACACAACAAGCACTGCCTACAACGGGTGGTAGCAGGAAATGGAAGGAGACCAGCCAATTTATTTGGCCTCCAACCTCACTTAGATTTGATTGATTGATTTCTCCATTTTGGCCCCAAAGGCTGACCAATCAAAAAAGCCCTCAGTTCAACATGCAGTACATCTGTCCCACTCTAGCCCTCAGGATATGTCCTATTCGTATTACTTTATATATATTTACAATGTTTTATCAACAACAATAAAATACAAAAGAAAAAACATACATCCAACACTAATGACAAAAAAAATAATGTACAAAAAAGGAAAAAAATGACCCAAATATCAAATAAGTCTAACATTAAACATTAAAAGAATCCATCCAGGCTGGATGCTGAAAAAAATAAAATTAACATAACATAACATAACATATAACATAACATAACAACATAACGTAACGTAATACTGATAAATTATCTTCCCTTTACCTAATGGGTCTACAAATAGTTATACACTTTCTCATACTTATTTAACATGAATACTACATTATATAAACAAATATTCCAGATGAGGAGATCTCTGTCTAATAATCAAATCGACTAGATATCTCCTATTTTTACATCCAGTGATGAAGCATCCACAACTTTTGAAGCAACAGCGTGCCTTCAGAAGTTGTGAGTGCTTCATCACTGGGGTTTTTGAAGAAGAGACTGCACTTGTCTGAAATGGTATAGGGTTTCCTGCTTGAGCAGGGGGTTGGACTAGAAGACCTCCAACGTCCCTTCCAGCTCTGTTCTGAATTTGAATTTGACCTTGAAAACTCAATTTAATAACCCTTAAATATTCAGGATTAGGGAGTGGCATCTGAGGCTGATTTATTTTATTTTTTTATTATTTATTTATTTGTCAATCATATATAAGATAACAGGTAAAAGTATAAACATAATTTGGATACATGAAAAGAGTAAGTAAAAAAGGAATATTAGGACAGGGACGGCAGGCACGCAGGTGCACTTATGCACGGCCCTTACAGACCTCTTAGGAATGGGGTGAGGTCAACAGTAGACAGTTTAAGCTTAGAGTTTTGGGGGTTTGGGGAAGAAGCTACAGAGCTACAGAGTCAGGTAGTGCATTCCAGGCATTAACAACTCTGTTACTGAAGTCATATTTTCTGCAATCCAGTTTGGAGTGGTTTACCTTGAGTTTGTATCTATTATTTGCTCGTGTATTGTTGTGGTTGAAGCTGAAGTAGTCATTGACAGGTAGGACATTGTAGTAGATAACTTTATGTACTATGCTTAGGTCAGACTGAAGTTGGCGTAGTTCTAAGTTGTCCAAGCTCAAAATTTGGAGTCTGGTGGCATAAGGTATTTTATTGCGAATAGAGGAGTGGAGGACTCTTCTTGTGAAATATCTCTGGACTCTCTCGCTATCAACCAAGTGTAGAAGAACATTCACACTCCATACTTCAGCTGAAATGGTATTATTACCCTCCCTTTTATTTTCCTGGCTGCTGCTGTTGCTGCTACTATGACTTCAATATCTTAAAACAGAGAAGGAGAAGGATCCTGCAGCATCAGCATCAGCATCAGTCTTTTCTTGCTCCTTTGATGGATTAAGATCAGCATCCACTCCCTCTCTTGCCTGCATGCCAGCCAGCCAGGAATGTCTGCAGGTTGGTGTCAAAAAGTCGAGATTTCTGACACCACCCTGCTTCACAGACACACGTTTTAAACGGTTGGGTTTTGTCTGTAAACTTGCAGCTGCCACCTTGACTTCTGTTGATGTCTCTGCAGCCGTCCCCTGCAGCCATCCCTCAAGTCACGTGCAAGTGCTGATGAAGAGCGACAAGGAGCCTATGGTCAATAAGCTGCCATGATGGAAAAAACAGCAGCTGCAGAAAACGGAGGTCAATTCAACTTTGTTATTTTTAATTAAAAATAAAGTCAGTTTTTGCTCTGGGTGAACTGGTTAGCATTCCATTAGTATCCTCAGAGGGAAGAAGCGGGAAACATGTTTTTGTTTGATTTATTCTAATTAAAATTTGTAGAGAGAATAACCCCTGGTTGGAAAACCAGGTGAGCCTGAAAAAGGCAATAAATAGCCATCTGAGATGGCAGAAGAGCTGTGGTGGCACAGTGCCCACAGATGGGCGTTCGATCCTCACCAGGCTCAAGGTTGACTCATCCTTCCATCCTTCCGAGGTGGGTAAAATGAGGACCCAGATTGTTGGGGGCAAAATGCTGTCTTTGTAAACCACTTAGAGAGGGCTGCAAAGCACTATGAAGTGGTGTATAAGTCTGTATGCTATTGCTGTTGTGCTATTGCTAATGTCATTCAGCACATTACAGAAACAATGCTACCCGTTGGCTTTAACCACGCTTTAACCATACCTCAGTGTTGCTTTCTTTTTCATGCCTTCTGAATCCTTGGTTTTTATTTCACCTGCTCTTAGATTTTAAGTGTGGTGTAATACAGGTAGTCCTCGACTTACAACCGCAATTGAGCCCCAAAAATACTATTCCTAACAAGACAGTTAAGTGAATTTTGTCTCCTGTTACAACTTTCCTTGCCACAGTTCTTAAGCAAATCACTCCAGTTGTTACATCAGTAACACGGTTGTTAAGCGAATCTGGCTCCCCCATTGATTTTGCTTGTCAGAAGACCGCGAAAGGTGACAACATGACCTTGGAACAGTGCATCCGTCATAAATACATGCCAGTTGCCGAGCATCCGAATTTTAATCACGTGACTACAAGGATGCTGCAACAGTCATATGTGTGAAAAACATAAAGTCTCTTTTTTCAGTGTCATTCAAATTGTCACTAGAATAGAATAGAATAGAATAGAATTCTTTATTGGCCAAGTGTGATTGGACACATAAGGAACTTGTCTTGGTGCATATGCTCTCAGTGTACATAAAAGAAAAGATACGTTCATCAAGGTACAACATTTACAACACAAATGATGGTCAATATATCAATATAAATCATAAGGATTGCCAGCAACAGTTACAGTCATACAGTCATAAGTGGAAAGAGATTGGTGATGGGAACGATGAGAAGATTAATAGTAGTGCAGATTTAGTAAATAGTTTGACAGTGTTGAGGGAATTATTTGTTTAGCAGAGTGATGACCTTCGGGGAAAAACTGTTCTTGTGTCTAGTTGTTCTGGTGTGCAGTGCTCTATAGCATTGTTTTGAGGGTAGGAGTTGAAACAGTTTATGTCCAGGATGTGAGGGATCTGTAAATATTTTCACGGCCCTCTTCTTGATTCGTGCAGTATACAGGTCCTCAATGGAAGGCAGGTTGGTAGCAATTATTTTTTCTGCAGTTCTAATTATCTTCTGCGTCTGTGTCTTTCTTGTTGGGTTGCAGAACCGAACCAGACAGTTATAGAGGTGCAGATGACAGACTCAATAATTCCTCTGTAGAACTGAATCAGCAGCTCCTTGGGCAGTTTGAGCTTACTGAGTTGGCGCAGAAAGAACATTCTTTGTTGTCCTTTTTTAATTATGTTTTTGATGTTAGCTGTCCATTTGAGATCTTGCGATATGATAGAACCTAGAAATTTAAAGGTTTCTACTGTTGATACTGTGTTGTCTAGTATTGTGAGAGGTGGAAGTATGGAAGGGTTTCTCCTAAAGTCTACCACCATTTCTAAAGTTTTGAGTGTGTTCAGTTCCAGATTGTTTCGGTTGCACCACAAGGCTAGTCGTTCAACCTCTCGTCTATATGCAGATTCGTCATTGTCTCGAATGAGACCAATCACTGTTGTGTCATCTGCGAACTTCAGTAGTTTAACAGATGGATCATTGGAGATGATTGGTATACAGAGAGAAGAGAAGTGGGGAGAACACACAGCCTTGGGGGGGGCCTGTGCTAATTGTACAGGTATTTGATGTGATCTTGCTTAGCTTCACCTGCTGCTTCCTGTTTGTTAGGAAGCTTGTGATCCACTTACAAGTCTGTTCCGGTACCTGTAGCTGGTTTAGCTTAGTTAGAAGAGTGTCTGGGATGATGGTATTGAATGCTGAACTAAAGTCTACAAAGAGGACCCTTGCATAGGTCTTTGGAGACTCAAGATGTTGTAGGATGTAGTGCAGGGTCATATTAACAGCATCATCTGTTGATCTATTTGCTCGGTATGCAAATTGCAAGGGGTCAACTCCAGGGGAAGGATACTGTCAAATCTCCATTCCCACCTCACTCCAGGGGAAAAATATTGTAAAATCTCCATTCCCTCCCCACTCCAGGGAAAGGAAACTGTAAAATCTCCATTCCCTCCCCACTCCGGGGGAGGATACTGTAAAATCTCCATTTCCACCCCACACCGGGGAAGGATACTGTAAAATCTCCATTCCCTCCCCACTCCAGGGGAAGATTACTGCAAAATCCCCATTTCCTCCCGATCAGCTGGGACTCGGGAGGCAGAGAATAGATGGGGGCGGGGCCAGTCAGAGGTGGTATTAACCGGTTCTCCGAACTACTCAAAATTTCCACTACTGGTTCTCCAGGACTGGTCAGAACCTGCTGAAATCCACCTCTGCACTAAATGAATGGTTGTAAGCCGAGAACTACTTGTACTGCAGACTGGAGTGAGGGGTGGGTGTTCTAAGAACTTTCTCATGTGCAAAAAAAAAAAAATCACTGCAGAAAAAAATCCATAAATGTGACAAAGCTTGTAGTTCAGTTTTTTTCTATATATCTATATCTATCTATCTCTATCTATCTATCTATCTATCTATCTATCTATCTATCTATCTATCTAAAAACTCAGAGGGTTTAGGATTTAGAAGGCTGGTTTCTAAAGTACTTTATAAAACTGAGACTGGAAATTGAGCCACTGATTACAGGTTGCATCTCAGAACAGAAACGGATGCTTTGCACCATGCTCTGTGTATCAACAGCTCAGTTGTACCTTGGACAGTGAGTAAAATTAATAACAAGAATCCAGTTGCAGATAAACAGTATAACTGTTTAAGGGCTCTTTCTCCCAAAGAGAAGAAAATTGGCCTTTGACTTAACATGCCTCCTCTTAGGCACCGCCAGATGTGTGCTAAAAGCCACTGGAAAACACAGTCAGAAACCTTGCGGTGATTGTGAGACGCAAATGGTTAAAAGCCAACCAGTTGTCTCCCCCTTTGTCTTCAGGAAACGCAAACGGCATTAAGTTATTTACAGCAAGTCAGGACTGCTGTGGTTCTCATGGGAAACTTTTAAGTGCTGACGGTTGGTGCTTAACTGTTGTCTAGACTCTACACCAGTTTATGAAGAGCACCAGCTTCTTGCCATCAATCCACAAAAGTCTTCCTGTTCCTCTAAGAACCAAGGAAGGAAAAAAAGAAGCAGCGGTTGGGATGGAGGCAAAACCAGCCACTCCTATTCTGCTTGCCAGGCTAGGAACATCCTTTAAATTCAGGTTGCCAGTTATCATTTATTATTTTCTCTCATAACATCTGAATAATATAATTTGGATTCTTCTGTTTCTGCTTCTGTTCTCTTCCTCTTCCTCCTCCTCTTCCTCCTCCTTTTTTTACCACTTTGGGTGTCAAGGGAGATATACAGCTCTGGTTCTTGCTCTTCTGGCAGCCTCAGCCTATTATTCCTCATTGCCAAGCATTTTTGTGTCACCCCCACAGCCTCCCCATGATTGTCATCCGTGCCAATCGTACCTCCTTTTTTTGATCCAAGGTGGCGCCGCCAAAGGCTGCCTCGGTGAAATGCTCTCTAATGGTTTCTTTATTTTTAATTATTCTCTGCGACTCACTACGGATTTCTTACTCACAAGTTGTTGTTAGTTGTGAAGTCGTGTCCGACCGATCGTGACCCCATGGACAACGTTCCTCCAGGCCTTCCTGTCCTCTACCATCCCCCGTAGTCCATTTAATCTCACACTGACTGCTTCAGTGACTCCATCCAGCCCCCTCATTCTCTGTCGTCCCCCTTTGCCCTCAATCTTTCCCAGCATTAGGCTCTTCTCCAGTGAGATCTTCCTTCTCATTAGGTGGCCAAAGGATTTCAGTTTCATCTTCAGGATCTGGCCTTCTAAAGAGCAGTCAGGGTTGATCTCCTCTAGGACTGACCGGTTGGATCACCTTGCAGTCCAAGGGACTTGCAGGAGTCTTCTCCAGCACCAGAGTTCAAAGGCCTCAATTCTTTGGCACTGAGCTTTTCTTATGGTCCAACTTTCGCAGCCATACATTGCAACTGGGAAAACCATTGCCTTGACTAGACGCACTTTTGTCGGCAGGGGGATGTCTCTGCTTTTTAGTCCGCTGTCTAGATTTGCCATAGCTTTCCTCCCCAGGAGCAAGTGTCTTTTAATTTCTTGGCTGCAGTCTCCATCTGCAGTGATCTTGGAGCCCAGGAAAATAAAATCTGTCACTACCTCCATTTCTTCCCCATCTATCTGCCAGGAATTGAGAGGAATTACTCACGAGACCATCTGCTAAAAATCAAGCAATGTTTCTTTAAATTTGTACCCTATCATGAAATGTTGTACCTTTATGAAGGTACAACACTTCATGATAGGGTACAAATTTTCTTTTATGTACACTGAGAGCATATGCACCAAAGACAGATTCCTTGTCTGTCCAATCACACTTGGTCAATAAAAAAAATTCTATTCTATTCTATTCTATTCTATTCTATTCTATTCTATTCTTCCAGCTCTATCCCTTTCAAAAGCTTCATGGAGCAAAGTGAGGCACCACGGTATCTTGACCTAGCGGGGAGAGGAGGCAACCAATGACCAGGTAACCAAATGGGACAAACGTGCCCACCAAGCACCTACATGATCGCATATCTGAACATCACAAAAATCTCTTTGCAGTATTTCCCTGTGACATAAGCTGGCCTGGAAGCAAATCGGCTGAGATGCAAAGAGGTGCTGAAATTTTGAAAACAAAGGTGCACGGTTCTGATCCCAGGCTAATGCAGACTGAAAAATATCTCATATAGAAAGAGAAAGACAAAGAAGCAAAAATAGCCCACACATGGGCACATCATTGTACAGGTAGTCCTTCTTTAGTGACTGTTCAAAGTTACAACGGCATTGAAAAAAATGACTTATGACTGTTTTTCACACCTATGACTGTTGCAGCATCCCCACGTTCACATGATCAAAATTCAGATGTTTGGCAACTGATTCATAGTTACGACTGTTGCTGTGTCCCAAGGTCATGTGATCCAGTAGTGGGTTTCAAATCCCGTCGCTACTGGTTTGCTCATGGGTGTGCACTCACGTGTGAGCACAGCACTTCTGCACATGTGCAGGAGCGTCTGGGCAGGTGGGCGGAGCCTCCCGCCACCGCTGCTACCGATTCAACCGATCCGGGGCAAACCAGTAGCAACCCACCACTGATGTGATCCTCTTTTGCAACCTTCTGACAAGCAAAGTCAATGGGGAAGCCAGATTCGCTTAACAACCGGGTTACTAATTTACCAACTTCAGTGATTCACTTAACAACTGAAGCAAGAAAGGTCGTAAAATGGGGCAAAACTCACTTAACAAATGTCTCGCTTAACAATAGAAATTTTGGGCTAAATTGTGGTTGTAATTCAAGGACGATCTGTACTAAAACTCTTGGATCTGTTTATACAAAAAAGTGATTCATAGGGCAACAACAATGAATAGAATAGAATAGAATAGAATAGAATAGAATAGAATAGAATAGAATAGAATAGAATAGAATAACAGAGTTGGAAGGGACCTTGGAGGCCTTCTAGTCCAACCCCCTGCCCAGGCAGGAAACCCTACACCATTTCAGACAAATGGCTATCCAACATTTTCTTAAATTTTTCCAGTGTTGGAGCTTTTACAACTTCTGCAGGCAAGTTGTTCCACTGATTAATTGTTCTAACTGTCAGGAAATTTCTCCTTAGTTCTAGGTTGCTTCTCTCCTTGATTAGTTTCCACCCATTGCTTCTTGTCCTGCCCTCAGGTGCTTTGGAGAATAGTTTGACTCCCTCTTCTTTGTGGCAACCCCTGAGGTATTGGAACACTGTTATCATGTCTCCCCTAGTCCTTTTTTTCATTAACTGAGTAGACATACTCAGTTCCTGCAACCGTTCTTCATATGTTTTGAATAAATTGAATAAATGGATCTCAAATGGGCTAATTTACAGAACATGTCCCAAATTTGGGATCCATGACTCCCACAGAATTGAAATTTGGCAAAGTCGTGGCTGGTTCCATACTGTCGCACTGCCACATTGAGCTGTGGCCACCTGATCATTATTTTCAAAGCTCCCTGCCAGCTTCCTACACAAAAAGTCAGTGGGGAAGCTGGCAGGAAGTTGGAAGTTGCTACCACTGTCACTCCTTTTTTGGCCCACACGGGGTCATTCTATTTCTTTGTTTAGTTAAGGAAATGTCTCTGAAACAATGACCCAATGGGTCACAGGTTACCTCGTATAAATAGAAAGCACTGCTCCTTTGAAATTGCATTTGTTGATCTGTGGTTCCCTGGCGGTGCAAAACCACAATTCTCAGCATGGGAGGATAGGAGAGTACCGAGTCTGAGCAGCTACACAATGATGCTAATTCTTTGCCCTGCTTTGCATACAGGGAAGGTGGAAAGGAACAGCTCCGTAGCAAGATTTCAGCTTCTTGAGCCAAAGTGGCGCAGTGGTTAGAGCGCGGTACTGCAAGCTACTTCAGCTGACTGCTAGCTGCAGTTCGGCAGTTCAAAATCTCACAGGCTCAAGGTGGACTCAGCCTTCCATCCTTCCAAGGCAGGTAAAATGAGGACCCAGATGCACTATGAAACGGTATGTAAGTCTAAGTGCTATTGCTATTCTACAGTTCCCAGCTGGCATGGACAAAAACCATATCTAGAAATCTCACTTCAAATATATCCAAATGTTTGCAGAACGGAGAAGGCACTAAGGGGGAAAAAAGTGGAATTATTGCTAAGCACTTGGGACTGATGGACATTTTATTTTTTTAAAAAAAATTATATCCAGCTAAGAGTATTTACTAAATTGAATGCCTAGTCACATATAGTCCTCCCACTGAATGCCGAGTTCGTGTCATCATACTTTCTGAGACAGCCATCCACTCTCTCTCTCTCTCTCCATAGTATTAGTTCTCCAAAATGAAGATCACTTTAGAGTGCCTGGTCAGGCATTTGGAATGCCTAGCAAAAAAATTCCCCCCAAAATCCCCTTTTGACTTTTTCCCATCCACTTGAAGACCTTGGTCAAATGCCCAACATTCTTTCTGAGAACTTGGAGGAATGAAGTCCGTATGTGACAATATGTTACATCTCCCCTCCTGTGTTAGAGAGGCGATGAAGATAAAAGATCAGAAGCCCCTTAATGACAGTTGAGTCTCTAGTTGCATATTTAACTGGTTTGAAGTTGCTGCTGAATTTCATGGGAAGAGGAAAGCAATGAACGTTTCTCTGTACTTATACAACAGTGTGGTGTACTTTGTTGAAGAGTAGAATTAATTTATTTATTTTATTTGTCAAACACAACAGTATATATAAGTATAAGCATGAAATAACCATACAAATAGGATATAATCAAAGGAAACATTAGGACAGGAACGGTAGGCACGCTGGTGCTCTTATGCACGCCCCTTACAGACCTCTTAGGAATGGGGTGAGGTCAATAGTAGATAGTTTTTGGTTAAAGCTTTGGGGATTTTGGGAAGAGACCACAGAGTCAGGTAGTGCATTCCAGGCATTAACAACTCTGTTACTGAAGTCATATTTTCTACAATCAAGATTGGAGCAGTTCACATTAAGTTTAAATCTATTGTGTGCTCGTGTATTGTTACAATTGAAGTTGAAGTAGTCTTCGACAGGAAGGACATTGTAGCAGATGATTTTATGAGTTATACTCAGGTCATGCCGAAGGCGGCGGAGTTCTAAATTTTCTAAACCCAGGATTTCAAGTCTGGTGGCATAAGGTATTTTGTTGTATTCAGAGGAGTGGAAAACTCTTCTTGTAAAATATTTCTGGACACACTCAATTGTATTAATGTCCGAAATGAGGTGTGGGTTCCAGACAGGTGAGCTATATTCAAGAATTGGTCTAGCAAATGTTTTGTATGCTCTGGTTAGTAGTGTAATCTTTCTGGAGAAGAAGCTACGCAAGATTACGTTTACAACTCTTAAAGCTATTTTTGCGATGTACGGTAGTTGCAGTGGGCTTTGGCACTTAGATCATTTGATATGAAAACTCCAAGGTCTTTGACGGGTGAGGGTCATCTATAAGATAATTAAGTAATTAAGCTTTGTTGAAGAGTAGAATTAAGACTACAGAGACCCAGATTCAAGCCCCCCTCATCCATCATTCTTTACTGGGTAAAACTGAGCCACTAACTCCCCCACAGTCATGTGATCCAAATGTGGGTGCTTGGCAACCAGCATGTATTTATGCCGGATGCAGCATCCCAATGTCATGTGATCGCCATTTGAGACTTTCCAGCCAGCTGCTGACCAGCAAAGTCAGTGTGGGAAGCTGGATTCACTTAATAACCACATAGTTCACTTAACAACTGCATTGATCTGCTTAAAATCTATGGCAAAAAAAGTTGCCAAATCAGGTGTGGTTCATTTAACAACCACCTTACTTAGCAATGCAAATTCTGGTCCCAACTGCAGTCGTTAAGTCAAGTACTACCTGTTACTTTATGCAATATTTCATCTAGAGCAAGGATCACCAAACTTGGCGACTTTAAGGCTGAGGAATCCTAGGAAGTGAAGTCCACAATTCTTAAAGTCAACAAGTTTGGCGACCTCTGATCTAGAGCAAAATGGAGATGCTCAAGCATTTCAAATAAAACATACAGAGCTTTGGTTTTTCTTAGGGAAAAGAAAAAGAATAGTTTTCACAGAGTTTTAGTATTTATAACTCCCTTTTCCTACAGTAGATGTGTATGTGTGTGCATACATGCGTTTTATTCATGAGCTTGGTCCTTATACTGATGTTCTGCCCTTGTGGCAGGATCTCCCATTGAAGGAATCGGTGATCTTTTAGTTCTGATGATATTTTTGAATCCAACGCTTCCTTCTCATAGTAGTGGAGCTTCTAGTCTCCTCTGGGTAGAGGTCATGAGTAGTAACCAATTAACATGTCATATTTTCATGCTGATCTGGGAAAGGAAGTTCATTCTGCATGCCGGGAAATTATGGGAACAAAGTTCAGTATATTTAGAGGGCACAAGACTGGCGGATGCTGAATTAAAGAGTTATTTAGGGATATCCAAAGAGTAAGACTTGATCGTGACAAGGCACATGTGCCTCCTACCACAATACAGAAATAGAAGAGGTCACATCTGTTTTATCACCCTTCTCGTTGGTATTGCAGATGCAAACATTGCTTAGCTTTTTTTCTAATGACCTTCAGGAATAACCAAGATCTACCAAAACATCTTCTGGACGAGTCATTTCTACAAGGGATATTCCTGCCTGACATTCTAGGCCACGGATGGTAATCATTAAGGCAATTGCACAGACACACACACACACAAATTGGGTCTAATGTCACTGCAATTAACGTAGGCCAAATAGCACTATGCTATTAGTCTATCAGAGGTACCAAACATCTGATTCCTGTTTTCACTGGAACGAAGCTATTTTGGCTGGAATTAGTCCAAGTTCTTGGCCTCTTTCCACCCCCCACCCCCACCCCACTCCCCGCTCAGAGTGTCTGTTCCATTTTCGGATGAGCAAAACTCTAAAAAAAAAATTCTAGTGCCATTAGGGGAGACCAGAATTCTTACACATTTGACACAGGTCAAAGCCAGGGACCTGGAAAGGAGATCCATTCGTCAATTTTTACCGCAATATAGTTTGAAAACTGCAAGCAAAAATAAATCAAAGCATGAATCTCTTTCATCGTGGTGCTGTTTCCTTGCTGGCAGCCAGGTAGAGACGTATTTATTATACTGGGCTTGCTAATTTTCCCAACCTCCTTTCCCCTATTCCATATTTTCTGGGTTTTTAACGCAGGCTGCTCTTGATAGCAGCGTTCCAATATTTAAGGGGCTGTCACAAAGAAGAGCAGGTCAATCTATTCTTCAGAGCAGGGGTCTCCAACCTTGGTCCCTTTAAGACTTGTGGACTTCAAATCCACAGCTTTGCTGGCTGAGGGACTCTGGGAGTTGAAGTCCACAAGTCTTAAAGGGACCAAGGTTGGAGACCTCTGCTCCAGAGCATATGAAGGCAGAAGTTATGAGGGAAACTAATCAAGGAGACAACCAATCTAGGACTGAGGAAAAATTTGCTGACAGTGAGAACAACTAACCAGTGGAACAACTTGCCTTCAGAAGCTGTGGGTGCTCCATCCCCAGAGGTTTTTAAGAAGAGATCGGACAACCACTTGTCTGAAATGGCATAGGTTGAACAAGAGGCTGGACTAGAAGACCTCTAAGGTCTCTTCCAACTCTGTTATTATGCTATTCTGATCTGTATTTGGCTTTCTAATGCTCAGTTAGGCTTGTTGCAGGTCATGGAATCGGATTGGAGGATCCAGATTTTGCTGAATTCTAATTTCCAGAGGTCCCAGTGCTGTCTCAGGGAATCAAGGAACAGTGGAAGGACGTGAATACCAAATTGGGAAGGTAATGCAAAGATTATTTGCTGTGCTTGAGCTGAGTCTACAAATTCACCGGGCAAAGAGCCTTTGCTCAGAAAAGTGGTGAGATGAGGGGTCCTTGGAGCTCTCTGGGCTTGCTTGTTTGTATGCATTTCATTACCCAACTAGGTAACGTCATCAGTGCTATTAAGAAGTGAGGTTTGCTCTCAGGTTACATTCTAGTGCAGGGGTGTCAAACTCGCGGCGTCTTGTGATGTATTGGGACTTTTCCTCCTTTGCTAAACTGGGGCGGGGCGGAGCAACTGGCCACGAGGTTGACATCCCTGTTCTAGTGGCTTGTCCTGGCAGTTCATTGGGCCATTTACTGTTAACTTGATTAATTCAAGCTAGCTTGGGTAATGAAGTGTCTGCATAAAAACAACCAAGCTCAGCGAGCACAAAGAACCCCTTATTTCAAACTTGAGCTACAAATATTCTCCGTTATCAAAAGTCGTGAGTATGAATCAGATTTGTAGGCTTGTTGTTGCCCCAACTGGTTTTGCAACAGGGCAGTCAACTGCAGCCCAAGGTGACCTCTTTCCAAACCATCTCCTCACTCCCAGTTGTTTTTTCAAGAAGGCCCTGAAAAAACAAACATATTAACAATTGTTTTTAGTCAGTTATTTCTCCTGGGTGATTACGATTGAAGGCTTCGAACTATCTAACCATTTTTCTTTCTTTCTTTCTTTCTTTCTTTCTTTCTTTCTTTCTTTCTTTCTTTCTTTCTCTCTCTCTCTCTCTCTCTCTCTCTCTCTCTCTCTCTCTCTCTCTCTCTCCTCCCTCCCTTGCTCCTCTCCCTCTCTTTATATTCAGTGAAATGAAAAGTCCTTAAGCAAATGGAGTAAATTAAGCGACCGAACAAAGAGGCCTTGAAGGAACTTAGTAAATTCCCAATAATACTGCAAGAGTCTGCCAAAAATAACAAATGCCTTCCAAGGACAAATGCAAATAGGAAAGAGAAAAAAACAAAACAGTTACAGCCCCCATGCCATATTAGCCCCCGAGCCAAGCAAGGAAACACACACTGGATGAAAGACCATCAACAAACAGATTAAATGTGGATTGGGGACCTCACACGCTTCTCCAGGCCAGGGGCCCAGCACATTTCAGGCTTCCAGGATCTTCTTTCTTACTTACTAAAGGAAGTACAACTAATAAAATACTAGCTCAGAAATTACACAATTAGGCCAGCCATTATAAACCTGGTCTGTCTATAGACATGCATGCATGGACTTCAGTTCCCAGGATCCTTCAGCCAGCACGGTCATTGCCAAGAATTCTGGAAGTTGAAGTCTGAAGATCTGGAAGCTGTCTAGTTTCAGGGCACCTGGATTAGACTTAAAGAGGAAATTGCTTCTGCCTAGGAATATGAGAATTGGAAGATAGATTTCTAGCAGCACAGAAATCCAGTCCAGCAGTCATGTCTGGACTGGAAATGAAATAACTGCTCCTATTGTATCTACTTGCAGATAAGCTGAGAATTTTGGATGCTTAATTAGACCCCAAAATTGGGTTTGATTTATGCATGGATAGACTTATCCATGAGTACATATGGTAAATTTGCTGGTGCATTTGAAGGCCAAAACTGGGTAATAGGCTATAAAGATGATCATTGCCTTTGATTTGTAGACTGTTTAGGCTGGCTAGCACTACAATCAAATCTGATAGAGACCTTGTTTTATCTTGTTCCACCTTGTTATTGATAAGTAGGAGAAAGAAGGGATTCTATCCAGGGGTGGGCTTTAAAAGTTTTAGCAAGGGGTTTTCTGCCCAGTTGCCAGATGGGTGTGGCCATGGTGGGCTTGGCCTAGTTGCCTCCTGCACCACAGCAGGGGGAGGGGTCGTTTTTGCCATCCCTAGGCTCTGAAGTCTTTCCTTGAGCTTCCAGGAGGACGAAAATGGCCTCCCCAGGCTCTGGAGGCCCTCTGGAGGCTGGATATGGGCCTTTTTTCCGGCCTTCCTGAACTTCCGGTAGGCCCGGGTTTCGCCCTCTCCAGCCTCCACATGCACCCTGCACTTACCTGCATTCAAAACGGGCTGCATGGGGACTCCTGGGGGGGAAGGGGAGGGGTGGGTGGGGCCAGCCAGGAGTGGGATTTGGGGGTTCTCCGAACTGCACAGAATTCTCCCGAACCCCTGCGAACCTCCAGCAGCCCACCCCTTATTCTATCTGCCAGTCAGACAGAATTCTATCTGCTGGGAGAAAGTTTTAACTGTAGGATAGTTTCAGAAAACTTGTAAATATATCTTAACAGGGAAGTGACTTCTAAATGTCTTGTATAAATAAATATACATTTTGGAATCACGATTTTGTTTGCTTTTGTGGCTTGCTGCCCCAACCTATTCTTCTCCAGTGGACAATTACATATGAAAGCAATAGATTAACTTATAACCCAAACAAGGCTTCAAAATTACCAGGCTGTTTAAACTCTAAAAACATGCAAAAAATACACATTTAAACCCAGTCCTCATTTTTGTAACACCTCCAAATTAATGAACGACGCCAATGAATTAATTGGGTGTGACAACCATTAGGAAATAATGAGTAACAGATGGCATCTTGCTCTCCAAACCAATTTTATTATGGAAACCTGGTTAAAAAAAAAATCCATATAAATCACGTCCCTTTTTGCAAACGTTTTTCCCACCTTAAAATAAATTCTAGTTAGTGGTAAACCTAAATGTTATTCTAGACCATAAATAATGGTGTGCACTGCTCTTTTGTCATATGAAACATGCTGCAAATTCATTTCGAAACCATAAATCTTTCTTTAGAACCACCTGGCTTCTGCTCTAGTGCATGAAAGCAAACAAACAAACAAATAATAATATGGATGTCAGTGAAGCCCAGATGCAGAACCAACAAATGGCCTCATTGCAACATAGCCTCAGCATGACTCCACAGATCGTACCACATATGGACATTTGGCATATTACATTGAGAAATCAAAGGTCTGGCTGGGCAAGGGAGTTGAAACTTTCCAACAGTTTTGAGAAGAGGCTGCAATATTGTTGATTTGGAATCTTATGGCACCATATGGTAGAGAGATTAGGTTGACAGATCCTAGAGACGTTTCAATAGTCCACAAATAGGCATGGAAGTTCACTGACGACATTTGAAAGGCAAGATCTCTTAGCCCGGACCTGGGCATTCGATGTCCCTTGGGCCACTTCTAGATCTTTGACTGCCCCTGTCCAGGTCTTTTATTTTGAAAGCAACTGCTTTTTTTTTTTTTTAAATATACGTGCAGGCCTATATACAGGCCTACACGCCTTCACACCCCTTTTGGTTCAGCCCACCACAACAATCACAGGTTTTCATGCAGCCACCTGGAAAATGTAATTGTCCACCTTTGTCTTAGCTCAACATTCTTCACAGAGTTCTTCTGAAGTATAACAGGGGTATCCAACCTTGGTCCCTTTAAGACTTGTGGACTTCAACTCCCAGTGGCTGAGGGACTCTGGGAGTTGAAGTCCACAAGTCTTAAAGGGACCAAGGTTGGAGACCCCTGCATTATAGGATGGAGTAACCTATTGTACATGTCACCTTGAATTCTGAGAGAAAAAGCAGAATATCAAAATCGAAACAAACAAATAATTTTAATGCTTATTAGCTTTAGGAGGAGTGATTTTTAGTTGCAAAGATCCCAAGTTCCTATAATCTCTAATTGGAACTTGTAGGATGCATAAATATTTTATCCAAGGTGACTGTGGTTGGTTCACACATAATCAGGGGTGAAATCTAAAAATTTTCCCTACCAGTTCTGTGGGCGTGGCTTAATTGGTGGGTGTGGCTTGTGTCAGATGGCTTAGTGGGCGTGGCCAATAACAATAAATAATAAATAATAAAAATAATAAACAAAGTATAAAAAACAATAAGAGGTACCAAAAACCAACTTTCACACTTTACACACACACAACACAAGTGACTCACACACAATGTAAAAGCAGCTGCACTTCATACTTCACATAGCCACAAAAAGCTCAAAAACCAACTTTCACACTTTACACACACACAACACAACACAACACAACACAAGTGACTCACACACAATGGCAGCTGCACTTCACACTTCATATAGCCACAAAAAGCTCAAAAACCAACTTTCACACTTTACACACACACAACTAACACACACACACACACACAATATGCCACATCCAGCTGAGATTTTGTGTGTTTGTGTAGTTAGAGTGAAACACTACAGAAACACATCAAATCTCAGAAAGCTACACAAATATTTTATTTTATTTTATTTTATTGTGGACTTCAAATCCCAGAGTTCCTCAGCAAAGCCAGCCAGTTGATCACCGAGGAAATAGATTAGCTGAGCGATTGATGCTGTCTGACTGAAAGTGAAACTAGAGCTTTTGGGCTGGAAAGAGAGCCATGCCTTCATCAGTAATCAGGTAAGTGCCTTAAAATCTCTACTTTTACTTGTAGAAAACATGTTTTCTACAAGTAAGAGTACAAGTAAGGTTCTGCTGTTTTTTACTTTTAAAGGCCTGTTTCGGCTGAAGCAAAACCGGCTTTTAAAAGTAAAAAAAACAAACCTCTGCAGACGGTGCTGTTCAGCAGAGGCAGGGAGGGCGGGGCCAGGGATTTTTGCTACCGGTCCTCCAAACCAGCAGCCGCCATCGCTAGCAGATCGCGCGATCCCATCCGATCCGGTAGCATTTCACCCCTGCACATAATGCTAAGCTGTGGTTTCTGAATCGTGACTTGCTGAATGAACCAAAATTGGCTGCCTTTCACAACAAAACTATAAACTTACATGGTTTACAAAGTGTTTGGGGTTCATACAACGGAAGCGCGCACGCTCACGCACGCACTGGAAACTGAAAGAGCAGCCGCCCGATGTGCATGTGTGTGCCAGGCAGATGATCTTCGGGTTTCCAGCGCACGCATGCGCACCGGCCACCTGAACGTCTGATTTCTGGCATGCATGCGTGTGTGAAGACCAGCTGGTTGGCGTGCATGCGTGCGCCAGAAACTGGAAGAGCAGGTGGCTGGTGTGCATGCGCGCAGCGGAAACTGGAAACCCATATGCGCCCAGAGAAGATGATTTTCCAGTTTCCGCTGTATGCATGCGCATGCGCACCAGGCGGCTGCTCTTCTGGTTTTCGGCGCTCGCTGGTGACATGGTGACCAGCTGGCCAGTGCGCTGGAATCCGGAAGAGCAACAGGTGACGGCTCACATGCCCAGAGAGATGGCTCTGTGTGCTACTTCCAGCACGTGTGCCATAGATTTGCCATCACGGTTATATACACTGTCTTAGAGCATGCTATTTTATGATCATTATCAACCTGCAGTCAGAAGAATGCTTGATTAATAGCTATGAGAAAAAAAATCTACCTTCATAATCATTTTTTTCTAAACAGTTTGGAAAAGCAAAAGCACAATGCAAAGGATATACTTTATGCCCTGCTGTGGATTAACTGTTTCGTGGCTTTGGAGGGTAGAAAAAAATGCACAGTAAAGCAAAGCGTTTCATTTTGAGAATATAAATTGGAATGATAATGAACTAAACTGATTTTAACATTTGAAGTGAGGTGGCAAAGTTGTTCAGGAAAGGGACTTGAAAATAAAAAGCCAACATGGTGACATTTTTATATCCCTATGAAATATCCACAATTGGACTACGAAGGGTCCTTTGTGCTCTCTGAGCTTGGTTGTGTTCTTAGTATAGATTTTATTATCCAAACTAAGTAATATACTGTGACTGGGTCTGGTCTCCCCATTTGAAAAGGATATCACAGAATATGAAAAAGTGTAGAAAAGGGCAGTCAAAATCATTCAAAAAGGCTTTAGGACTTTTTTAAAATAAATCTGAGAAGGGATAAGATTGAAGTATACAAAACCACAAATGGCAAGGAGAAAATTGACAGAGAATTTTTTTTCCTTGTCTCAAATTTTAAAGGTCATCCAATAAGGGACTTTCAAAATAGATAGAAGGAAGTTCTTCACACAATGGAAAATTAATCTACAGAAGTCATAACTTCAAGTTATAGAGATGGCTCCTAACTCAAAAGGAGATGATTGGGTCATTTCATGAAAAGAAAGAACTCTTATCACGGTTATCAATCTGGAAGATTCAGGTTTCCCTCCATGACATGAAGCTCAGGAACCAATGGAGATGCAACAGAAGGTACCCTAAGAAGGAAATGGAGCCATAGCATCCCAAAAGAGAAATTAACTTTGTTATGGGTTTCACTCCAATGGAGCCTCGGTAGTTGAACAACTCAGTTCAGCTCTTCAGTGCAGAATTGAGCTACATTAGAGTTGTTGTGGAATGTCATTTTGTTTAAAGACAGTTGGAAGTTCTTTCTTTCTTTCTTTGTTTTTCTCTCTTTTTCCTTTCTGCACTTTTCGCTTTTCTTCCTTTTTCATTCTTTACTTCCTTCTTTGATTTCAATCATTAGTTTCTATTCTTTATCTTTATTAGTTTCATTACTTTATTTGAAAATATAAATAAAGTTATCAATCAATCGATAAGACCAGAGGTGGGCTTCAAAATTTTTAGCAAGGGGTTCTCTGCCTGGTTGCTGGGTGGGCATGGCGATGATGGGTGTGGCCTAGTCAGCCTCCTGCACCACATGGGGGGGGTGTTTTCCCTCCCCGGGCTCCGGAGGTTTTCCTCAAGCTTCCAGGAGGGTGAAAACAGCCTCCCCAGGCTCTGGAGGCCCTCAGGAGGCTGGAAACAGGTCCATTTCTGGCATTCCCGAACTTCTGGTAGGCCCAGTTTTTCATCCTCTCCAAGCCTCAGGGCGTGCCCTGCACTTACCTGCATTCAAAACGGGTTGTGTAGGTGCTCCTGGGAGGGGCGGGGTGGGCGGGGCCAGCCAGGAGTGGGATTTGGGAGTTCTCCAAACTGCACAGAATCTTAGCTAGAGGTTCTCCTGAACCCCTGCAAACCCCCAGCAGCCCACCCCTGAATAAGACCTGTTGATGAATCCTCACATTGAACTTTCCATGTCCTTGTACTAGCCCCTATTTCTCTTTGAGCGTGTAGGACAACAACAAGAGACCCCCTTGGGGGCTGACTTGGGGGAAGCCAGGACTTCCTTCTTTGTCCCAATGGTCTCTTTGTAAACTAGGCTGAAGTTCTTTTCGGCCTTGCTAGTCAAGAATTTCGGTCAGAATTCTGGTCCAATACCGAGTGGAGAAATGCTGCCTTTGAACCAGAGTGATTACAGGGGGTGGAAAGGAATGTCTCAAATGAAATGAGTCTAGGAATAGGTTTAAGGTTAGGGATATAAATGATCTCTAATCACATTTAAGCCACAATGATCTTTAACCTCTCTTGATCTAGCCCCTTTCTTCTCCTTGCATACTTCGTTTTGCATATCTACAAAATACTTCTTCTTGGATGCTATCTTTCCCATCCTTCCAAAGACAATCTCCTCCCTAGCCTTAAGCCCATTGAGCTCTCAGGAACAACCATGTGAGTGATTGCATGCTACAAACATGAGGAACATCCATACAAGAATTCTTTTTTCAATCAAACTTATCTTGAGACGCTCCAGACTCTCACTCCCATAGAGTATCTTGTTTGAGAAAGGCATAAATCCCATAGGCAGGGGACAAGTACAAAAGGCAAGGGATCTGTTTCTGTGAACCCATTTCCAGGAAGCTGAGATCTTACCTACCAGAACACTGTATGGCTGAATGGCTGGATTCACACATAGCCAACATGGAGTTCTGAAATAGAGCTGGGTTCAGGTAGTCCTTGAGTTACAACCACAACTGAGCTAAAAATTTCTGTTCTTAAGTGTGATACCCTGTTTCCCCAAAAATAAGACATCCCCTGATAATAAGCCCAATCGGGCTTTTGAGCGCACGGCAATAAGGCCAAGCGCTTATTTCAGGGTTCCAAAAAATATAAGACAGGATCTTATTTTTGGGGAAACACAGTAGTTAAGTGAATTTTGCCCCATTTTATAACATTTCTTGCCACAGTTGTTATGTTAAACACTGCAGTTATTAATTTAGTATTATGGTTGTTAAGTGAATCTGGCTTCCCCATTGAGAATAGAATAGAGTAGAGTAGAGTAGAGTAGAATAGAATAGAATAGAATAGAATAGAATAGAATAGAATAGAATAACAGTGTTGGAAGGGACCTTGGAGGTCTTCTAGTCCAACCCCCTGCTCAAGCAGGAAACCCTGTACCATTTCAAACAAATGGTTGTCCAAGTGGTTGTCCATTTATTGAGGCATTGGATGTTACATGAGCACAATGATTGTGTCTATTCAACCCAGAGTTGGGGATTTTGCAAAAAAAAGGTTTTTGCAAATCCAAATGATTTCTTTAACCTTTATTATAAAAAAGAAACCAAATAATTGACCATTTGGCATTATTGAGCCATAACTGACCAATTCACAATTTGAATAGTTTACTCCAAATATTCCAGTCACCTCCTGTGATCTCCGGTCACCCATCTTTCAGATTGGGAATTTCAATAGAACCTTGTCTAAAGTGAGAAAATGATGAACTTCATATTCAGGCTGCGATTAACCAGCAACTTTAAGGTTTGTGGACTTCAACTCCCAGAATTCCCCCAGCTGGCATGCCCCAGCAGGTAATTCTGGGAGTTGAAGTCCACAAACCTTAAAGTTGCTGAGGTTGAAAAACACTGGTCTAGGAATATTAACAGGCTAGAGCAGAGGTGTCAAACTCAAGGCCCAGAAGCCGGAGCTGGTCCGCAGGGTGCTTAGATCTGGCCCACGAGGCTGCCCTGGAAACCGAGAAGGCCCACGGTGTCTCTGCAATCAAAAACAGAGCTCGGGAGGGCCACATGCTCTGGCTGTTTTTGGCTCCATTTTTGCTGTCAGAGGGTTGCAGGAGGCTGTCCCAGCCAAAAACAGAGCTCAGAAGCCCGTTTTTGCAGGCAGAGCACTCGGACCACCATAGGTGCCCCTGACACAAGTGACATCAAGCTGGCCACGCCCACCCTGGCCATGTCCACCCCGGGCCCCCGAGGTCAAACACAACCTTGATGCGGCCCGCAATGAAATCAAGTTTGACACTCCTGGGCTGGAGGCTCGTTAGCAAATTAAGTGTTGAGAACGTATAGAGATACAGAAATACAGGGGAACTCAACAGAAAAATTAGTTCTGATCCCTTGAAAGTTTATTGTCCTCACATCTTTTGCAACACTTCTGGTGCCACCATACAAGCAGGGGTGGGCTGCTGGAGGTTCGCAGGGGTTCGGGAGAACCTCTAGCTAGGATTCTGTGCAGTTCAGAGAACCCGCAAATCCCATTCCTGGCCGGCCTTGCCCACCCCATCCTGTCCCTCCCAGGAGTCCCCACATGGCCTGTTTCAAATGCAAAATAGTGCAGGGTGTGGTCAGAGGCTCGGGGAAAAAACGGGCCTACCAGTTCAGGAAGGCTGGAAACGGGGCCATTTCTGGCCTCCAGAGCCTGGGAAGACCATTTTTGCCCTCCTGGAGGCTCGAGGAAAGCCTCCAGAGCTCGGTGGGGCAAAAACGCCCACCCACCCCCCGCCGTGGTGCAGGAGGCCAACTAGGCCAAGCCTACCATGGCCACACCCACCCAGCAACCAGGCAGAGAACCCCTTGCTAAAATTTTTGAAGCCCATCCCTGCATACAAGCATCCACAACTGTTGCTCCCTGCGGCTGGTAAACCAGAGGAAGGAGGAAAGGAAGGCCAATATGAGAGCAGAACTCTCTGTGCTTGAGCCGGTATCCCATTTCCTGCCTTGGTGAGTTGCTTTTTTTTGCATTGGCTTGTGCACCTAGCAAAATAATAGATCATTTGGTTTGGGGAGAGGAATGGTAAAAACTGCCCCTCCAGTAATTCTGAAAGAATGGGGCCCTCAGAGCTCAAGCTGAAACATTACACAACTGTCTTTGCACTGTTTCTCTTGGAGCGCAGCTGAGCACAAGTTAATTGGTTTAGTTAACTCAATATAAGGCAATGTATAGAGTGCATTATGCATTCGATTTCAGAATCAGGTTTTGTGGGTGGGGGGAGCTTTGATGCCTGTACCTAAACGTGTGGTTCTGGGACCAGAGATTTTGTTGTTCTTTAATTAAGATAAATAAAAATAATAACCATATGGAAACATTGATGGATATCTTTGCATCAGATTATAAATCTCAGCTGGATTGCTCCTTTGATTTTTTTTTTCCCCCTCTCAGTTTAATTTATGGCAATGCCAAAATCTCTTTTCTTTCCCAATCTCAGCCTGGGAAAAAAATATATATCCTAAAATGCCCTAGAGGTTTCTCTAACCATGTACAACATGTTTTACCCCCTTGGCAAGTAGACGGCAGTTATTCAGGCTTCGTGCAACCGTGTCATCCTCCATTTTCCATTACTTGCTTTCATTTTTCTAAATGGGCCACTAAGCCAGTAAGTTAACTTTAACAAGACTTCCCCCACCCACACTTCCTGCCCTACAGAATAAGCCTGTAGATGTGATTAAAGAAAATGAGCAACTGAGGGAAATGTTAAAATGCACTTATAAACAATAAGTCACTGACCAAGGTCTGCAGTCCCTGGCTGGTGTCCATATTACCTATTATGGTTAGCAAAATGCTTGACTATATCCAAGCTTTGACATGAGCCAAATTTAACAGCTAAGCAAAATGCCACAGAGCCCTCTGCTCAGGGTTAGGAAAATTGCGGCCCAGCGCTGATAATTTCTTGTAAGGTATAACTGTAGTTGTCCATTACAGTAAACAGAAAGCACAATTCTCTTGGCTGTCAGTGAAGAGAAACAGTAAAACAAATTCTTGTTACCATACAAGGAGTGAAGACTTAACGGCTTGCTCTTGAGCAACGTTCCTCTTGGAATTGAGAAGAATTCCAGAGGGCAAAATTTTAGTCATAATTAGCGGAAAACCTTTGACCAAAGTTTTATTTGGAAAGAGAAGAAATTTAGCTGAACCGAAATTTCACAGAAAAGTTTAGAAACACACTGCCTCTCATAATTTATCTAAAAAAAAAGCATAGCCCAGAAATGTTTTTCTGCAAAATCCAGAAAACGATTGACACAATATCTAAAGCCAGGCTAAAATAGGATTACAGCAGTCTGTTCTTCTGTAGCTTGTTGGCAAACTAAACATTCTCTTACTTAGCGGAGTGTCAAACTCAACAACTTTGAGATGGGTGGAGTTCAACTCCCAGAATTCTCTGACCAGTATGGGCAAGTTAGTGAGGTTGTCAGAAACCCTATCTTAGCATATTAACTGGATCAGACCATTGTGTTAAACCAGGGCCGTCAAATTCATGACCTGTGGGCCAGATGCATCACGCGATGGCCACGCCCATGCCTGGTTTAGTGAAAGGGGGGAAAGTCACGATACATCATATGACACCGCTTTGACAATTCGAGTTTGACACCCCTGTGTTAACCCATATTCATTTATTTATTTATTTATTTATTTATTTATTTATTTATTTTATTTATTTATTTATTTATTTATTTATTTGTCAAGCATATATAAGATAACAGATAAAAGTATAAACATCATGATGGATACATGAAATGGATACGAATAAAAAGGGACATTAGGACAGGGACAGTAGGCACATTGGTGCGCTTATGCATGCCCCTTACAGACCTCTTAGGAATGGGGTGAGGTCAACAGTAGACAGTCTAAGGTTAAAGTTTTGGGGGTTTGGGGAAGAAACCATTCCAGGCATTGACAGTTCTGTTGCTGAAGTTGAATTTCTGCAATCACGTTTGGAGCAGTTTACTTTGAGTTTGTATCTACTATGTGTTCGTGTATTGTTGTGGTTGAAACTGAAGTAGTCATTGACAGGTGGGACATTGTAGCAGATAATTTTATGTACTACGCTTAGATCAGATCAGTGGTGGGTTCTAACCGGTGTTACCACCAGTTCGCTTTGCGCATACGCTTTGCGCACGATCATTCTAATCCTTCTCTTCAGTAGGCTAACTCCCTCAATTCACAATTCACAGTGAATTCCCTCAGCAACTCACACCGTTACAGAACTGCTTCTGTTAACACCGTGAGGAAAAAAAAATAACTATATGAATGCAAATCACCAGGAATCAGACTCAATTTAAAAGCACTTACGCTTGAACCCTAGGAGGGCACTTGATAATTCTTAAGTCATCAAGAAAAAGAACTAAGAGGAGGTAGATTATCTATAACTCATATGGTTAAATTTATCTATATTTAATAGAAATAATAATAATAATAATAATAGTGGTAGTAGTAGTAGTAGTAGTAATAGTAGTAATAAAAACAAAAGTAGAATATAAGGAAAAATACTTGCATGACAGATTAAATGGATGGGAAACCAAAGCTCTGCATGGAGGAGCACTTGAAAAACATTGAAGGAAACTGTGATAACAACTTGACATGGGCATGGCTTAAGAGAGGAACCATCAATAAAGAAATGGAAGGTTTAATACTTGCTGCTCAAGAACAAGCACTACAAACTAATGCCATGAAAGCGAAGATACAAAAATCCACTGACAATCCAAACTGCCAACTTTGCAACTACAAAGTTGAAACTGTTTCACATTTAATATGTGAGTGCAGCAAAATCGCACAAACTGATTACAAAGCTAGACACGACCGAGTTGCTAAATTAATCCACTGGTCATTATGTAAAAAATACGACATACCTGTATCCGAAAAGTCATGGGAACACAAAGTGGGAAAAGTTATCAAAAATGAGACAGTGAAGATTTTGTGGGACTTTCAAATACAGACGGATTGTCATTTGGAACACAGCACACCAGATATCACAGTTGTAGAAAATGGAAACATATGATTTGTTGACATTGCAGTACCAGGAGATCCCAGAGTCAAAGAAAAAGAACTGGAAAAAATCATGATATATCGCGACCTGGCCATCGAAACTACACGGCTATGGATGAAACATGTAACAGTGATACCCATTGTCATCGGGGCACTTGGTACCATGTCCAAGAACTTGGAGAGCCGAAAACATGGCTGTTTCATTGAGCAGGACTGGCCTGATAGTTTTAATTGGGAGTTTTAGATCGGTTTTATAGTGTCAGCCAAATTTAAATATTTTATTTTATCTTATTTTAATGTTTGTAGAAATGGTTTTAATATGGCTGTAAACCGCCCTGAGTCCTTCGGGAGAAGGGCGGTATAGAAATATGATTAATAAATAAATAAAACAAATAAATAAAATTTATAAGATATATCAACAAATTGCAGCTTCCTGCAATAACACCAGCAGCACTGCAAAAAACTGTGCTACTTGCAACATCATACATCTTAAGATACCTTAAGATACCTGGTTGATACCTAGGACGCTGGCAGCAACCCATATCAACCATTAGCACCAGTCAATAGTATTTGTGATGCCTTTTTGAATGTTCAGTTGATTGAGTTTCACGTTTAATGAATAAAACACAGACTTCAGAGGATAATTAGAACTGCAGAAAAAATAATTGCTACCAACTTGCCTTCCATTGAGGACCTGTATACTGCACGAATCAAGAAGAGGGCCGTGAAAATATTTGCAGATCCCTCGCATCCTGGACATAAACTGTTTCAACTCCTACCCTCAAAACGACGCTATAGAGCACTGCACACCAGAACAACTAGACACAAGAACAGTTTTTTCCCGAAGGCCATCACTCTGCTAAACAAATAATTCCCTCAACACTGTCAGACTATTTACTGAATCTGCACTACTATTAATCGTTTCATAGTTCCCATCACTAATCTCTTTCCACTTATGACTGTATGACTATAACTTGTTGCTGGCAATCCTTATGATTTATATTGATATATTGATCATCAATTGTGTTGTAAATGTTGTACCTTGATGAACGTATCTTTTCTTTTATGTACACTGAGAGCATATGCACCAAGACAAATTCCTTGTGTGTCCAATCACACTTGGCCAATAAAATTCTATTCTATTCTATTCTAAAGATAATGATAATAATAATAATAACAACAACAACAATAATAATAATGGTCTGCCTTTCCTCTGAAAGCTCAAAGCAGTTGAACTTTCATATTTGGTCATCACCATATTAATAATCAAACATAGTCTTATTTAAAAAAGAATAACTGGCCCAAACCACTTTTTCTGTGTGGTCAATTGGGAACTCAAACCTAGCTCTCCCCAATACCAATCAAACATCTTAACATGAAAAACTCCATCTCATTTTGCTGTCCCTCTAGTCAGTAAAACGTAGGCGTAAAAATGTTCTTTTCAGTGAACTTTAGAGATTACTTCATTAGGCATGAGTGAAGACATCTGGCATCCATACTTCGGGATGGGTGAATTGACTGAGTATTTATTGTCACAAGCTACCATTGATAGAGGCATATGAAGATGGGACCAGCCAGCATGATACGTTTGTCTAAGATACTGCCTTGTTCTTGACATCTGCCCACTGAAGTGCCATGCACTTACTATGGGAATCATTAGCCTAAAATCACAAAGGAATCATTAGCCTAAAATCACAAAGGACTATTTATCCTAAACTGTGACAGTAATTCCACATCTATTCTCTTATTAAATTATTGCCTTGAGAAAAGCACTGAAATAAAACCTCATTATAAGTAGAAACAAACATGTGGAGAGCTAGGCCTCATGCCAGCAGTCAGCATGTTCAAAATACTGGAGCCTGTGGCCCCAAGAAGCCAGGATTAATACTATTGCCAAAGTCTGTCTATCTTCTGCCCTTGTGTCCTTCCTTCCATCCATCCTTCCTTCCTTCCTTCCTCCCTCTCTCCCTCTCTCCCTTCCTTCTCATTCACATCTTCTTCCTTCCTTCCTTCTCATTCCCATCTCCTAACTTCTCATTCCCATCTCCAACCTCCCTCCCTCCCTCCCTCCCTTTATTCTCATTTCCTTCTCCTTCCTTCACATTCCCATTTCCTTCCTTCTCATTCCCATCTCCAACCTCCCTCCCTCCCTCCCTTCCTTCTCATTTCCTTCTCCTTCCTTCTCCTTCCCATTTCCTTCCTTCTCATTCCCATCTCCAACCTCCTCCCTCCCTTCCTTCCTTCTCATTCACATCTTCTTCCTTCCTTCCTTCCTTCTCATTCCCATCTCCTAACTTCTCATTCCCATCTCCAACCTCCTCCCTCACTCCCTTCCTTCTCATTTCCTTCTCCTTCACATTCCCATTTCCTTCCTTCTCATTCCCATCTCCAACCTCCTCCCTCCCTCCCTCCCTCCCTCCCTTCTCATTCCCATCTCCTTCCTTTTCATTCCCATCTCCAACCTCCTCCCTCCTCCCTCCTCCCTCCCTTCTCATTCCCATCTCCTTCCTTCTCATTCCCATCTCCAACCTCCTCCTCCCTCCTCCTTCCTTCTCATTTCCTTCTCCTTCCTTCTCCTTCCCATTTCCTTCCTTCTCATTCCCATCTCCAACCTCCTCCCTCCCTTCCTTCCTTCTCATTCACATCTTCTTCCTTCCTTCCTTCCTTCTCATTCCCATCTCCTAACTTCTCATTCCCATCTCCAACCTCCTCCTCACTCCCTTCCTTCTCATTTCCTTCTCCTTCCTTCACATTCCCATTTCCTTCCTTCTCATTCCCATCTCCAACCTCCCTCCCTCCCTCCCTCCCTCCCTCCCTTCTCATTCCCATCTCCTTCCTTTTCATTCCCATCTCCAACCTCCTCCCTCCCTCCCTCCCTCCCTCCCTTCTCATTCCCATCTCCTTCCTTCTCATTCCCATCTCCAACCTCCTCCCTCCCTCCCTTCCTTCTTATTTCCTTCTCCTTCCTTCTCCTTCCCATTTCCTTCCTTCTCATTCCCATCTCCAACCTCCCTCCCTCCCTCCTTCCCTCCCTTCCTTCCTTCTCATTTCCATCTCCTTCCTTCCTTTCTTCTCATTCCCATCTCCTTCCTTCCTTCTCATTCCCATCTCCCTCCCTCCCTCCCTCCCTCCCTTCCTTCTCATTCACATCTTCTTCCTTCTTTCCTTCCTTCTAATTCCCATCTCCAACCTCCCTCCCTCCCTCCAATAAAAATAGAATTTTTATTGGCCAAGTGTGATTGGACACACAAGGAATTTGTCTTGGTGCATATGCTCTCAGTGTACATAAAAGAAAAGATACGTTCATCAAGGTACAACATTTACAACACAATTGATGGTCAATATATCAATATAAATCATAAGGATTGCCAGCAACAAAGTTACAGTCATACAGTCATAAGTGGAAAGAGATTGGTGATGGGAACTATGAGAAGATTAATAGTAGTGCAGATTTAGTAAATAGTTTGACAGTGTTGAAGGAATTATTTGTTTAGCAGAGTGATGGTCTTCGGGAAAAAACTGTTCTTGTGTCTAGTTGTTCTGGTGTGCAGTGCTCTATAGCGTCGTTTTGAGGGTAGGAGTTGAAACAGTTTATATCCAGGATGCGAGGGGTCTGTAAATATTTTAACGGCCCTCTTGATTCGTGCAGTATACAGGTCCTCAATGGAAGGCAGGTTGGTAGCAATTATTTTTTCTGCAATTCTAATTATCCTCTGAAGTCTGTGTCTTTCTTCTTGGGTTGCAGAACCGAACCAGACAGTTATAGAGGTGCAAATGACAGACTCAATAATAACCTGAGAAAAAGGGACTTGAACGTAGACTTTGCAAATCATATACCAGTTTGTTAACTATTGCACCTATGGCTATGGTTAACTATTGCACCTATGTTTTCTCTTCCATGATTCCACAGAGCGGTGTTTCTCAATCTTGGCAACTTTAAGAGCTGTGGACTTCAACTCCCAGAATTCCTCCAGCCAGTTGCCAAGATTAAGAAATATTGTTGTAGAGTGTCTTGGCTCCAGTCCTTTTCCACTGTTGCTCTGCCTGTCCCTTGCTGACCTCCTTTTAGGCAGACGGGCAAGCACGGAGCCAATCATTAATGCTCAATAGCTGCCATTGTTTCTCTGCGGAAAGTTAAGCCTTGGAGTCTGCTGCCACAGATCATTATAATAATGATATTGTTGGGCACAGAGCAAAGCCAGCAGTTCTCAGTTTTCTAGTCCCTCAGGCGTGCTGGAATTGGCTGCAGAACACAGAAAGAATTCTTCCCCAAAAAGCTCTCCCAGCTGTCAGGTGGAAGAAGTTGCTACAAGGGAAGGTAACTTCCAACAGGTTGTTTTATCAGTGTTGAATGCCACTCTCTTAAATAGCTACTCAGGTTTCCACCCTATGTTTTGTTTTTTCTCCCCTCCTTCATAATTACGCTTTGGCAATGCTTCTTTAAAATTAGCAGATGCCACGTGCTGGCGTACCTGCTCAGGAGACAGGTAGGAGTGACTCATCAGGTATGTTGGCGGCAGTTGATAAGAAACTGAAATTGTGTTGAAATAGTCTGCGTGAAATCAACTTGACATACCGAGGAGAAATGATTGCGTGAAACCATCTCACCCACCCTATGCTGCTAGAACAGGGGTCTCCAACCTGGGCCACTTTAAGACTTGTGGACTTCAACTCCCAGAATCCCTCAGCCAGCATGAGGAATTCTGGGAGTTGAAGTCCACAAGGCTTAAAGTGGCCCAGGTTGGAGACCCCTGTGCTAGAATAAGATGCGGCCAGATCCCTCCTGTCACAAGAGAATGGTTAAGCTAGTTACTGGAGGAATATGCAGATCAGTCCAAATCAGTTCCTCATTAATGTGTCAGGCGTCATTTCATCATCTCTGACCTAGTGTCATGGATCCACCCCCCCTTGGAAGAAGAGGCTGAGTTTGAATCGGCAGAGGAAAGTGTTATGTATTCTTGTCTGTACCTTTAAATATTTGAGCGGGAAATCAGCACGTTGCTGATTGGACGAAGCCACCAGTAGAACTGTATAAAAGGAGAGGTTTTTCCCCCAGCCTTTCGCTGGGTTCACCCTATATTAAAGAGCTGTTGTCACTACCCTGGTCTCCAGCCTCGTTACTTCCAGAACTTAACACTGGCGACGAAGGTGGGATCTCGAGGCTAAGGAGAACCAGAACCGAGCTGAAGCACGATAGACCCGAACCCAGCAAACACAGGGCAGAAAAGCGGAGATGGCCAGTTACACTCCGCCCGCACCGTTTGACCCGGCTAAAGAGAAATGGGGAACATATATGACCCGTTTCGAAAGCTTTCTAGAAGCCAACGAACTGCAGGGAGTTCCAGATAACCGAAAAAGGGCTTATTTCTTAAGCCACTGTGGTCCGGAGGTCATTGATATCACGGAAGCCCTGGCAGAGCCATCGCCGTTGCAGTCGGTGTCGTGGCCAACTCTACAGACATTACTGAAAAACCACTTCGCACCAACGCCGTCCAAATACGTGCGGCGGTTTGAATTCGGAGAGCGAAGGCAGTTGGAGGGCGAATCCATAGGTGACTACATGGCCGCCCTGAGAAAAGCGTCCAAGGACTGCGGATACCGCGACCTAGACGAGGTGCTCCTCGAGCAACTCATCCGAGGGGTCAAAGACATCCGTTTGCGGCGTCGGCTGCTAGCAAAGAGCAACCTAACGCTGGCCAACGCTCTGGACGAAGCCAGAGCACATGAAATGTCCACCCAAGCGGCAGAGACACTGCAGAAGCCGGTCCCACCAAAGGCGAGCGCGAAGGCAACTCCGGTGCACCAGGAGGAGGTTCAGACCGAATCCGACGGTGAAGATGAGGAAGGGGTCTGCCGCACCGAGAAACGCGACAAAGGGGACCGAGACGAATGCGGAAGCTGCGGGGGTCAACACCAGCGCCAACGCTGCAAGTTTAAGGACGCGACATGTCGGTGTGGGAAGAAAGGGCACCTAGCTCAAGTTTGTCGAGCGCCCAACCTTCCCGCCGAAAATTCAAATCGGCCAATCAGAGCGCTGAATCGGCAAGGCGACCATGATTGGCTCAAACAAAAAAGGCGCGGATTCCAACCAAACAACTGTGGTCATAGGCCGCGCCTCGACCCAAGTGGAGAAGAAGATCTTCACCAAACCAAAAATAGAGGGAGTACGGTGCCGGCTCGAAGTAGACACGGGATCAGCGATCACCATCATGTCCTGGGACACTTTGGCAAAGTCGCTGCCGTCCGTCCCGAAGCGCCACCTGCAAGCACAACGGCTACGAGTCCACGACTACCAAGGGAATCGCATCCCTGTTCGAGGGACCACCTCCGTCCGAGTCGAGTACGGTCCACACAAGAAGACCCTGCCCATCACGATCGTCGAAGGGACCCTGCCCAGTCTGTTGGGACTAGACTGGTTTCGTGCCCTGGGCATGGGAGTGACTGGCATCTACAGAAGTGACTGTAACCTGAAAGACATTCTCTTTAACGAGTTCGAAGATGTCTTCAAGGACTGCCTGGGCAAGTACAAGGGGACCCCTATTTCCTTCAACTTAGACCCCCAGGTAGCCCCCATTAGGCTTAAGGCGAGGAGAGTCCCTTTTGCCCTAAAACCAAAAATCGATAAGGAGCTGGATAAGCTCATAAATCAGGGGATTTTGGTGCCAGTCGATCACGCAAAGTGGGAGACGCCAATCGTCACCCCAATAAAGCCGGACGGGTCAATTAGAATTTGCGCTGACTACAAGGCGACGCTTAACAAAGCCTTACAGAAAAGCGCTTACCCGGTTCCCGTGGTGCAACACTTGCTGCACTCTTTGGGGCGAGGGCAAGTCTTTGCGAAGCTAGACTTGGCCCAAGCCTACCAACAACTGCCCGTAGACGCCCGCACAGCCGAAGCCCAAACAATTGTAACGCACAGGGGGGCTTTCAAGTGCACCCGATTGCAATTTGGGGTGAGTGTGGCACCAGGGCTGTTCCAAAACCTAATGGAACGACTTCTGCAAGGGCTCCCCGGGGTAGTTCCCTACTTCGACGATGTCTTGATTTCAGGGGAAAACCTAGAAGAATTGGGGGAGCGTTTAAGAAAGGTTCTGGGCATTTTCCGGACAGCCGGATTAAAAGTCAAGGTAAACAAATGCCAGATAGGGGTCGAATCCGTTGAGTTCTTGGGCTACCGGATAGACAAGAAAGGGATTCACCCCACTGAGAGCAAAGTCAAGGCAATAAAAAAGGCTCCAGCGCCCAAAAATAAAGCAGAGCTACAGGCATTCCTGGGGCTAGTGAATTTTTACGCGGTCTTTTTAAAAAACAAAGCGACCGTTGCTGAACCGCTGCATAGGCTTTTAGGAAAGAATACTGTTTGGTCTTGGGGAAAGTCGGAAAATAAGGCTTTTGAAGCAGTCAAGAACCTGCTCTCAAGTGATAGCCTGCTTATCCAATATCACAACTCATTGCCCCTAGTGCTGGTTTGCGATGCTTCCCCTTATGGGGTGGGGGCTGTACTCAGCCATAGACTGCCAAATGGCACAGAAGCCCCTATAGCCTTTTACTCTAGAACGATGTCCTCCCCAGAGAGGAATTACAGTCAATTAGATAAAGAAGCACTAGCCATTGTGTCAGGGGTGAAAAAATTCCACGAATATGTTTTTGGGCGGGATTTTGAAATTGTGACTGACCACAGACCGCTACTAGGGATACTGGCTGGCGACCGCCCAACGCCTGTGGCACTTTCGCCGCGCTTAACCAGATGGACTATTTTCCTAGCCGCTTATTCGTACAAACTGCAGCATCGACCAGGAAAAGAAGTGGGGCATGCAGACGCGTTAAGCAGATGCCCACTACCAGGGCCTATCGAAGACCCTACGCCGGGGACGCCCATCCTGCTTATTGACTCTTTGGACTCTGGCCCAGTCACATCTAAAGAAGTGGCTCGGGCATCATACCGGGACATTTTGTTAAGGACTGTACTCGGTTGGGTACAAAGAGGGTGGCCGCTACCGGGCTTAACGTTTTAAGGAGTTTGTTAAAAAAAGGGATGAGCTCTCGGCTCAAGGGGGGTGCCTGTTATGGGGTGATCGGGTGGTAATCCCCGATAAATTAAGGGGAAAGGTACTGGACCTCCTCCACGAGGGCCACCCAGGGATCGTCCGAATGAAGGGGCTAGCAAGAAGCTATGTGTGGTGGCCACTAATGGATTCAGAGATTGCTGAGAGGGTAGGGAAATGCCAGGCTTGCCAAGAGTCCAGACCCCTACCTCCAACGGCCCCAGTCAGGGAATGGGAAAAACCCCAAGGGCCCTGGTCAAGAATCCACATTGATTTTGCTGGCCCTTTCCATGGCCAAACGTTCCTAGTGGTTGTCGATGCATTCTCTAAATGGTTGGAGATCATACTCATGAAATCCACCACGGCCGAGGCAGTAATCGCAGCCTTGCGCCACTTATTCGCAACCCACGGGTTGCCGGACACTCTGGTGTCCGACAACGGGCCGCAATTCACGGCAGCCCAATTCGAAGAATACTTGGCAGAGGAGGGCATCCGACATGCCCTCTCTGCGCCTTTCCACCCTGCGTCGAATGGCCTTGCAGAGCGTTCCGTTCGGAGCGCTAAGGAGGCATTGTCCAGGCTCAAGCCAGGCGACTGGCAAACAAAGATAGACTTCTTTCTGGCCGTTCAGCACAGAACCCCAAGCACTGCTACAGGCAGAAGCCCAGCCGAATTACTGATGGGACGGAAACTCCGGTGCCCACTTGACCGCTTGAGTCCCCTTTACACACCAGAGGGTTACAAAGGGGAAATAGACAAAACCAGGGAATTTGACATAGGCGACCGAGTGTGGGCCCGCAACTACGGGGACGGCCCGAGTTGGCTTGCAGGGCAAATAATTAAAACAACCGGCCCAAAGTCATACTTGATCGAACTACCCGACAACAGAGTATGGAGGCGCCACATAGATCAGATAAGGAGACGGATAACTGAACAAATTAAGCCACAGGAAACAAATTATGACCCCTCCTTATTTGAACCCACAGCTGACCATGACCCGGGGGAGGCGCAAGACTTAGCTGAGGTCCCGGAGGTCCAGCGACGCCATCAGGTTCCCGAGGGAAACGACAGGGAAAATTACAAAAGTAATCCAGGGCCGGATGGCCAAGAAAAAGAATCGGTAAATAATCCAAGGCCCGACGGCCTAGAGAAAGAGCTGGGAGGAGAAAACAGACCCTCCGAACAGCTCAAAACACCACCCAGAACTGAACCGCGCAGGTCTGAAAGAACTAGGAGACGCCCAGGTTATTTGCGTGACTACGTCGAAAAATAACATGTAAATAAAATGTAAATAGAGGCAAAGTGTTTTCTGGGAGGGGAGGAGTGTTATGTATTCTTGTCTGTACCTTTAAATATTTGAGCGGGAAATCAGCACGTTGCTGATTGGACGAAGCCACCAGTAGAACTGTATAAAAGGAGAGGTTTTTCCCCCAGCCTTTCGCTGGGTTCACCCTATATTAAAGAGCTGTTGTCACTACCCTGGTCTCCAGCCTCGTTACTTCCAGAACTTAACAGAAAGAATGGAGCCGAGTAATGGGCCTGGATCGGAGGTCAGAGAGTGCTAGCCTGACTGAACAGGCTCAGCTGTTCAGTAGAATAAGGGGGTTAGGTGTGAATCAGACGAACAACAGGCTGAGACTGAGAGAGGTGCAGCAAGTTGTCCAGGAGGCTCCAGGCGATGTTGTATGTTTGGTATCTTTATTCCGCACTGCATGGCAATTCTAGGTTTAATATACATGCATAGCCCTCAGAAGGGTTGATATGCTACCTCAACCTATAAGAATAGAGTTGAGAGTCAAGAGTCAAGAATGGGATGGAATAGAATAGAATAGAATAGAATAGAATAGAATAGAATAGAATAGAATAGAATAGAATAGAATAGAATAGAATAAAATTGGAAGGGACCTTGGAGGTTTTCAAGTCCAACCCCCTGCTTAGGCAGGAAACCCGACACCACTTCAGACAAATGGTTATCCAACATCTTCTTAAAAACTTCCAGTGTTGGAGCATTCATAACTTCTGGAGGCAAGTTGTTCCATTTATTAATTGTTCTAAGTGTCAGGAAATTTCTCCTTAGTTCTAGGTTGCTTCTCTCCTTGATTAGTTTCTATCCGTTGCTTCTTGTCCTGCCCTCAGGGGCTTTGGAGAATAATAATGCAGTTCAAAATACAATGAATATATAAGAAAATGAAACCAAGCCTTTCCAGTCTGCACTAGTCTACATTATATCAGGCCTACGTTTACATTAGAACCATGTTTAAACACATATTTGTAATGTTTCTCTAACATCTTTTGAGGCTGTCTGTGATGAGCAGCCCATATTTACAGAAATTAGCCAAGAACCTCAACTGAGCCCATATTTTTCAGATTCAAAAAGCCTTTCTTAAAAGCCATACACTTTTATGCCAAGAAGCTCCTCAGATTTTAAACAATGTCCACACACACACACACACACACACACACACACACACACACACACACAAACCTATTCAAACGAAACTTTCCATGGCAAGCCAGAATAATACCCTGCAGCCTTTTGTGTGTGCCATAATGGTCAAGTTACATGAAAAGCAAGAAATTGCTTAGAAATGTCATATTAATGCATTTTGACTTGATTATTTTCTGAAAATATATCATTTCACTTCTTACTCTAGAAAGAGGGGGCTTGGAACAAAGAAATCGGGTGGGGGATCGTGGTAGGAAGAAATTCCAAGCATTTTTTTTAAAGCGCCTGCCTGTTAAGGAAATTAAGATTTTGGTCCGGGAAAGCGCGTGTTTGTTAGAATAAGAAAGAATAGAATAATTAATTTTATTGTCACTTTAAATGTCCGCTAATTGGCATACATTAAAATGAAATTTTGTTGCATACTCAATTACTCTGGGACATCCCGGGAGAAGATCAAGAAGGATTCATGACCATATAATCAAAACTCTGTCCAGTGGTGGGATTCAAATAATTTAACAACTGGTTCTCTGCCCTAATGACCAGCTGGGTAGGTGTAGCTCAGTGGTCATGTGATTGTGTGGGTGTGGCCAAACTCAACGTCACTCACGTTGATCGCCTTAGCTGTTACAATGTAATAAGAGTTAACTGGAGAGGCAACTTCTATAAGCAGGGCAATAAAGATTAGGCTAGAAACAACGCCAGAATGTTTCCTTCCTGCCTTCCTTACAGGATTAGCCCTGTAAAGTGGAAAAAAACAAAATAAGATTTCTTCCAACCACCCGTTCTCCAAACTGCTTAGAAAGTTAACAACCGGTTCTCACGAATAGATGTGAACTGGCTGAACCCCACCACTGGCTCTGTCCCATCTCTGCCATCTTAACTTTTTTTTAACTTTTCCCACAAATGTCCTTGTCTCTACATTAACTGGAAAATCTATACACTGAACTTTAAGTTCACACTGAAATTTAACTCAAACTGAAATTTAAGTTTACACTGAACTTAAAGGCTTTAAGAGTTGTAAACTTAATCTTGCGTAGCTTCTACTCCAGAAAGATTACACTACTAACCAGAGCATATAAAACATTTGCTAGACCAATTCTTGAATACAGCTCACCTGTCTGGAACCCACACCTCATTTCGGACATTAATACAATTGAGCGTATCCAGAAATATTTTACAAGAAGAGTTCTCCACTCCTCTGTTTACAACAAAATACCTTATGCCACCAGACTTAAAATCCTGGGTTTAGAAAATTTAGAACTCCGCCGCCTTCGACATGACCTGAGTTTAACTCATAGAATCATCTATTACAATGCCCTTCCTGTTGAAGACTACTTCAGCTTCAATCACTACAATACAGGAGCACACAATAGATTTAAGCTTAATGTGAACCACTCCAATCTTGATTGCAGAAAATATGACTTCAGTAACAGAGTTGTTAATGCCTGGAATGCACTACCTGAGTCTGTGGTCTCTTCCCAAATCCCCAAAACTTCAACCAAAGACTATCTACTATTGACCTCACCCCATTCCTAAGAGGTCTGTAAAGGGGCGTGCATAAGAGCACCAGCGTGCCTACCGTTCCTGTCCTAATGTTCCCTTTGATTGTATCCAATTCGTATAGTTATTTCATGCTTATGCTTATATATATGCTTACATATCATATAGTTATTTCTTGCTTATGCTTATATATACTGTTGTGACAAATAAAAAAATAAAAAAATAAAAAAAATAAACTTGTCATGTATGAAATAGTTACGTATGAATATGTCTTACTCCAGCCCATCAGTACATAACCTCTGTAATACTGCCTCTGTTATATGGATGCCATAGAAATCACAGCCCATGTTCTCAAATTCTATAGAGTTTTCCTTACTCTCTTGTATCATGAGGACACATGAAGCCAAACTTCATGACCAAAAATGTTAAATCTCTTCAGCATAGCTAATCTACAGTATTTGCTACCCAGGGTGGATGCGTTAAAAAGAGATTAGACAAAGTTTAATTTAAATTAATTTAATTTATTAATTAATTAAATTTAATTTAATTCCTAAGAGGACCATAAGGGGTGTGCATAAGAGCACAAACGTGCCTACCATTCCTGTCCTATTGTTTTTCTTTTTCTTTTTCTTATATATATATGCTTATTCCAATATTTACTCATATATATGTTTATATACTATATAATCTTTTTTGTATGATAGTTATATATATTGTTGTGACAAAATAAATAAATAAAATAAATAAATAATCAGTGGCTTTAAGAGTGATGGCTAGATGTATAACAGGGGTCTCCAACCTTGGCAACTTTAAGCCTGGAGGACTTCAGCTTCCAGAATGCCCCAGCCAGCTTTGCTGGCTGGGGAATTCTGGGAGTTGAAGTCCTCAAGGCTTAAAGTTGCCAAGGTTGGAGACCCCTGATGTAGACAATATAAATATCACTGCTGGTGAATAGCAGTTGAGAAAGGATCAGGACTGATGTCTTATTCAAACATAATATGACCATTGTGGATATTTAATCTGCACGATCCAATCTGGGTCGGTCACCATGGCCAGCGGTTTAGTCTTCTGAGTTTTCGGACTCGTGCTGGAGCCCATCCTCAGGTAATTTCTCTCTACATTCTGGTAGGGAGAAGTTCCCTGAGGATGGGTTCCAGCACGAGATTGGAATTGAAATCCAATCATTTGGAACTGAAGTCCAATCATTGGGAGGTCCATGATTTGCCAATTCTGGGTCTAAAAAAGATCAATCCGGGAAGCTTTGAATCTATAATTCAATGTCTGTTAAATTAACAAAGTGATTTGCGTAACAGCCCACTGTACAAAAATGGGGAAGGGCATTTGCCCCATCCCTCTATTGTCCTTTCAGTCTATGTGGTTATAATAAGTAGAAATTTGTTCAAGGACTATGGAAGTCTAAAATCCCCATCAACAATGAAGCTCATTAGATGACCTTATTTTAGACTGAATCTTCCAGATAACAAAGATAAAGTGAAAAAAATAAGGAAATTAGGTACACTATCTTGAGCTCTTTGTAGGAAAATAATGTGTGAATAGTATTCAAGTTGGCTCCAGTAATCATGATTGCCTCCATCAAGTTAGCTTGATGAAGCTAACCATGCTTTAACTGAATTGGATGAAAGCAAAACACACACCCTGTTCCTGGAGATTCCCTTAAGATTGATGAAGCTTTGACACTAACTGGAATAGACTGGACCAATTTTCTTTTGAGAGGAGGATCTGAATGAACCAAGACTGCAAGAATTTGGGAAAGTAGAAAAAGAGGAAACCTCTACTCAATATGAAATTTTATAATCTTGAATTCTCTCCCCGCCACTATTTGGCTGATTCTTCAGAGTCTCATCTTGCAAAATGTTAATATCTTTCATTCCCAGAGTGGATATATCAGACTAATATCTCTGGTAATTCTGAGATATAATACATCTAAGGGATGCCAAGTTGTAGAAAGTTGGTCTAAACTTTAAGAAACTTTTCCACAACTTAGATATTGTCTCAGCCTTCTCGCTAGATGTGGTTCTGGCCAAAAGAACCATCCCTGCTTATGTGGCCCACTAAGCTTTATGGAACTTCATGTATGATTGAAGCTTTACTCAGAATGATATTTTTAAAAAACCCTGGCATGCTTTAAGCCAGTCAAGAATGACTCTTTTAGGAATTATTTTAGTACAGAGAGACTATTTTTGCATACTTTTTTCATTGGCATAATTTCTGTGTTTCTCTGGGACAATGGCTAAGGAAATTATCTATTCCATGGGCCAACATCAACAGAAATCTTATAACTGAGAATGGAACAATTTGGTGACAGAATCATTTCAGGAATCTACTAAGTCTTTAAATAAATCTGCAAGTAGGTTTCTGCTTAGAAACATTTTCGTCTGAGGATCTTTCCACACTCAAGGGCCATGCTAATCTGAGACTGATGTTCAGAGCTCTGGTTTTCTTCAAGAGGTACATCCGCCTTCCATAGAAATAAATTTCAACAGCCAAATATCTAAAAATAAAGAAACCCAATTGCTATAATGGTGTTCTTTTAATATTTCATATCAGCATCTTCTGCTGAAATCCCCATTCCACTAATTTGATTAGATATCCTTCTTTCCTGCATATCTACGAAAAACATTTCAGCTGTTTAATAATAACAACAACAACAACAACTAAATTGGGACGGATCTTGGAGGACTTCTAGTCCAAAACCCTGCCCAGGCAGGAAACCCTACACCACTTCAGACAAATGGTTATCCAACATCTTCTTAAAAATTTCCAGTGTTGGAGCATTCACAACTTCTAGAGGCAAGTTGTTCCACTGATTAATTGTTCTAACTGTCAGGAAGTTTCTCCTTAGTTCTAAGTTGCTTCTTTCCTGGATTAGTTTCCACCCATTGCTTCTTGTTCTACCCTCAGGTGCTTTGGAGATTAGTTTGACTCCCTCTTCTTTGTGGCAACCCCTGAGATATTGGAACACTGCTATCATGTCTCCCCTAGTCCTTCTTGTCATTAAACTAGACATACCCAGTTCCTGCAACTGTTCTTCATATGTTTTAGCCTCCAGTCCCCTAATCATCTTTGTTGCTCTTCTCTGCACTCTTTCTAGAGTCTCAACATCTTTTTTTACATCATGGCAACCAAAACTGAATGCTATATTCCAAGTGTGGCCTTACCAAGGCATTATAAAGTGGTATTAACACTTCACATGATCTTGATTCTATCCCTCTGTTTATTAAAGTGCTGTTGAAAGTACAAGTTATTAATCTATATAGGGTTTTATTCATCTAACCCTTAAACCTAATTTAGGGATACTAGTGTCCTAGAGCAGGGGTCTCCAACCTTGGCAACTTTACGACTTGTGGACTTCAACTCCCAGAATTACTCAGCCAGCACCTGCTGGCTGAGGAATTCTGGGAGTTGAAGTCCACAAATCATAAAGTTGCCAAGATTGGAGACCCCTGTCCTAGAGAACCTCAATTACTGACAACAAAATCCAATTACTGTCAAAATCCAATTACTGACAACAAAATCCAAAACCCCTGGGTTCAAACTGCATGGTAGTTTGAACCTTCATTTTAGGTTCATGAAAGATTCACAAAACTTTTTATTCTATTCTTGTAAAGCAGTGCTTTAAAGCAGGGTCTCAATCTTGGCAACTTTAAGACTTGTGGATTCAACTCCAGAATTACTCAGCCAGCACCTGCTGGCTGAGGAATCTGGGAGTTGAAGTCCACAAATCATAAAGTTGCCAAGATTGGAGACCCCTGTCCTAGAGAACCTCAATTACTGACAACAAAATCCAATTACTGTCAAAATCCAATTACTGACAACAAAATCCAAAACCCCTGGGTTCAAACTGCATGGTAGTTTGAACCTTCATTTTAGGTTCATGAAAGATTCACAAAACTTTTTATTCTATTCTTGTAAAGCAGTGCTTTAAAGCAGGGGTCTCCAATCTTGGCAACTTTAAGACTTGTGGACTTCAACTCCAGAATTCCTCAGCCAGCTGGCTGAGGGATTCTGGGAGTTGAAGTCCAGAAATCTTAAAGTTGCCAAGGTTGGAGACCCCTGCTTTAAAGTTATGAATATTCGTCACAATCAGCTGGGGAACGTAGTCAGGGAGAACATAAAACTAGGCGCTTTCACACATTAGGGTTGGATATCCATGCTGAGAGGGGAAGGACAGGTTTTTCCATAGGCTTAAATCAAGAAAGTAAAAGCAATGAGATGATACTAAGATAAATCTGAAATCAGAGTAAAGGTGAAGAAATAAGAGAATTAGCCTTCGGTCCAAAGCACCTCTACAGAGTGATTCAATTTATTATTTCTATAGTACTTTTCAGATGAAAAATATTTAACAAAAACCTGTCTCAGTCTCATTCTTTATTACTGCTTAGTGACAGAATTAGGTAATCCATAACCTGCTGAAAAGACAAAAAGAAGACTGGTTTTCAATGAAATTTTAGATTCAGACTGAGTGGTAAAACAGATGTGTACACATTTCATGTGTTGAAATTTGTCTCTCCAATTACTAAAGTAGCAATGCTGAGGCCATGCAAATCATGGACATCAAGAGATCAACCTTTCTCAACCTTGTTTCTTCCAGGACTTCAACCATCATAATCCCACCACCCCAAAAAAATTGCCAACCATGCTGAAGATATTTGGATAACACCTACTTAATGAAGGGCTCACTGGAGAAGAGCCTAATGCTGGGAAAGATTGAGGGCAAACGAAGAACGGGACGATAGAGAATGAGGTGGCAGGATGGAGTCACTGAAGCAGTCGGCATGGGCTTAAATGGACTTCAGAGGATGGTAGAGGATAGGAAGGCCTGGAGGAACGTTGTCCATGGGGTTGCGATGGGTCGGACATGATTTCGCAACTAACAACAACAAAGGAAAGCTAGAGTAGGTTTGTAGATAAACATAGGTAGGTTAACCAATCATCTCATTTTGGATGAAATAGCTTCATAAAACCCATAGAGGACACATTTCCAAAGAAATATCATTCTGTTGCTCAAAGACGTACATGAGAAGGGGAGGGTATGATTCATATAATAAATATATGCATGAAAATGAGATCAGAAAAGTTAAGAGTATGTCTTCTTGGGAGTGGGGATGAAAAATTGGTTAGAAGGCAAGACATCAAAGGATGATTATCATACCATGTTTGTTTTTTAAGACTTCAGCCAAAACATTTCAGAAGAAATATGCAATGAATAATAGTTTGGAAGGAGGAGGAATGGTGGAATTATACCACTATACCAGTTGCACCTTTGATTGGGTTTGAAATTGTTTTCTACTGTAAAGTTCCCAAAGACATTACCTATTGCTAATATGTGGCTACAAAATTCTAGATGGTCACCAGCTGACAACAAAGATTGGAGGTTTTTGAAGAAGCAGCCCATATTTGGTAGCACTTAGCTAATGTTTCATAATGAAACTCTAGTTAATGACAATTAATTAAAATTCTATTGTAATGCAATCTAGTTTTTTTTTAAATTTAAGATATGGAAAATATTAAGATATTGTACACGCAAGAGGCACATTTAAGCAAATTGCTTAAATATAATTACCTCATTCCTGCAATACATTTATTGCGATTAGCCACTAATCAGATCTTACTGGAGTTCTGGAAGCAACTGCGTAGAGCAATCAGGTCACCATTGACCTGACTGACCTGATCGATCTTTGGTCCTATTTATGACTGAGACAACTTAGGTTTGGCTTTAACCCTCACCATCGAGACTAGTAGACTAAACTAATTCAGACTTTTTTGGTTTTCCTATGTTTATTGCCCTCTCCATTGGCCCAAACTTATTGTGAGAAGTTTGTGAGAATGTGTCTGGTTACATTGGGGAAACTGTAGCCAAGTGGCCACTGAGCTTCAGCCCAGTGTCCTCCAAATTGTCTACACTTTCAGCTTCTTATGGCTCTTTGGAGGGAGCTGGATGTAGGACATGGACTTCAAATACAGGCTGTCCTTATTCTTATTGCCATTTATTTGGAGACAGCCTGTATTTGAAGCCCCTGTTCTAAGTCCAGCTCACTGTAAAGAACCATTAGATGCTGCAGAAGCTACTGGGAGCAATGAAAAGCAATTACTGAGTGCCATAGAAGTGTGTGGGGATATGCTAATGGAACATATGAAAAAAGATGGTGGTTTAAGAAAGCGATGAAGTGGAAGAGGCTGTGTAAGGAGGAAATCCATATCAGAAAATGACTGCTGCAAAAAATGAGTCTTGGGACAACAATATTCTTGTTTAGGAATATTGTTAAGAGCTTGATGGTGCAGTGGTTAGAATGAAGAATTGCAGGCTAATTCTGCCAACTGCCAGCAGTTCGATCCTGACTGGCTCAAGGTTGACTCAGCCTTCCATCCTTTCAAGGTCGGTAGAATTGGACCCAGATTGTTGGGGGACAATATGCCGACTGTGTAAACCATTTAGAGAGGGGTGTAAAGCACCATAAAGCCGTTTATAAGTCTAAGTGCTATTGCTATTGCTAATGTAAGCCACCCAGAGTTGTGGTTCTAAAGCAGACAATCATACAAGTCTTTTAAATGTATTTTTAACAGGGGGAAATGTTGCAAAACATTCTATGCAAAGAGAGCAAGCAATAGTTAACTACCCATCTCCTTCCACTTATGACTGTATGACTGTAACCTTGTTGCTTGTATCCTTACAATTTATATTGATATTGTTTCCTGATTGCTTACTTGTACCCTATGACTGTCATTAAGTGTTGTACCTTATGATTCTTGATGAACGTATCTTTTCTTTTAAGTACACTGAGAGGATATGCACCGAGACAAATTCCTTGTGTGTCCAATCACGCTTGGCCAATAAAAAAAAATATTCTATTCTATTCTAAAAAAAAATATACAAAGCAGTATTTGATGAAAATTTAAAAATGGTTAGGAAGTGGATGAAGAAAATGAAATAATGGAATTGAATTTTAAAAAGGACTACACAGGTTATAGAGATATATGCAGGAACAGAAAAAGAATGAAACTGTTTTTACTATAAACCAAAAGAAATAGAAAATGGCATTAAAATCCTTGTTCAAAAATGGGAAAGGTTGCAGGTATAAACTATAACTGGAAAACTTGAAATTGAGAGTGTGATTTGCTTACGGGATAGTTATGTTTCATGCTTATACAGTGTAAGAGTGCATCTGTAAAAATGTTGTTATTGTTCCCTTACACAAAGGGAAAGGTAGCAGGAGTGAATGCAAAAATTACAGGGGAATAAATTAAGTGTGCTTGGGAGGATGTTTGCCAGAATTTGAACAAAAACATATGAGATGACAACAAGCAAAATTTGGGAAACACAACATGGCTTTATTCCAGGCAGGAGCATGCAGATCCAATTTTTGCTTTTCAGCTAGTCCTTGAGAAACGTACAAATGTGAAAAAGTTTATTGTGTGTTTGCTGATTTAGAGAAAGCTTACAATAAAGTACATGAACTTGAATTATGGAATTCCTTGCATGTATCTGGAACTGAAGGTGGACTGATGAATGTGATAAGAGCAGAATATAATCTGTAAAGCAGCTGTGAGACTCACTAGAATGTTTGGCAAATGGCTCAACCTAGAGAAGGGAGGATAGATATATGATGTCCTCTTGATAATTTGTGGAAAAATTTAAAAGAAATGTTTTCTAGTTGAAAATATGGATGCATATGTTCAATTGTATGGAGATGATACCATGTTGTTCGCTGAGGTGGCAGGTTTCATGAATTGTATGATTCTGTAAAGCAGGGGTCTCCAACCTTGACAACTTTAAGACTTGTGGACTTCAACTCCCAGAATTCCTCAGCCAGCTTTACTAGCTGAGGTATTCTGGGAGTTGAAGTCCACAAGTCTTAAAGTTGCCAAGGTTGAAGAGCCCTGCTGTAAAGAGTATGGAACTACAAATCAATGTATTCATTTTATTAATGTACTAATTTGCAAGAGAATATAAGGTGACATATTGGTAGGCCATAATATGAATTTGTTGGGGGTTTGCTTAGCATTTTTTATTTTATTTATTTTTTATTTGTTTATTTGTCAATCATATATAAGATAACAGGTAAAAGTATAAACATAATTTGGATACATGAAAAGAGTAAGTAAAAAGGAATATTAGGACAGGGACGGTAGGCACGCAGGTGCACTTATGCACGCCCCTTACAGACCTCTTAGGAATGGGGTGAGGTCAACAGTAGACAGTTTAAGTGTAAAGTTTTGGGGGTTTGGGGAAGAAACTACAGAGTCAGGTAGTGCATTCCAGGCATTCACCACTCGGTTGCTGAAGTCATCTTTTCTGCAATCGAGTTTGGAGTGGTTTACCTTGAGTTTGTATCTATTATTTACTCATGTATTGTTGTGATTGAAGCTGAAGTAGTCATTGACAGGTAGGACATTGTGGTAGATAACTTTATGTACTATGCTTAGGTTAGATTGAAGTCTGCATGGTTCTAAGTTGTCTAAGCCCAAAATTTGGAGTCTGGTGGCATAAAGTATTTTAATGCGAGCAGAGGAGTGGAGGACTTTTCTTCTAAAATATCTCTGGACTCTCTCGATTGTATTTATGTCCAATATGCAGTGCAGGTTTCACACCGATGAGCTGTATTCAAGGATTGGTCTAGCAAATGTTTTATATGCTCTAGTTAGTGGTACAATATTACCAGAGAAGAAGCTATGCAAGATTAGGTTAACAACTCTTAGTGCCTTTTTGGCAATGTTGTTACAGTGGGCTCTGGCACTTAGATCTTTAGAAATTTAACTAGAGAATTTATATGGTTTGCCACTCACTCTCAGTGGCTTACATTTTAAAAAAACAACAATATACAAACAATAAAAACAATTATAGATAGATAGATAGATAGATAGATAGACAGACAGACAGACAGACAGACAGACAGACAGGCAGGCAGGCAGGCAGGCAGACAGATGATAGAGACAGAGAGAGAGGCACTAAATAGATTAATAGATGTTAGATAGATAAATGATAGATGATAGATAGGTGTGTATGTGTGTGAGGGAGAGAGAAATTAGATAGATAGATGGATGGATGGATGGATGGATGGATGGATGGATGGACGGGCGGACGGACAGATCTTTTCTCATTTTGTTAATATATCCATGGATATATATAATGTTCATATGTGGCCTCAGGAACACTGCTGCCTTAGACCTATGTGTGATTCCAACCAGTTATGGTTTATTCGAGCAACCATAACTATAGAAACAATTGATTACTATAGGTTGAAATCCAGTACAGAAAAATAATACTGATTGCTGGTCTCCCTCTCTCAAAGAATTGTAGATGAGGATAATTTCTGGGGCAAAGCTCTGAGGAATATATTACCACTCAGCTCTGTCCTTCCTCAAAACCCTGCCTAAAATGAGAAGCAACATAATTCCCTTTTGTTCCTAACCCTAAGACAGTATGTACTCCTTCCTATCACCCTTCCTCTTCTCCCTTCCTTTTGTGGCTGTCACGTTTTCTCTGGATCTGTTGTAGGAAGAAAGCCTGCCTATAAATGGAACTAATAAATCCTGTGGCTCCTATGATCTGAAAGGAAGACCAGGCGTGACATAAATCTTCCCTTATCATATTGAATTTTCAGAAGATAGAATTTTGCTTCTTTAAAGAAGAGACGTGGCGTGGACGATTCTTTGGTTTTATTGAGTTTCATTTCTGGCCAAAAGCAACTCTTTTTTTTTTTTTTTTGTCAACATGGAAGCCAAACTATTCTTGGAATTTTCCATATTCCAAGGCGCCATGACGAGTTGCCTTGTTTTTCTTCTTTTGTAACATCCCTGTGATCTGTTCCTGCTGATTTTTGAGATATTCCACTAAAAGTTAAGAAATACAATCCTAGATCACAGGCACTCCTTTTGCCTCTGAGGGTGAAAATATCCCTTCTTTCTCCACAAAAGAACATTGTGTTATTTCCAATTAAATTTACCTTGCATGATAAGGAACGGAATTCCAAACACCCAAAGGTTCCAAGAACGCTGTCATAATTGAATCTATCCCAGTGAAAGGGAGACAACGGATAAGTGCACCTTTGACATCTCTGGGTATCTTCTGAAATTCTCATGACTTCTTCAGCAAATCTTATTTACAAAACCTACATTCGGTACTTCCCTTATTAATACAGGTAATCCTCAATTTAGCACTCTAACTGAGCCCAAAATTCCTTTTCCTAACTTAGACATTTGTGAAGTGAATTTTGCCCCCATTTTACGACCTTTCATGTGGCCATTGTTAAGTGCATCGCTGTAGCTGTTCGGTTAGTAACATGATTGTTAAGTGAATCGGGCTTCCCTGTTGACTTTCCTTGACAGAAGGTCACAAAAAGTGATCCCGGTCAGTTGCCAAGGGTCTGAATTTTGATCATGTGACCATGGGAATGCTGTAACAGTCGTAAGGGTCAAAAACGGTCATATGTCACTTTTTTTAGTGCCCTTGTTACTTTACAATCACTAAATGAACTAAGTCAAGGATTACCTGTATGGATGAAAGTGAGAGGATGGGAAGCCGCTAGTTCATCCAGGTACTATGGAAAAACAATAATAACATATTTAATACTCCCTTATTCCAGACGCTTTGTCTCTCCTTCACCCCAACACCTCCCTTACACCGCAACACCTCGAATTAGCCCTCTTTCCAAAACATATTAAATATGTATTAACATATTTAATACTCCCTTATTCAACCTTGGCAACTTTAAGCCTGGTGGACTTCAACTCCCAGAATTCCCCAGCCAGGTTGGAGACCCCTGCTTTACAGAACTCTCTGGGCGGTTTACAATGTCAGCATATTTCCCCCAACAGTCTGGGTCCTCATTTTATCAACCTCGAAAGGATGAGTCAACCAGGAGGCCCATCAGGATCAAACTCCAGGCTATAGACAGAGCTTGCCTTCAATACTGCATTCTAACCACTGCGCCACCAGCCATCAAAAACTTCATTCTGGTAGCAAGATTCTTGGGGGGCCTGATGCTTTTAGAAGTAAACTGAACCATTTGGTTCTGCATCTCCCTCCTTGCTATTCCTAACCGTTAAAGCTGTAAATGTGACTGGAAATTACCCAATCCAAAATACTGGGAGGAACCAAGCTAAGAAAGGTTTGGAAGTTAGAGACAAATAAGTAAAGTGACAAGTGAAGACATATGGCCTAGTAGCCAATAAGCAACAGCGGTGAATGGTTAGTGATTATTTATGCTAAGAACATCATTACAACACCCTAATGGTTGCTTATGTCATATTACGTCAACTTTGATAGCTCTATCTTTCTATCTATCTATCTATCTATCTATCTATCTATCTATCTATCTATCTATCTATCTATCTATCATTCTCTTCTCTTCTCTTCTCTTATTCTATTCTATTCTCTGACAATGTGTTGTGATGGCACAGAAATGCAGGAGAAGGTACCCAACTAACCCCCTCCTGCATATGATGCAAATTCATATGATGTCATAAGCATGTACGGCAGTGTTTCTCAACCTTGGCAACTTGGACTTCATGTCTGGACATAGCTGGCTGGAGATTTATGGGAGTTGAAAACCACACATCTTCAAGTTCCAAGGTTGAGAAATGCTGATTTAAGGTATTTGAACCCCATAGCTGTAAATTCTTCAGTGTAAGACCCTGAATTTCCTTATACTTTATTTTCTGTAGAAAAATAAATGCCTTTTGTTGTCAAATTAGCATTAGTGCTTCTTCTTCTTCTTTCTTCTTTCTTCTTCTTCTTCTTCTTCTTCTTCTTCTTCTTCTCCTCCTCCTCCTCCTCCTCCTCCTCCTCCTCCTCCTCCTCCTCCTCCTCCTCCTCCTCCATCTATGGTGGCCTCAACTATTGTTAATTGATCTTTTTCTAGTGTCTTTGATGTTGCATCTCCATCTTCTTCTGGGCCTATTTCATTTTCTTTGACTTTCTCTTTTTGTTAAGCATTATTTAATATGACACTTCATAGTGTTACTTTTGACTTAAGCAAAGCTAACCAATAGTCCATCCAGCAAGCCGCTCTGTACAAGTCAGCTAGAAGAAATATATCTGCTGATCATATATTTAAAAAATCCAATTAAGCGAGAAAAGGGTGGGAAGGTTCATATGGAGTCTTGCATTTCAGATGGATCTTGAACTCTTACTTGTTGCTTTGAAGTGTGTCAGACATTCCTTGATATCTTTCACTGCATAAGATGCCGTATGTCTGTTTCTGATTAGATAATTGACATAAAAGTATGCCAAACAAATACCAGTCTCTTAAAATAAACTGTAGAGGTCTATGAACTTTGCAGAATGCACGTAAGAAGTCTTTCTTCAATGAAAGATCATTCTGTGAAAAATCAGGTATTTGGCAGGATTGTGCATGTGTATCAATTCAGCATCAAAGGCATTTTTAAAAAATTGGAAAACATTATTTAGATGACTTTTAGATGACTTAAAATGACAGCTTTCCTCTAAGGCAGAAAAACACAATCTGTCTTAAATCCATCACAGATACTTTAATCATGTTATCCATGAATCCAATTGCAAAAGACACGGACAGATGTATTACGCAAATATCAGGGACACAGCTGGAAACTTAAAGCTAATTCTAGAAAGTCATTTTCATTCTACAGGGGTCTGTAATATAATCCCATCCATAGGAAGGGATCTTATAAGCCACCTATTACAGCATCATCTATAACTACCATCTCCAGGATCTCAAAATGGACTAAAATTATAATTCATGCTGACAAGGAATTCTGGAATCCCAATGCAGTTGGAGGACAATAGGTTAGAAAATATATATGGACTTGCAAGAACCCTTCCAAGTTTGGGAGCGGGATTTTTTTCTCAGTGCCCTGAACATGCTGGGGCTTGAATCTGGAACAGTTTACCTGTACTTAGTCTCAGAACACACTTAGAAAAAATTTGGCCTTCTGCAGCACTCAATAAAGCTCTTGGCCAGGGGTTAGAGGATGGTTACATTGATCATGAAGCTATATTTAATTTAAATAGCATTTAATCACCTACAGACTGAAATGGGATATCCCAGTCATTGGTTTATCACTTCATTAGTTAGAATGATGATAAATGACATAAGGAGAGAGAGAGAGAGAGAGAGAGAGAGAGAGAGAGAGAGAGAGAGGAGAACGGAAGGGAGGGAGGGAGAGAGAGAGAGAGGAGAACGGAAGAGGGAGGGAGGGACGGAGTGATATATATATATTCCTCCGTCCCTCCCTCTTCCATTCTCCTATCTATCTATCTATCTATCTATCTATCTATCTATCTATCTATCTATCTATCGAGAGAGAGATAGGAGAATGGAAGGGGGAGAGAGGGACGGAGTGATAGATAGATAGAGATAGATAGATGATAAATAGATAGATAGATAGATAGATAGATAGATAGATAGATAGATAGATAGATAGATAGATATAGATATAGATAGACAGATGAGAGAGAGAGATAATAAATAGATTAGACGTTAGATGATAGATAGATAAATAATAGATGTTAGATGATAGATGTGTGTGAGAGAGACAGAATGAGAGAGAGAGAGAGATAATAAATAGATAGCTGTTAGACAGATGATAGATAAATGATAGATGTTAGATTAGATAGATGTGTGTATGTGTGTGTGTGAGAGAGAGAGAGAGAGAGAAAGAGAGAGAGAGAGAGAGAGAAAACTATAGTTAAATTCAGTTGAGTGGTTTGGGTGTGTTTTTAATATAGACGTAATATTCATGGAGCATTTCATCAATAACATATATAATAACCAAGCATTAGTGATCCGATTATAAACAGAAAAGCATACAAATATCTTTGAAACTGACATGTGTTTTCCTCAACCTTGGCAAATGAAGATTATTGACTAATACAATCCCAAAATCTCAGTTGTTACACCCATGTACTGGGGAGTGGAATCCCTTAGAGTTGTGTTATGTGATGAAAAGCTGACATCCCAGAATATTAAAACAAAGTTTGTTTTTTATATATTAAATTCTTCTTTAGGGTCTTAATACTTATGTGGATTACTTTTTTTCTTTGAGGAATCTTGCTAGAATGCTTCCCCAAAGAATTTAGTTAAATTCTAATTAAAGATCTAAAAGATGAGAAAAGATTCAGAGATGAGAAAGGCTTAGTCAAAACCTGGGTTTATTTATTCTGTTCCTTTCACAATCCACATGTTACCTTTTGAAAAGGGCTTTATCAAGATGGTATGCACCCAAATGCTATAAAAATTAAAAAAGCTGTATCAAAAATAAAAAATAGATTGATCCCCACTCTCAGGAATATCCTTCTGCCCTAAATATTAGTGTGTGCCTTCAATATAAAATTTAGCTAATTTCAAAGCACTCTCAAAGTTAAAAGCCAAGAACTCCTCCTAAGATATACAATTCAGCGATGAGATCTGAGATTTCATTCCTCTCACACAAATATAATTTTCAGCACTTTCTTTAGAAGCCCAAGAGTTTGACCAAACTAAGTGAAATAAAACTAGCATGCATTGAAACCAAATCAACATTTGCAATGTGGATGAGTCTGCTGTTCTTGCAAATTATCTTGGAAAATCAAACGCAACAAGAAAAGCAGAACCGCCCCCCTCAAAAAAAAAAAATACTAGAAGAGGATTAGTCAAATATTTGATAAGGACATAAAATATTGGTCTAAATCTCACAGGACTGAAATTGTATGCTAAAGGAAACAGTAATACTCCCAGTTTTGTCTGAACGCTTTCAATTTTTAATATATCAGTATGTTGCATATTTGTCAGTGGATATTTGTGCATATAACCCGTTCCAGGGAAATTTTATAACTGCTGAAAATGGGGTTCATTGTGTCTTATTTCTTCTGGCATTTTTCTTTCACATTAATTGAAGCGGCGGCAACACGGGGAGTTAACACGACAATATTTGAAAACAAGACCTTACCAAAAAAAAAAAAAAAAAAGCACATTTTAAATGTGGTTTGATTCAATCTTTCAGAAATTTTTTGAAAATAATAATAAAAATCCAGCAGCAGTGCGGGATAACCATACAACATTCCACCTGGTATATATTGAACTTTGACAACCTGAAAGTAACAACCAGGATGAAAGAGCAACCAAGATGATTAGGGGACTGGAGAATAAAACATATGAAGAACGGTTACAGGAACTGGGTATGGCTAGTCTAGTGAAGAGAAGGACCAGAGGAGACATGATAGCAGTGTTCTAATATTTGAGGGGCTGCTACAGAGAGGAGGGGGATCAAGCTGTTTTCCAAAGCACCTGAAGGCCAGACAAGGAATAATGGATGGAAACTGACCAAGGAGAGATTCAACCTAGAAATGAGGAGGAACTTTCTGACCGTGAGAACAATCAACCAATGGAACAGTTTTTCCTTTGGAAGTTGTGGGAGCTTCATCACTTGAGACTTTCAAGAAAAGATTGGACTGCCATTTGTCAGAAATGGTATAGGGTCTCCTGCTTGAGCAGGGGGTTGGGCTAAATGACCTATTAGGTCCCTTCCAACTCTGTTAATCTGTTATTTATCAAGTTTGTTAGGACAAGTTGGTCCTTGATTCAAGCTTGTCCTCTACCTGTCTCCAACCTAGAATGCAGTTCTTACTACCAACAACAGCGAAAAGAATTCATATATTAAATGTACAAGTCTGAGAACAATCTGTAGCCTGATCTTACAGCTAGGGGAGTGTGTGTGTGTGTGTGTGTGTGAGAGAGAGAGGGGGGGGTGGGGGGAGAGGGAGAGAGAGAGAAATATTAAAAAATGGAAGATATATGTATGAGGGGTCCTTGATGTTCTCTGAGCTTCCTTGTTTTGTTGCACATGTTTCATTACCCTTACTAGGTAACATCATCAATCAATCAATCAATCAATCAAGTAAGCAATACCCCAATCAGGAAATTGTCAAAGAGCCATCAGTAAACAGCCCAACCAAAGAATCTCTAAGACCAACCCCACCAACACTGACAGGACAAGTCACCAGCATATAAACTGACAGCAAAACACACTCCTTACTAGCACTGCTGATGTTACTAGTTAGGGTAATGAAAGGTCTGCAAGAAAACAAGCCAGCTCAGAGAGCACCAAAGACCTCTCATTTTAAACCTGAGCTACAAATATTCTCCTTTATAGATATGCGTGTGTGTATGTGTGTGTGTGTGTGTGTGTGTAGACATTCAATATTGTAATAATCTTCCACTCTTTTTTGTTACAAGTCCCCAACCCCTGGTCCGTGCACTGGCACTGGTCCGCACCAGAAACCAGTCGAAGTAAACAAGGGATGCCCCATCCGTGGGATGCAGGCAGCATACAAAACCACGGTCCCTCTGGTCCATGGAAAAACTGTCTCCGTGGAACCAGCCCATGGTGCCCAAAAGGTTGGGAGCCGCTGAGCTAAAGGAATTCCAGGAGGGGAGGGGAGTCACAAAATAAGATGGCCAAATTGTATGCAACACATGTTAGAATGGAAAGCACTTTAATCACCCAGATCATGGTGGAGATCCCTGATTTTGTTGTGACCCAGGTCCAAGTAGATAGTAGGAAACTCAGTCAGTGAAAAAAACAAACTTTATTCGAACAGCTGAGAATTACTTCATTCCCAGCGTAGTTCAACTAAATTAAAACAAATGCCTCCCAACACAAATTCCTCAGTCCTATCGCAAACCTTAGTCCAATTAGGCAAACTGCCAAAGGCCTTTCTTGGCAAATGTTCAGAAGTCACAAAAATAAATGCAAGACATAGACGAAGCAGAATACGAAGCTACCAACATTGTTTTCCGGCAAAGCCCAAATGCTGTTGCTGGTCTGTTTTAAGTCTTATGGGAGGGGCCAATCATCTCTTGGCCCTACTCCCGAGTTGTCCTTTTTGCTGGAGCTGCTCTTGCCTTCTGGCAGTTCTTCTCCTGCGTGCATTAGGAACATTCTCCTCCTGTTCCTCTGCCTCACTACTATCAGTCTCTGGAGGCTCTGAAGTCCACACCTCATTCTCAGATGGCCCTGGCCCCATCTCAGGCTCATCGCAGTCCGACTCCATTGCCAGCTCCGCAGGCTGCTGGCAGACCACAACAGATTTCCCCAGCCACTATTGAAGTGATAAATTGTCCTCCTTACTGTGATGTTGACATAACCGTAATTGCAAAGCTCCTGAGAAGTGTTTCTCAACATGGGTTATTTTTAGATGTGTGGACTTCAACTCCCAGAATTCTCCAACCAGCATCTGGGTGGTTAGACTTCCACACTTGGTTAGATTTGGTTAAAGCTGCCAAGATGGAAAAACACCACTCTAGTATTTGCTAGAAGTTGCTGGTGGGATCATGATCCAAGCTACGGGTAGATCTGCATAGCTAGGAATCAACTTGTTTGTCAACCGACCCTCTTGAATGTTGAGCAGCTACCCAACTGGGAAAGGAGCAAAGGTCTAAGTTCATGAAGCTGCACTTAACTTCAAGACAACAAAAGGGATCCTTTTTTCCTTGCAGATAATTAGGAGTAAAGACAATGGTAAAATCTTCCATGGGTTGTCACCAGTTCGCTGCCTGCGCATGCGCAATGTGTGCCAAATGCTCGTTGCATGTGCGCATACACAGTGCATGCAAAACACACGCTGCGTGCGCATGCACACTGTGCACCAAATGCATGCTTCATGCAGAAAAAGGGTTAAGAAGGTAAGTAGAACAGCAAGGGGGGGAACAGCTGTGCCACACGATTTAGATTCGTTAGAAAGCAGGTAGCGAATATAAATCATGCGGCACAGCTGATCGTCAGAACTACCGGTTCAGACGAACCAGTAGCTTTTTTTAACTACTTGTTTGCCTGAACCGGTGTGAACCGGTAGCATTTCACCCCTGAGTCTATTTCCATCTAGAAGCATTTAGGATGAGAATACAGGCAGTCCTTGACTTACAGCAGTTCATTTCATGACCGTTCAAAGTTGCAGCGGCAACTTATGCCCGCTGTAGCATCCCCATGGTCACATGATCAAAACTCAGACTCTTGGCAACCAGCTCGTATTTATAACGGTTGCAATGTCCTGGAGTCATGCGATCACCTTTTGCGACCTTCTGACCAGCAAAATCAATGGGGACGCCAGATTCACTTAACGACGGTGTTACTAACTTAGCAATGGCCATGACTGACTTAACGAGAGTGGTAAGAAAAATCGTAATAATGGTGGTAACATTCACTGAACCACTGTCTCGCTTAGCAACACCAAGTTGGGCTTAGTTGTACTCATAAGACGAAGGGCTACCCGCAGAAGCTTTAGTTGGGAGGACTCCATGAAAGTACAATGAGCCCTTTGTTCTTAAATCTCACTCAACCATTAAACACGGAGATCCAGTTACCTGATCCGGGCTGCAGAAATCGGGATAAATCTTAGAAAACAGCAGAGTAATCCTAAAAGCTCTAAAAAAAGCAGAGATAGGTGGGTAGTTCTCTGCAAACTCTAGACCGAGCAACGTAAACAAGACTGTCCTCATAGCATCGGGATGTCTAATTAAGTGAGCAAATAGTCAGAACAGCTCACACCAATCTCAAGCACATTTTAAACTGGACTCAAAAGAGCTGGGATGGAAAAGGCCAATTGTCTGGAAGACCCCTTGGTAAACCTGGCCATTTTGGAGACAGCACTTTTAAGTGCTGGAATCTATTTTGCAGCTGCATTTACTTCCCCTCCTTGTGTATGTGTGTGTGTGTGTGTGTGTGTATCCGTAATGATGTGTGTTTTAATTTTCATTTGGTATGTTGCATCATACAAAGTTGACAATTGTGAAAAGTCTGCCAACTCGAAAACGTGGTAGGAGAGCCGAAAGCTTCACCGCGTGGAGTTTCAGGTGGAAGACAAGATAAATACTTCTTTTTTTGGGGGGGGGGAGGGTGAAGGGAATTAAACGCTGGCTTAAATGGAGCCGCTGGTCTTGAGCAGCTAAGCCAGGTCAGCGTGGTAAATACTTGGATGGGAAACCAGGACATTCCAGGACTATAGACGAGACTGGGAAGTTTTTTGAAAAAGGAAAATCTCCAAAGAAAATGACAAATATTGGGGCCAAGAACATTAGCTGGATATCGCCATTAAATTATTAAGTTTAATGCAAAGGTGTTTGCACTTTTTAAAAAACAACTTTGCAATCTGAAACTGATAGGTTTTCCTCCTCCTTCTACTCATAAAATTAGTTGGTGGTTAATTTTAACCATATTTGATTGGCCATGCCACAATCATCAAGTTCACACAACAAGTCAAGCCAGCAGTACACTTCCCAAAACTGCTGGGCCAACTATCATTCTCAAAATGACCTCCACAAATTTCAAAATTAAAGTTACATTAAAAGAAAGAGAGAGACAGAGAGAGAGAGAGAGAGAGAGAGAGAGAGAGAGAGAGAGAAAGGAAGGAAGGAAGGAAGGAAGGAAGGAAGGAAGGAAGGAAGGAAGGAAGGAAGGAAGGAAGGAAGGAAAATGGCCAATATTTCATAAAATCACTGCACCTTGCAAGTGTTCACAAGAATTTGGAGGGAGGGAGGGTTTTCAGGAAATTACGACAAAAGGGCAAGATTTATGAGACTATTTATTTATTTATTTAATTTCTATAGCCGTCCATCTCAACCAATGACTCTGGGTAGCTTACAATTCCAAGCTATAAATGCGAATAAAACAATAAAAGACCATTTAAAACAATGAAAACATCCAAATAAATATATACAGATTATCAATATAATTAACCAGTTAACCTTAAAGTCAAGAAAGAAGATCCTTGCTTGTGTGGAGGAGATATAGTATGGTTGTATATCATATAGTATACTGAGTAAACAAACTACATTACCACCAATGGTGTTGCCAAACTAGGTAACATCATCCGTGCACTGCAAGAAAATCACCAAGCTCAGAGTTACTTAATTTGGGTAATGAAACGACTGCAAGAAAACAACCAAGCTCAGAAGGGCGTTAGTCTACAAAAAATATTTTTCATGGTGGTTAATCTGAAGTGAACCTTACTGACCACGAAGCTAGTGATGATATTCAGCTGGTTTGGACCCGTTCAGGCAAATTGGTAGTGGCGGCGCTATGCCGTCCCATTTAGCCACGTTTTCTAAGCTGGGCGCATGTATGCAAGCCGCGTGCGTGAGCAAAGCGCATGTGCAGAAGCGCATGCACGCGCAATCACATTTTCGGTGTGCGGCGAACTGGTGGTAAAATTATGTGAAAGCCACCTCTGTGGTGTATATTGCCAGCAAGGAGAACATTCTAGAACAGGGGTGTCAAACTCGCGATGACACGTAGTCACATCACGTATCACAACCTTTTTCCCCTTCGCTAAACTGGGGGTGGGCATGGCCAGCACATGACGCATCTGGCCTGTGGGCCACGAGTTGGACATCCCTGTTCTAGAACCTGCCAGTCTTTATTATTATTAAATTTTTACATATTATTACTACGTTTCTTAGCGCTTAATACACATCGTGTTGTCTGGATATTTAATTTGTTTAACAATACATATTACATACTTAATCCCCACCCTTTTTTCCTCAATCACTGATAAAATAAATCCTAAAACCTAGCAGTCTGAAGAAGAAGTTCAGCGTCCATCTCAAAATAACCTTGTAACAAAAACGCAGGTTTCTGCCAAGCTGGCCTCAGGTCTCTCTTATAAACTTTTCCACTGCATATCACTTCTTAAGATAAAATACATGTGTGGAGATACAACCTCTGCTGAGCATTTTATCAATTTACACTTTAGCAAAGAGGCACAGCCAACATTATTTTCTTTTCTTTTTTCCTGAGATTTTTGGCCTTTTATTGATAGAGAACAGAGAATGTTAAGGCTCTTTGGCTTGTTTTCTTCCATGTATTGACAGTTTTACAGAATATAAAAGCTGTTTCCTAGAATCAAAGAATGGAACAGTATCTAGGAGATCATTTCATACAATCCATTGCCCAGGATATGATAGATGGATGGATGGAGTCAGATTATGGTCTGTCGAGTACCTCAGCGCTTTAAATCTAGTAAACATTTCTGTCTGAAAAGAGTTTTGACTTAATAAGGTTTGTTGGACTCATGCCAAGGTCTTCACTGAACAAAGTTTATCCAGCATGTTTATTTTTAAGAATATGATTATAGTTTGGCTTTTCTTTCCAGATTTAAGTGTGAGACTGTGAATAGAGATTATAAGAACCACTTAACTCCCAGAATCTTCCCACTTTCTGATTCTGCCAAAATATTCACACCTCAAAGAAGCTTTTTCCTGCTCCATCGGTCAATTAAGGAAGGATGTTGCTTATTCTCTGCAGACAAACATTTAACTCACAAAACCCGGAGGTTGAATGAAAGATGGTGGCTAGCTTTTTTTAGAATTTCAGCTTCCCCAGAAAAAAAGATACCCACTTTTCCTCTCGGTGAACATGGCTTAACCCCACGCCTCGATAAACTCTAGCTTACATCCCTGTCAGAATTAATAGCCAAGGTCATCTATTGCAGGGGTCTCCAACCTTGGTCCCTTTAAGACTTGTGGACTTCAACTCCCAGAGTTCCTCAGCCAGCTTTGCTGGCTGAGGGACTCTGGGAGTTGAAGTCCACAAGTCTTAAAGGGACCAAGGTTGGAGACCCCTGCTCTATTGCGAAGAAAGAAGACCGAACAGTAAGAAATCAATCTAGTATAGGGGTGTCAAACTCAATTTCATTGAGGACTGCATCAGACCTGCCGTTGACCTTGTGGGAGGGGCTGACTGGGGGGGCGGAGCTGAACAGATGGGCATGGCCAACTGGGTGGGTGTGGCCAACTTGACACCACTCCCCAAACTGCTGGCATGTTTCCTCTTCGCATTGGGTAGACCGGGCCGGAAGACAAACAGACAAGGCTGGGTGTGCCGGCTGACATGGCTTCGCGTGCCACTTTGAGCACGCGTGCCATAGGTTCACCATCACGGGTATAGAGTTTCCTGGTTGAACAGGGGGTTGGACTAGAAGACCTCCAAGGTCCCTTCCAACTCTGTTATTCTGCTATTCCATGTTTAGCGTACAACTGTACCATTAATTAGACATTAATTTCCAAGCCAAACAGCTGGATAATTGCTGTTTTTTTTTCCTGCCAATTTGCTGCAAGAAAATAAGTAAAGTAGATATGCAAAGCTTCCAATAGGCTGAATGTTACCTATAAATATTTTAACTCCCCTCCCCAGAGGTGGGGGCACTAGAAAGATGTGCCTTCCAGAGATATTGCATAACTAACACATCCACTCTAGTCTCCAGTTGCCAATTTTATTAAGTATGTCTCCTGGCCTCTACAGTTTTGTCTAGCAGTGATCTGGATTAGGGCCAGACTGAGAGGGTGCAGCTCTTTCTCCTTGTCTTGTCTTTTCTTAGTCTCTTAAAGAGAACAAGATCATCAGACTGTGTCAAGCAATAAAGATCAGGGTTTGAGCCACAAGGGCTCTTTATCAGGACATATGAGACTTGCTTTATGTTCAACAATCTCAGTTCCTAAGTCCCATCCTGAAGTTTCTCTGAACTCCTTACGATTTATATTGATATTGATTGTTTCCTAGTATGATTTGATTGCTTATTTGTACCCTATGACTATCATTGAGTGTTGTACCTTATGATTCTTGACGAATGAATCTTGTCTTTTTATGCACACTGAGAGCATATGCATCAAAGACAAATTCCTTGTGTGTCCAATCACACTTGGCCAATAAAGAATTCTATTCTATTCTATTCTATTCTATTCTATTCTATTCTATTCTATTCTATTCTATTCTATTCTATTCTATTCTATTCTATTGGATTATTTTGCTTGTTGGTTTGAGTAATGGAGAAAAGTGCTGTACCTGGCTAGGAATATTCCAAATAGAAAATGATTATTTCATAAGTTCTCTTCCCAAGATCAAATCATCCTCTTGTAGGTGTGACGATACCTTTTTTGTGATAGCCCCATAGACAGTGGTGGGATTCAGCCAGTTCGCACCACTTCAGGAGAACTGGTTGTTAACTCTCTGAGAAGTTTGGCAAACTGGTTGTTGGAAGAAATCATTAGGACAGAAAACTGGTTGTTAAATTACTTGAATCCCACCACTGCCCATAGACCAGGGGTCTTCAACCTTAGCAACTTTAAGACTTGTGGACTTCAACTCCCAGAATTCTCAGGAATCGATCCTCAAAACAAAATCTATCTCAGCTTTGGAAAACGCCCCAATTTGCTATGTACCACTCCTGCAGAGATTCTATCCCCTGCCATTATTCCATTCTTTTTCTTAAACAATAAATATGTTCGTATGTAACCAGGTTGATTAGGGCACCTCTCGATAGCCTTTATTATGGTCAATGACCAATACAATGTACTGTTTTGCAAATAAAATGAAATATCCCAAATAAGAATACAAAAAGGCTTTCTATAGAATGAGCTTAGGCCTCACATGCTCTTAGTAAGGCAATAGGAAGCCAACTCATAAAAGAAAAACTAAAATACTTGAGTGGCATCAAAAACCTTCAATATAGGCATTTTAAGTAATGCAATACTTAGGCCCCAAAATATTATTTTAATATACAGCTGTTTTAATGTACTATTATATTTAATGTTAATATTTTAAAATTTGAAGCACTAGAATATTTATTCAATTATTTACTAGGGTAACAAGTGCCACTAATTGGCCTCCATGAATAATACAATACAATACAATACAACACAATACAATTATCACATTTCTACACCTCCCATCTCGCCGAAGTCGCTCTAATAAATATAATATACAAGTAATCTTTTACTTACAACCACAAATGAGCCCAAAATTTCCATTGGTAAGCGAGATATTTGTTACCTGAGTTTTGCCCCATTTTACAATCTTTCTTGCCACAGTTGTTAAATGAATCACTGCAGTTGTTAAGTTAGTAACATAATTGTTAAATGAATCTTGCTTTCCCATTGACTTAGCTTGTCGGAAGGTTATAAAAGCTGATCGCTTGACCTCTGGGATACTGCAATCGTCATAAATGTGAATCAGTTGCCAAGCATCCGAATTTTGATCACGTGAACTGTGAGGATGCAGCAATGGTTGTAAGTGTGAGAAACAGTCATAAGTCACTTCTTTCAGTGCCCTGGTAACTTCGAAGTGTCACTAAACAAATGGTTGTAATCAGTGGTGGGATTCAGCCAGTTTGCCTCACTTCGGGAGAACCGGTTGTTAACTTTCTGAGCAGTTTGGCAAACTGGTTGTTGGAAGAAATCATTAGGGCAGAGAACCGGTTGTTAAATTACTTGAATCCTACCACTTGTAATTCAAAGAGAACCTGTAATAAAAATTTGTCAAACTTCCATCTAGCTAAGTGTCAAGGTTCCAGAAAAACCTCTTCTGCATAAAAAAAACTCAGAAGCCATTGTCTTTCAGAGTTCTTTACTAGCATGAGGAAACTGGCACACGATGAGTGAAATTCCAAAACTGAACTTCCAGATTCTTTTCCCAGTTATACAAACCCCAAGAGTCCCACCCCTCTGACCCCTTTGCTGGTCACATGGTCCCACGTTCTCCCAGTTCATTCGAATATCTTCTCGCCACTCCTCCTGCAGATGTGAACACCATCCGACCTTGACCGCTTGAAGAATGTTACCATACCCCTCAACCCCCCTTCTTCCCCTCAGGGGAAAAATGTGGCAGCGTCTGGAACCCTAAAGTCTAGTATGGTTTCCAGGCCTGACACTAAGGTGGTTAAGTATCTACTGTGTTTTCCTGAAAATAAAACCCTGTCTTATATTTTTTTGAACCCCTGAAATAAACGCTTGGCCTTATTTTCGGGGAGGTCATATTATTTTGGGGCGCGTGGAGCAAGATGGGGCTCCTCTTGCCATTTTACCTGATTTCCAGCTCTGCATAAATATTTTCAGGGAGGGCTTATTTTCGGGGAGAGGTTTATTTTAGCGCATGCACTCAAAAGCCTGGTTGGGTTTATTATCAGGAAAGTCTTATTTTCGGGGAAACAGGGTACATAATGTATCTCCTTTAAGATAAAGATCCCCCCCAAAAAAAACCATCAAGAAGAAAAGCTCTTTCCAATGCATGCCTGTCATGGAGAACCCTTAAGGAATATTAAGCATCTGTATTTACTTTGGCAGTTATAGGAATGAAGGTTTCAATTTACTTCCCTTACAAAAAATCCGAGGTCTCATTTTCCTCTCTGCAACCTCAGCCTTCATCTCTAACAGAAGCCAATACCGTTGGTGGAAATCCAGGATGGGTTTTCCTTTTAAGAATATCTCATTTTCTTTCCTTTCCCATGACCCTGATACCAGAGGTGAAATGCTCCCGGTTCGGACCGGATCGCCTGATACAGTAGCGATGGCGGTGGGTGGTTCAGAGAACCGGTGGCAAAAATCCCTGGCCCACCCCATGCCCTGCTGAGCCACGCGATCATCAGAGGGTATTTTTTTTTACTTTTAAAAGCATTTTTTCTTCAGCCGAAAAAATGCTTTTAAAAGTTTTTTTAAAAAAACTCTGATAATTGCGCGGCTCAACTGGGATCGTCAGAACCCTTTAAAGGCATTTTTTCTACAACGTCTTCGGCTGAAGAGGTTGTAGAAAAAATGCTTTTAAAAGTAAAAAAAAAAAGTTGGCCATGCCCACCCAATCACATTACCACCCTCCACCAAGCCATGCCCACATAACCGGTAGTAACAAATTTATACATTTCACCCCTGACTGATACCATTTAGTACTGAGGGCCAACAAAGTGACAGGCCTCTAGTTTAAGAAATGAACCACTGGACTAAGCAAGCGAAAGCTGCATCTCTTTGAAATAAGTTTTTCGAAGAATATTTCAGCCTCAACTTCCAAGCCGGGCTACGTAGTAAGGCCTGTGAACAAGAGTTCTCCAGGAAACTAGAATTAACAGTTGGCCAGCAGTGGGATTTGTCACAAAAGTTTTTTGTTTTTTGTTTTTGCATTTATATCCCGCCCTTCTCCGAAGACTCAGGGCAGCTTACACTATGTTAGCAATAGTCTTCATTCTATTTGTCTATATACAAAGTCAACTTATTGCCCCCAACAATCTGGGTCCTCATTTTACCTACCTTATAAAAGATGGAAGGCTGAGTCAACCTTGGGCCTGGTGGGACTAGAACCTGCAGTAATTGCAGGCAGCTGCTGTTAATAACAGACTGCATTAGCAGCCTGAGCCACAGAGGCCCGTATTAGAGTATTAGAGTATTAGAGCTGGACTGTTTTTTTCTTTGAGGAAGAAGAAGATGTTTTGCTTCGGATCCAAGAAGCTTCATCAGTTCTGGCTCTTTTCATTACAAAATCCTTTGCAAAAGTCCTGCTGGCTATTGAAGCTCACTATCCAATCCGCTCCTCCTTGCTGACCAAAAGCATTAAAGGGCTACAAGTTTGTCTTCATTTTTTTTCTCCCTACTTTCTTCCATGCTTCATCATACGTTCTCCAACCAGCAGTGAAAGGTATGCACCTGGGGTGAAATCCAGCAGGTTCTGACAGGTTCTGGAGAACCGGTAGCGGAAATTTTGAGCAGTTTGGAGAACCGGCAAATACCACCTCTGGCTGGCCACAGAATGGGGTGGGAATGGAGATTTTGCAATATCCTTTCCCTGGAGTAGGGTGGGAATGGAGATTTTGCAGTATCCTGCCAGGCCCACCGAGCCATGCCCACCAAGCTACACCACGCCCACCAAGCCACGGCCATAGAACTGGTAGTAAAAAAAATTGGATTTCACTACTGGTATGCACCCATTTGATGGGCTGGAAGATGAGATGAAGAAATTCACCTGGGTGAGCAAAATTACTCATGGCAGCATTTGCCAAAGGAATATTTTAAAAAACATGGATTATTTTTTAAGGTCAGAAGTTCCCTAAATCGTCTAGTGACTCTAATTTCATTACTGGTAGCACATTCCTTAGAAGTCAGAGGGATGGCAAAGATTCTCACCTGGGCGTCTTTTGGGTTTTAGATGCAGCTGTCCAACCATCTCAAATCTTTGATCCTCCAAGATAAACAAAATATTTTAAAACAAAATGTGTTTAAAAATCTGTTCCTAAAGCGATCAGACTCTCTGAGCCTCCTGTTTCCCCACCCCACCCTACCCTAGACCCAGGGGTGAAATCTAGCAGGTTCTGACAGGTTCTAAAGAACCAGTAGTGGAACTTTTGAGTAGTCGGAAGAACCAGCAAATACCCCCTCTGGCTGGTCCCAGACTAGGGTGGGACTGGAGATTTTGCAACATCCTTCCCCCAGGAATGGGGTGAAAATGGAGATTTTGCAGTGGCGATCAGGGCGGCGAAACATAACTATTTCTCCGCACTCATCACATCGGCAGATAATCACCCAGCCGCCCTGTTTAGGGTGACCCGCTCCCTGCTCACGCAGGAGGCTCGGGAGGACCCCTTACAGGGACAAGCTGAGGATTTTGTACAGTATCTGTCTGATAAAATCGCTCAGATTCGGGATGGCTTGGACACTGATTGGATAGATCCGGGTGGGATGGCGGGGACGAGTCTTGAGAATGTTATCTGGGCTGAGTTTGATCCTGTGACTCCTGATGACATGGACAGGTTGTTGGGTAGGTTGAATCCCACCACATGTTTATTGGACCCGTGTCCCTCCTGGATGGTACTGGCCACACGGGAGGTGACATGAGGCTGGCTCCTGGGAGTTACCAACGCTTCTTTGTTGGAGGGTGTTTTCCCCACCGCCTTGAAAGAGGCGGTGGTGAGGCCCCTCCTTAAGAAGCCCTCCCTGGACCTGGCTGTATTAGCGAACTATCATCCAGTCTCCAACCTTCACTTTCTGGCGAAGGTTGTTGAGAGTGTGGTGGCATATCAGCTTCCTCAATACCTGAGGAAACTGTCTATCTAGACCCGTTCCAGTCCGGTTTCAGACCCGGATACTGCACCAAGACGGCTTTGGTCGCGTTGGTGGATGACCTCTGGAGGGCCCGGGACAGGGGTTGCTCCTCTGTCCTGGTGCTATTAGATCTCTTGGCGGCTTTTGATACCATCGACCATGGTATCCTGCTGCAGCGGTTGGGGGGATTGGGGGTGGGAGGCACCGTTTATCGGTGGTTCTCCTCCTATCTCTCTGACCATTCGCAGACGGTGTTGGCAGGAGGGCAGAGATCGACCCCGAGGCGCCTCACTTGTGGGTTGCCTCAGGGGTCTGTTCTCTCGCCTCTCCTGTTCAACATCTATATGAAGCCGCTGGGTGAGGTTATCTGTGGTTTCGGGGTGGATTATCATCTGTACGCTGATGATACACAGCTGTACATTTCCACCCCGAACCACCCCAACGAAGCCGTTGAGGTGATGGGCCGGTGTCTTGAGGCTGTGCGGGTCTGGATGGGGAGGAACAGGCTCCGACTCAACCCTTCCAAGACAGAGTGGCTGTGGGTTCCGGCATCCCAGTACAGTCAGCTTACACCATCGCTGACTGTGGGGAGGGAAGTACTGACCCCCCAGGGGAGGAGTGCGCAACTTAGGCGTTCTCCTGGACGATCGGCTGTCCTTAGAGGAGCTGGACTAGCCTAAGAATAAAATATTTTTAGTTAATTTTAATGGGTTTTAACCGGTTTTCACCATTTTAGTGATTTGGCTATTATAATATTTTGTTTTAATTGGGTTTTAAATTGCTTATTTATTATTGTTGTATTTTTAATATGCCTGTGAACCGCCCCGAGTCCTACGGGAGATGGTGCGGTATAAAAGTATAAAAATAAATAAATAAATAAGTAAATAAAAATCCTTCCCCAGCCATGCCCACCAAGCCATGCCCACAGAACCAGTAGTAAAAAAAACTGAATTTCACCACTGCCTATACCCCACCCCAGTAGTTGGTAGGTGAAGCAGAAGTATTAGCATGCTCAGACATTAAGAGAAATGATCAGCTGATAGTGGAAGAAAACAAATGGTACGTTTGTTGATTTAGAGAAGGCTTGGGATAAAATGAATAAGCTTCCATTTTCTTGAACAATTCGCCCTATTTAACGCCGACTGGACATTGCTGTAATCCTGTTTCAACAGGCCACTCATCTGTTTCCACAGTCAACTTCCTGACTACCGGAATGGATCTTTAAAAGGTCTGCAGTTAAAAATTTCCTGTACAGCTGCTTATACAGATTTATCTTTTTCATTACAAGCTGCTCTGCAAAAATCCTGCTGGCTACTGAAGCTCACTATGCAGTTCGTTTCTCCTTGCTAACGAAAAGCATTAAGGAGCTGACTGTGCTTTCCCTCTGTTAGGTTGAAGGTTTTCCAGCTAGACTGCTGCCCTCTCTAAACAAGCTTCAACTCTTTTTATAACAGAAAAAAGAAAGACTGTAATAATTGTCAAAGTTACTGTATGTATGTGATCTCCCCCACCGTTGGCACTTGGATCAGGCAGGATCCAAGGTAGGCACCCCATCGTCTCCACCGTGCGTTTAATCAGTTTTCCCAGCATCGTGTGTGCTAATAAATCATATCGTGTTCATAAATGCACTTGCATAAAAGGTTTCAGAGGTGTTACATTTCAACACTTCTATTAAATGGAATGTAGTTTGCAAAGCAGGCAGAATGGAACAAAGCAGTAACACCCAAGATAAAAATCATATATTTTCTCCAATGCAAAAGAGGTTTGGGGTCCTTCCAAATATAAATCACCACTGCTGAGGCACTTAGAAGGCAAACAGTCTATTAAACTAGCTCTTCTCATTATAGTTGGCCTACTGGGGGGTTTGCAGAGACATGTTTAGGAGTCTCAGGAAAATCCACTCTCATGAGCAAGTGTAAATTATCATGAACTTTTATGTAGAATATTTTTTTTAGCACCCGCATACACAAACACACATAGCTAAATGGCATTGTGTGTGGTTTTTTAAAATCTATTTTTCTCCCCGTATTTATTTCTTACTTATTATTTATGTTTCCTATGCTTTTAGAAGATGGTTTCAAGCTGTTCAGAGTCAATGACTCCTTGGCCAGGTCTAGCTTTTTATGACATTTAGGAGTGAATTACAATTAACAGAGCCCACTAATTCCGCAACAAGACTAATCAGAAAGATGACAGAGGAATGCAAGGTGAAAACACACACTCCTATGGCCCTGACACACTGCCAAGAACAAAATCATTAGTCTCTCTGTCTCTCTCTTACTTTGTTGGACTCCAGAGCAGAGGTGATATTCACCCGGTTTGCATTGGTTCGCCCGAACCGTTGGCGGTAATTTAGCCAAGGTCAACGAACCGGTAGCGATGGCCAGCTGGCCACACCCCTGAAGTGGTCCCCCAGTCGCCGCTTGCTCACCCTGCCCGCCATGTTTGTTGCCACCATGTTCTTCGCGCACGTGTACCCCTTGTCTTGCAAGTCCAATGGGATGCGCATGCGTGAAGAACATGGCAGCGACGGCACAGCAGCAGCTTTTTCTGTGACCACCGGTACTTTTTGGCAGCCTGCAGCGCCATCTCTTTGAGACCCGCTTTCGGGCTGCGGGTGGGCATGAGTGACATCAAGTTGGCCACGGCCACTCAGTCACTTGCCCCCCCCCCACCAAGCCCCCCCCCCCACCAAATTGGTAGCGAAAATTTTTGAAACCCACCACTGCTTCAGAGCCATGATAGTTTACACACAGTTTAGTAATTTTTTTTAATGGTAAATATCTGCAGAAGACATCATATTCACATGAAAACAATGTACAAAACACATTGTATTAGACAATTTAAAAAATTTTTTTTTGCAAAAACTCTGCACATATTAGGGAAACCGGCAAACCAAAGGGTGCATCTTTGAAACAATGTGTAACAGAATAAAGGGAGTCCTTGACTTACATTGAGCCCAGAATTTATCTTGCTATGTGAGAAATTTGCTAAGTTTTGCTCCATTTCACGACTTTTCTTGCTACGTTTGTTAAGTGAATCACTGCAGTTGTTAAGTCAGTAACACGGTTGCTAAATGAATCTGGCTTCCCCATTGACTCTGCTTTCAGAAGATGGCAAAAGATAATTACATGACACCAGGACACTGTAGCTGTCATGGAACCTGCCTTCCATTGAGGATCTGTATACTGCACGAATCAAGAAGAGGGCCGTGAAAATATTTACAGATCCCTCACATCCAGGACATAAACTGTTTCAACTCCTACCCTCAAAACGACGCTATAGAGCACTGCACACCAGAACAACTAGACACAAGAACAGTTTTTTCCCGAAGGCCATCACTCTGCTAAACAAATAATTCCATCAACACTGTCAGACTATTTACTGAATCTGCACTACTATTAATCTTCTCATAGATCCCATCACCAATCTCTTTCCACTTATGACTGTATGACTATAACTTGTTGCTGGCAATCCTTATGATTTATATTGATATATTGACCATCAATTGTGTTGTAAATGTTGTACCTTGATGAAGGTATCTTTTTTTTATGTACACTGAGAGCATATGCACCAAGACAAATTCCTTGTGTGTCCAATCACACTTGGCCAATAAAATTCTATTCTATTCTATTCATAAATATGAAACACTTGTCAAGCATCCGAATGTAAATCACGTGTCCATGGGGATGCTGCAACGGTCATAAGAGTGAAAAATGATCATATTTTTCTCAGTGCCATTGGGACTTTGAACAGTCACTAAATTTCAACTCCCAGAGTTCCTCAGCCAACTTTGCTTTTCTGGCTGAGGAACTCTGGGGGTTAAAGTCCCCAAGTCTTAAAGTTGCCAAGGTTGGAGACCCCTGCACTAAATGAACTGCTGTAAATTGAGGACTACCTGAACATACAAATGTGGTGTGAACTTCAAAACAACCCCCAAAACCTTAAGATCTGAAAGCTTTCAAGAAACAGAAGAGAAAGCTGAAAGAAACCAAAATTGACAAGTTTGACCTTTCCTTCCAACCTTCAAGAGAAATATCATGAGCAGAATCATATGTTCTGGATTTCCATATGCCTGTATCAGTTCCAATGCTGAATTCAAAACCTCGCTGCCACCATCATTATTTGCATTGGTTTAATCCTGGCAGGGCCCTTGACTGTGGTCTCTGGTACATCTGCATTGATGTCTATGCGTAGTGACACCTTTCCCGTGAACTCAAGCATCACGCAGCCAAATCCATCCCAAAACTGTCACCCGGTTTAAACTCCCAGATGAAGGTCTGGATTTCAAACTTGGCCAGGGATCTCAGTTTGAGGTGAGCCAAGAAGCAAGAGCCACTGGGGAAAGGCAGCTGTGGATTGAAGGATAAGCTCCTAAGCAAGCCTGAAAGTAAGATTGACAGCACAATTGGAAATGAAGTCAAGACCAAGGTCAGTCCCACAAAGAAATCAGGAATTCAACAGACATCAGGAAGGCCTTGTGGCTTAAGGAGGCTTAACAGGATTAAGTACACACACACACACACACACACACACACACACAAGTCCTGCTATGCTGGCTCATCATGGTGGGAGAGAGGATGTTCTTGAGAGGGATGATCAAAGAACATTGGAAGTGTATGCCAAGAGTATATCATCTTAGCAGAGACGCCATCTAAGGCCTTCCTAGGTCTTCCTTAGGTCTTCCTAGCTGCCCAGCTAAAGCAAGCAGACACCTATCTTGGACAGCAGTAATGGGGAAGATGCTGGAGGCAGTAATAATGGCAAAGGCTGGGTTAATTCAGACTGCTTGGAAGAAAGCAGCGGTGAACCACTCCTGAACTTTTACCAAGAAAAACATGTGAATAGCAAATCCAAAACGATTGACCGTATGCTGCCAATTGATGGATTTTTCAGGTTGACTGGGACTTATTGTGCCACTGAGGAAGACCTAAGGATCTTTCAGAGTGTCAGTTATTATATGAGTGGTTTAAATCCTTTGGGAGACCTAGTTGCCGATGTTGCCGTGCAGAACAAGGAACTCTAAAGACAGGAGTACAATAGATCAGTGGTAAAATGTAAAATTTGTTACTACTGGTTCTGTGGGCGTAGCTTGGTGGGGGTGGGGGTAATGTGACTGGGTGGGCGTGGCCAACTTTCTTTTTTTACTTTTAAAAACATTTTTTTAAACCTCTTCGGCCGAAGAGGTTGTTAAAAAATGCTTTTAGAAAGCTCTGACAATCCCAGCTGAGTTGCCTTCTTTGTTGTATTCTTTTAAACGCATTTTTTTTTGCCTTTAAAAGAAAAAAAAAGCCTCTGACGATCAGGCAACTCAGCTGGGATCGTCAGAATCCTTTAAAACCATTTTTTTTACAACCTCTTTGGCCGAAGAAGTTGTAGAAAAAATGCTTTTAAAAGGCTCTGACGCTCCCAGCTGAGCCGCGCAATCATCAGAGGCTTTTTTTTTTACTTTTAAAAGCATTTTTTCGGCCTGTTTGCTGTTTGCTGCAATGGAGCAAAATTGCTGGGAGGCAGAGACAAATTTCTTTTTCTTGTTTTCCGCACCAAAAAAGGTACGTGTGTCTTATAGTCCGGAACAACTTATACTTCAAAAAATATGGTATGTAGTTGAATTAAGTGTTCTGTTTTCTTCTGAAACTTTTATTTTCTTGGATTTATCCATGGCTGGCCTACTGGGGTCAAAAGCTAAATAAATCACATGTGGAGATATCGCACACTGGTGGTTGTGACGTATATTTTGAGCGACAAGGAGCCACAGTAGAGGGATGAAAGAGCCATATGCAGCTCCAGAGCTGCAGGTTGCCAACCCCTGGTCTTATTGCTAAAAAAGTTGCTTATTGCTTATTTGTAGCTTATTGCTACAAATTGACACTTTAGGGATCAGAAAATTGAGATGTAGAGAGTTCCATCACTTTCATTCAGAAGATCACATTCAGGCCATGAAAAAGAAAGACGGAAGATTATCGCTTTTATAGCTCGGAAGGGTATAGCAAGAACAGTACTTGGCTTCATTGCAATCAATAACCAAAGAATATCAATTAGACTCTGTGGACAATTATTTATTATATTTATTTGTTTGTTTGTTTATCATATTTTTATGCTGCTCATCTCACTGTTATAGCAGTTCTTTAATATGATGATCATCCAAGGTTATCCTCCAACCACTGATGCAGAAGAACAGGAAGTAGATGAATAGATGAGCTTTAGGCTCAAGTTCCATTTGAAATCGACAGAACATGTAAGCAAGATGTGCTGTTCGTGATTGAACGCTGGAATGCCAACACTAGAAATAAGTTTAAAGAGGAAAATGTATGACTTGGGAAACCAAAATGAAGCTGGATTCTGACGTATGAATTTCTGCACTCCACTGATTTCTTCATAGTTAACACTGTCTTCAAACAACCACAGGGACACCTCTACACAGGGCATCATCAAATGATGCATGTAGCAGCGATCACGTGTATGATATTACAGTAGTCCTTGACTTACAATGGCAATTGGGACCAGAATTTCCATTGCTAAGTGATGTGGTCATAAAATGTAACTGTATTGCTGAGTGACAGCGATCCTTGAAGTCCCAGTGGCCATTGTTAATTCAATCCCAGGTCATTCGGCAAGGTGACTTTTTGCCAGCTTTTCACAAGCAAGAAAACAGCAGGACGTTGCAAGTCCCAGGTGGTTTGCAGGCAGACTGGAAAGCAGGTAAGTGGCTAGGTGTGTGGGAGGTTTGAGGGTGCACAGGGCTACACAAAGTGGTGGCATAAAGGTGCGAGGAGATGTACAAGGGTAGAAGTGGTGTGTGGTGTGGTTCAGAGAGGGTGTACAGTCATGCATGAGTGACTGGCACAGAACAAGTGCAGAATAGCTTAGGTTTTTGCAGAATCAAGCCATTATGTGCACTAGAAATTACTGAACTGTGTAGGTTTTCACCTAGGTTACCTAGGCAGATGCTACAATATCCTATCCCAAATTTCCTGCAAGGCAGCTAAATACAGAACCATATATTTCTACTCCAAGGGCAGATTACTCTCAGCATCCCATTTTTCTTTGAGAGAAATATGAAAGGTCAAGATGGGGGTCCTTTCCCCCAAGAAGGCCAAAGTAGCTAGAAAAAGAAGCCACAGAGCTTCCTGAAAGTCCAGAAACAGACCAACATTCCCAACTGACTCTGGAAGCTAACTGCCAAACTGGGCACTTGCAGAAGGTCACGGGAGTGAAATGGATTGGTAAAACCCAGCTTTATGTTTATGATTCCTTCTATAGTTCATTTAATAAATAAATCTTAAATCTTAAAAATTACCATTAAGGTCAATATTAGCAATGGGATCAGCTTGGGGAAGACATTAATTAGTTTGCTTTTCAACTAACAGTGTTTTGAGAAGAAGAAGAAGAAGAAGAAGAAGAAAGAAGAAGAAGAAGAAGAAGAAGAAGAAGAAGAAGAAGAAGAAGAAGAAGAAGAAGAAGAAGAAGAAGAAGAAGAAGAAGAAGAAGAAGAAGAAGAAGAAGAAGAAGAAGAAGCGGTTTAAGTAGAAGTAGTCATTCCACTCTTGGTTCTGATGAACTAGGGAGTGATATGATTTTCTCAAAACTTCCTGAAGAACAATGGAGGAACTAAGATCAAAGAATACAAGGGATACCTTCCTCAAATCAATTCCAGTTCTCCAAATTACTGCTCTCAGCATTTGAGTTTTGAAGAAACAAGCAGGACTGCTGTACATTATGGCTGCTGTGAAGTGAGCCTTCGGGTGTCCATAACGCTCTGTTGCTTTCCAAGGATTTTTCACGCCAACTTGGCAGCACTTTGAAGCTGCTTCCAAAACTTCAGCTGAGCACCATTGAGAGTCGCCCTGACAGTTGTTTTGCTAACTCTGTCCAAGAGCCTGATAGCCACAGATAGGCCCAGAGTGAAAAGCAAGACCTGTCAGACCCAGATGCCATCCCCTTTCATTTTTAAGGAAAAGAACGAAGGAGAAAAGCACGTTCGTGTTCACTTTGCAACAATCTGTGACTTCATTTTGATGGAATTCTGAAATTCCCAATAGGACGCCCATCCCTAGCAAAGCTCCCATATATTTTTGTTACTGCTGTATTGCTGCATTATGACCATATGCTTTCCTGGAGGCTAATGAGGGCCGATTCCCTTTCATGCACATGAGGAAATGGCTGGAATAAGCAATGTGTGTTAGTTTATTGCGCCCAGGTATATAAGTCACCATAATTTACACTGATTACATCAAGAGACCATCTGTTTGCTTCCAGTATGGTCCTTCCTCTCACACTGATCACACCTGCACGGCAGCAGTATCACATCTGGTACATAAACTGCAACCTCGGGAGGCAGAAGTTTTATAACTCTTGGAAAATAATACTTTCTGCATCCCTTACTATACAATTGTGCAGCTTTGAGTGCAGCCACCTGCCTTTGGTTCTGCCTAATAGTCGATGACTGTTATTTCTCAGACGCTTTCCAAGGAAACCTATAGAGAAGTCGGTGGTTGAGTTGCCCTTCTAGAAAGAAAGTTCTTCTAAAGGTGTCACCACAACTAGTTGGGGTCAAAATCTGCTCTCTATAAAGTAGGTAGTGTTGTGCTCCGCCAGCAGCCTGCGGAGCTGGCAACCAAGTCAGACGGCGATGAGGCTAAGGAAGAACATGGGCCAGTCCTGGAGGCCGGGGAAGGCCTGGATGAGGGCTCTGCGTCGGAGGCAGAGGTGGGGCCAGGGCCATCGGGGAGTGAGGTGCGGACTCCAGAGCCTCCAGAGCCTGATAGTAGTGAGGCAGAGGAACAGGAGGAGCCTGTTCCTAATGCACGCATGAGAAGAGCTGCCAGAAGGCAAGAGCAGCTCAAGCAAAGAGGACGACTCGGGAATGAGTTAATTCTCAGTTGTTATAATAAAGTTTGTTTGTTTCTGCACTGACTGAGTTTCCTACTACCTACTTGGGCCTGGATCACAAAAGGTAGGGCAGTGGTGGGATTCAGCTGGTTTGCACCAGTTCAGGCAAACTAGTTGCTAAATTATTCCACTCCACCCCGCTATCAAAGCATTAAAGGTGATACCATAAATTTTGGGTGATGCGCCACTGTTTACCAAGCAATTCCCATTCTCGGATGATTTTTGGAGGATGCAAAGTCCACACAAGAAGGGGGTGTGCTCTTGCCTCAGTAGCCTTTAAAAATTATGCAAGAAGAAGGCATGTTTTTGCATGGATTTGGGAGGCTGCAAAGGCTGCAGAAAAGCATTATCCAAAGCTGCTTCAGAAATTGTCCAGTTACCTTAAAATATCTCTTGACTCTAATCCAACACCCTCTGGTTGGTACATTCATTTTACTCAGGATTTGGACTAAGGCAGAAACGCTTGGCCTTTGTGGCTCAGTACTGAAGCTTTGCAATGAAACCCTGTATTTCGGGGCTGTCAAACTCCCGGCCCGCGGGCCAGATGCATCACACCCTGGCCACGCCCACACCCAGTTTAGCGAAGGGGAGAAAAGTCCTGATATGTCACGTGACGCTGCCATGACGACGTGAGTTTGACTCCCCTGCTGTATTTTTTCAGTCTCTGGTCCGGGATCATTATTTGCACTTTTTTTGGAGAAGTCAAATTTCCATGGACGAAGCTCCTTCCTTGGTTTCAGTTAGCTTAAGTATTCAAGAAGCTCTTTTTATCTCCTGTCTTTGACTAAGGGGATAATTCTTTTCACTTTCTCTCTGGATGCCAAGAATATCGTATCTCTGCTTTCATCTCTGCTGCCTTGTTGACATACGTTGCAATTTCTTAGCTCTCCTTATCTTGGGAACAGATGACAAACCGATCTAGATAAGTGAGAATGCATGTTTGCCTGTCAGTTCTGAATCTGGGATAAGGCAAGGATCAACTTTACCTTCCCAAAGCTACTGCTTAATAAAACCATATTTTTTGGGGAAAAAAAATCTCACTGGTAACTGACTGTTTTCACGGAGCCAAGTACTAAAGTATGTGTCTTGGGCAATACTGTATGATTGTAAGGATATATTTGTTTCCACCTGCAGTGGTGACATGCACTGGCCGACAAGTGACTAGTTCTAACAACTTGTCACTTTTTCTTTTTTCCTCCAGATTCATTGACTCATTTCTTGGCCTTCATATTATATCTACACCTTGGCTGATTCAGACAAGAGCTCAACTTCAGTCCTTTGGCTAAGCCAGAGGTGTCCAAACCTGGCAACTTTAAGACTTGTGGATTTCAACTCCCAGAATTCCTCAGCCAACTGAGGAATTCTGGGAGTTGAATTCCCCCAAGTCTTAAAGTTGCCAAGTTTGGACACCCCTGGGCTAAGCCTTCCAATGACTATCTCTGGGTCTCTCTACTCCATTATCAGGTGCCATTTGGTTGTATCATTTTGCTGGTTGCAAATTTCTACTGCTTTTTTTTTTACCTTCTGCGCAGTCTAATTCAAGAAGTCCGTTTTCCTCAAAAGCGACTTCCTTGAGCAATTCCCCAGTCTCGGCTGTAGAACGATTATTGCTTTTACATCTTACATCATATCCTTTCCAGTGGTGAAATCCAATATTTTTTTTTGCTACCGGTTCTGTGGGCGTGGCTTGGTGGGCGTGGCTTGGTGGGTGTGGCAGGGGAAGGATACTGCAAAATCCCCATTCCCGCCCCACTCCTGGGGGAAGGATATTGCAAAATATCTAGCAAAAATGCACACATATGGAGCACTTCTTCAACCTTCCACCTCCATCATCCAGGGCTATCATCAAGATAGCCGTGGATAAATGTTTGAATCTCATGCTTACTGAGCATTTGTGGTGGCGCAGTGGTTAGAATGCAGTATTGCAGGCTAACTCTGCTCTCTGCCAGGAGTTCGATCCTGACTGGCTCGAGCTTGGCTCAGCATTCCATCCTTCTGAGGCCTGTAAAAGGAGGAGCCAGATTGTTACGGGCAATATGCTGACTCTGTAAACCACTTAGAGAGGGCTGTAAACAGTGGTGGGATTCAGCCAGTTCGCACCACTTCGGGAGAACCGGTTGTTAACTTTCTGAGCAATTTGGCAAACTGGTTGTTGGAAGAAATCATTAGGGCAGAGAACCGGTTGTTAAATTACTTGAATCCCACCACTGGCTGTAAAGCACTGTGAAGCTGTCTATAAGTCTAAGTGCTATTGCTGTTCATGTTTAGCAATGCTTCATATAAATATGTTAAATCCATAAATAAACATCAAGTGGGCTCTTCAACATTGAAAAATATTCTAAACCACCAGCAAGAGCAAATTTTCTCAGAAAATCGACGTTTTCCAAAACAAATGAATAAACGTTTACCCTCTGAATCTGATTGATACTTTTAATCAGGAGTTTCCAACCTTGGCAACTTTAAGACTTGTGGACTTCAACTCCCAGAATTCTTCAGCCAGCAAAGCAAAGCTGGCTGAGGAATTCTGGGAGTTGAAGTCCACAGTCTTAAAGTTGTCAAGGTTGGAGACCCCTGCTTTAAATGTACATGATCCTAGAATTTTATATTTTTTAAAAAAATTCCGATATTAATATTTCTTCTTGCCAGCATTACATCATGTTCCTCATCCCACCTTTTCATTGACTTTATATACTCATTCAGCTGGCACCTTTTTTTAAAAAAATCATTAACCTGCCATCACTCTCACATATACACTTTCTATTCTTTTCTTTTGATGAATTTAATAAATTAATACTTGTAGTAAGTGGGAATAAAAACTGTGATAGTTGAATTATTTATTTGCTTGCTTGCTTGTTTGTTTATTATTTATAAATTAATCAAATAAATGTTGTATTTTGATGAGGGTATCTTTTCTTTTATGTACACTGAGAGCATACGCACCAAAACAAATTCCCTGTGGTGTCCAATCACACTTGGCCAATTTTAAAAAAAAACATTCTATTCTATTCTATTCTAAATTTCTATACCACCCATTTCAGCTAAGTGATTTGGGGCATTTACAACGAACAAACCCGTGCTAAAGTCGCCACCTCATAGTTAATGTCTTGGACCCAGACTGGGAAGATTCAGATTCAAGTTCCCATCTGTTGATATTGAGTTACCTCATAGTTGCCATTATGAGAATAAAATGAGGAACACCCCATATGTGCCATCTTATACACCTGGGGTGAGTTTGAAGTTTAATAGTTAGTAGATTTGTGCCTACCATATTTTTTGGACTATAAGACGTACCAGTGTATAAGATGCACTAAGATTTCGAAGAAGTAAGTAAGAAAAAAAAGGGTTTTGCCCTCCCCGGCCCCTAGGAACACTCTGCAGGCCTCCCAAACCCTCTGTGTGCTGAGTTTTTCTCAAAAAACAGGCCCATTTTTCGCAAAAATGGGATGAACGGGGCAGGGTTTCAGGAAGCCAAAAATGGCTGTATTTGGTGCATAAGACGCACCAACATTTCCACCCTCTTTTAGGGGGGAAAAGTGTGTCTTATACTCCGAAAAATATGGTATTTTGTGCCATATCCATGCCACAAAGGTGTCCATGGGATACATTCAAAAAAAAGTCAAGATAGCAACTACACATGAAAACCAGATGGACCTTCAATTATAACATGGCAGCTCTCTTGATTTTCTTAACTACTCCCTAGGGACACCCTGCTCTGCCATCTGCCCCAATTTTTCTTAATTCTCTTGAATCTCTTTAGTGCATCACCATAACCATCCCACTCGGATCAGCTGTACATTTCTTTTTTTCTTTTTTGATTTTTTTGATTTTTTCTTTTCTTATATACATATTGTAAATGTACATTCTCTTGTCCATAAATACTCATACATATTTTTTTCTGAAGAAAGCGCAAAGATAAAACACTTTAAATTACATTTGGGTTTGCTCTTCTACCCTTTCTTTCCCTTCATTTCACAATATACCTTCTTCTCCTCTTTTCCCTCCCTCCCTCCTCGCCTCTCCTACTTTCTTCCTCCTCCTCTCCTTCCTCCTTCCCTTTCCTCTCCCCCACTCCTCTCCTCTTTCCCTCCTTTCTCACCTTCTCCCCTACTCTTATCCCCTATCCTATCTTCCTCTCCTTCCCCTTTCTTCCATCCCTCTCTCTCCTTCACCTCCTCTATCTTACCCTCTATTCCTCTCTTCTTTCTTTCTTCTTTGTTGTATAGTATTTCCCTTATTTGGTAACTGAGCAACTCCAATTTTTTAATATTATATACTTTCTTTTCAGTTTCTTTTCCATTTTACCCAATCTATCATCTATCCCCAAAAAAAAAAGGATCAGCTGTACATTTCTGTCTCCCTGCTATAACAGCCTTTGAGCTGTTCCCCTGAAAATCTAAAATCTTCCATTCTTGGACACAGATTATCATACAAGATGTTTATTTTTTTCCCAAATAAAGGAGAAAGCATACTTCAGTAACGGATTGTCGGAATAAACATGAGGAACTGGAAGAAGAGCTGCAACCAACTTAAAGGACAAATAAAAGAAATTTGTGTCCAAAGCATAAAAGTAATTTGAGAAAGACCCTCAGGCTTGACTCTCCTTACTTATCTTAAAGATAAAGGGAGGGGGAAGGCAAATTGAGACTTGCAAAACTGTTACTGTAACTTTATAAAAAAAAAAAGTAGTGTTAGAATTCATAACTTTGGTTTCTTAGACTGGTCCGCCTCAAAGGGTTGAGAACTTCTAAGGATCTCCTGGTGTAGACATGCATTTTATGGCTTTTTATACTTCTCTGTAGATTATGATAAAATATTGCTTCTCTTTTTGACTTTTGCAAAATAATTCTCAACACATTTGGTGGGCAGTTAAAGATTACATGCCCAATGGGACTTTTTTTGTAGCTATTTAAGGACATACAACAAGTGAACGTGTGAATGGCCAAGTCACATTGTTTTTAATTCTGTTGCATCTCTCAAAGGACTCACTCTCTATTTATTATTTGCATGAGCCAAGCAGAGAAATATGTAGTGAAAGTTTCCACTGAGCAAAATCTTTTCCAAGTAGGGTACTTTCCCACTGCTTTCCTAGTTCCAGCTGCTGAGATCATAACTATTAAACTCATCGGTAGGTTCACTGCAAATATTCAGCAAATTTCTTCTCCAAAGACTCATCCGTCTTTCTAAATTAAAGTTTTTGCCAAAGTTTTGGGTGTGTTACATGTGGTACATTTTTGTTGGTTGCTTTAAATCAGTGTTTCTCGACCTTGGCTGCTTGAAGATGTATGGACTTCAACTCCCAGAATTCCCCAGCCAGCTTGCTGAATTGAAGTCCACCCATCTTCAAGTAACCAAGATTAAGAAACATTGCTTTCGGTCATCAAGCTGCCTTCAATTTCTGTTTTCCACAGAAGCACCAGGAAGCGTACAAGTGGGATGACGATCAGGAAATGCTTCACATTCCATCCTATCTGAGCTTTTGACTGGAACTGCAGGGGTGTTACAGCCCATCAACATGCCAGTTGGTTTACCCCTAGAATGCATGACTTACCTTTCTTTCATCTCCTATTTCTCCCATGTCCGAGATACGTGTAATTTCTACTCATGTGACAAATGCAGTGCTGTACCATCACATGCCTATGGAGCAGCAATTAGATTTTTGGAAAATCACCAGCCTCCGATATGAAAAGAGTTCCTGTTGTGTCTGCGCCCCCTGAGCCGGGCCCCCTGCCAGAAAGTGACTTGGAAAGTGAGGGGGAAGGGCCATCAGGACTTACCTCGGGAGCACCGGCTTCCCTGGCTCAGCTCCAGGAGCCAGAGGCAGGCCAGGTGGAGAAGATAACGAGGCCTCCGTCCCCTGACTCTTCCCTCCCCCCCCCCCCGGCCATGCTTCCAGACCCAGCTGATGGCAATCAGGCCTGGCTGGACCCTAGGTTTCATAGGCAGGAGAGGCGGGAACAACAAAAGCAGGGGTGGGGCAAGCCTAGGAAGTGCTGAGTCATGGAGCCACACCCCACAGGATATAAAAGCAGCAAGGGCTGCTATACCACTTCGTGGCGAGCTGATCAACTGCTTAAAGGGAGAGAATGAGAGCTGAAGTCCTGTTTGTTCCTGGTTTCCTGGCTGACTCATCGGCATCAAGAGAGATAACAGAGACACTTGGCAGACACTCGCTAGTTTGCTGCCAGAGCTGATAGTTGCCGGCTAATTAAGTCATCGCTCATGTCTCCCGGACTGAGTGGGGGGACAGAACAGTTCCAATATACTGTAGATCCTGCCCATGTAACAGTTTACTTGGGTTTCATAATAGCCCACTGTCTTCTCTCCTTTTTCTTGTCCACCAACAAAATAGATTTTGTTGTAAATAGATTCATCTACTTTTTTCACTCTGTATCAAAATTTATCTGCAAATTTAAATAATACTGCTATGACAGGGGTGTCAAACTCGATTTCATTGAGGGCCACATCAGGGTTGTGTTTGACCTTGGGGGGCCAGGGTGTGCATGGCCAGCTTGACGTCACTTGTGTTAGGGGTGCCTGTGGCGGTCTGAGTCCTCTGCCAATGAAAATGGGTTCCCAAGCTCCATTTTTGGCTGCGACAGCTTCCTGCAAACCTCTGCCAGTGAAAATGTTTCCACTGGGAGAGGCATCGCGGGCTGCTCCTTCACTGTTTCCAGGGCAGCCCCATGGGCCAGATCTAAGCACCCCATGCCCGGACCTTGAGTTTGACACCTCTGATATATAAATATATAAATATGTGAAATGTGTGTTTCAATAAATATTTATGTATGCTTTTCCCTCCAAATGCTTATTTAAAGAATGTAGGTATCTCCATAAAATTTAGAAATCAGGGAAGTCTACTGGATCCCTCGATGCTAAGTTGCATGGTAAGAGGTACCAGTAGCTGAATTTCTATAGAAATTCATAAGGATGCTTCAAATAACATTAATAAAGTCTCATCAAATGGATACACACATCAGACAAAATTCACCCAGTTTAAGTGGGGAATGGGCTAAATTTCATAAGATTGGATTGTACCTCCTAGCTACAATTTTTCTTCTTCTAATATTTAAAACATTACATGGTGCACAGAACTATGGATTTCTTTGCTGAGGGCACTGTGAATCCTTATGGAAGCCAAACGTAGCACCTGAAAATTTTTTCTCGTTTTCCCTGCTACAGATATTCTTGTTAAAACCTTGAGCACCTATAGAGAAGACATTTATCTAAAGTTGGGGTGATCATGCATTGAATATTCCACAGTGATAAGACTTGAACTAGAATCAGATCACTGGCTCCAAGGATCGAGTGAACCAGCTTCCAGGTGAAAAGGCATAATATATATCGTCAGCTGCAAATTCATTTGTAGAACTGAATTCTACAATTCTAGAATTGAAGCACTTGTGAGTCTACATTTACATTTTGGTTTTGAGCTTTCTCATGAGAGCTGCCTAATTTGATGGTTTTTAAATTTTTCGGCCATTATAGAATATGTTATTTTAATTTGCTGTTTTAAAATTGTATATTGTATTGTTTTAATTTGGCTGTACACCTCCCTGAGTCCTTCGGGAGAAGGGCGGTATAAAAATTTAAATAATAATAATAATAATAATAATAATAATAATAATAATAATAATAATAATAATAATAATAATAATATCTTCATACTAATGAGTTAGATTTAGAGTATATTTTGACTTAGAGTAGACTTAGAATACGTTTATTGTCTCTTTAAACATACACTAATCAGCATACATTAAAATGAAATTTCATTACATACAGCTCTCAAAGAGTCACCACTTCCGATATACACTACATAAACATGGCAGAATAAATGAATGAATAAATAAATAAATAAATAAATAAATAAATAAATAAATAAATACAAGATTATGCATATACCCACATATAATATATGACACAGAGAAACAACACAATCTAGTCATGTGAATTTCGTTGTATGGGTATATTGTGTATATACGTACAATGACAATAAACTTTATTATTATTATTAGTTCAGATGTATAAATGTAAACGGCAAGAAAAATGAATCTTGAGAGTTTACCAGACAGATGGCGTAGGGAACAAAGCTGTTACAGAATCTGGTGGACTTGCTAGAAATACTTCAAAACTTCCTCCCAGAGGGGAACAACAGAAATAGACCTAAAGTGGGCAGGTGGGGTCTTTAACAATGCTTTGAGCTCTAAGCACATAGCACTTATAAGCAGTATCCTGAATGTCCAGAAGCGAGTTTCCTATAATCTTCTCAGCTGTCCTCACCACTCTCTGTATGGATTTCCTGAGGCACTGCAGCCACCAAACCAAACAGTGATGCAGTTTGTAAAATGCTCTCAAGCCTGTCTCTCTAGAAAGTGGCCAGGACAGAAGGAGAACGACAGAAGAAGAAAGAATATATTTTGAATGACATACTTTTGCATGTAGCTGAAGTTTTGAAAGTACAGTCAACTGGGATAAATAGACAATGTCATGCTTTTTGTTTCTTTAAACTGGCAGATGGAATCTGAAAGTAGCATTTACAAATTCGGTCTCATTCTTTCCACTCCATCTCTAGTTAACTGTATTCATTTCTACATTAATGACTATTTATTTGCAGGTGCACCTCTTTCCTAGAGTGATTAAAGGGCATTCATCAACTCATTTATCTAGGAGTGAAATGCAGCAGGTTCTGACAGGTTCTGGAGAACCAGTAGCAGAAATTTTGAGCAGTTCAGAGAACCGGTAGCAGAAATTTTGAGTAGTTCGGAGAACTGGCAAAATATCAACTCTGGCTGGCCCCAGAGTGGAATGGGAATGGAGATTTTGTAATATCTTTCCCCTAGAGTGGGGTGGGAATTGAGATTTTGCAATAGCTTTCCCCCAGGTATGGGGAGGGAATGGAGATTTTGCAGTACCCTTCCCCTGCCATGCACTAAACACCACACCCATCAAGCCACACCCACAGAGCTGGTAGTAAAAAAACTGGATTTCACCAATGCATTTATCCATTCTATTCATTTTCAAAAGGCTGAACGTGTTCCATTCATGGACAAAGGGCTTCCAGGCAGGCAGCCTAAATATATAATTTAGAAGATCGGTGCTTGGAATGGTGAGATCACTGGGCTTATCAGCAGATTATGATAGAAACTATTTATAACCCAAAGCAAAAAAACTTGCATGTTCATATACACCACTGGCAGCCAAGAGACACGCATGCTCCCAGTTCAGAGGTGGGTTTCAGCAGGTTCTGACCAGTTCTGGAGAACCAGTAGTGAAAATTTTGAGTAGTTTGGAGATCCGGTAGTAAAAATTCTGACTGGCCCCGTCCCCATCTATTCTCTGCCTCCCGAGTCCCAGCTGATTGGGAGGAAATGGGATTTTGCAGTAACCTTCCCCTGGAGTGGAATGGGAATGGAGATTTTGCAGTATCCTTCCCCTGCCACGCCCACCAAGCCACACCCACCAAGCCATGCCACGCCCACCAAGCCACACCCACAGAACTGGTAGTAAAAAAAATTTGAAACCACCACTGTCCCAGTTGCCAGTTGGAAATGGGCTACACGCCGTGGATAAGGAAAAGATGAAGAGGGAAGCATTAAAGGAAGACTTCTGTGGAATCACACGGGAAGCAGGATCTGATAAAAATGAAGTAGGGGGGAAGGGAGATAGTTGGGCAACAGCAGTCATATTACGACAAAGCTTGGTATTCGCTTAAGGTTGCCTTGCGGTAGAAAAGCTGTCATAGAAAACAGCAAAAGAGAATTGAATATTTCCGTAGCTGCCTCAACAAAAGGATTGCAATTCTCCAACCGCCGTGGGAGAACAGGTGGTAGGTTCAGAAAAGGATAGGAAAGTAAGACTGTGGCAATTGCCAGGCAGAAGACGCTACTGTGTCATGAATAGAAGACATTCTATCTTACATTCTTATATCTTTTGGCTAAATGTGGTCTTAGGTTGTCAGAGGCAACTGGACATTCTGGTTTTTCTTTGAAGACGTTTCGCTTCTCATCCAAGAAGCTTCTTCAGCTCAAGACCATGACCTGAGAATCTCCCTAGACACTTGTCTCAAGTTGTAATGCAAAAGAAACAGATATGACTCTGTTTCCAGGTATGTTGGCTGTTTTTCTCTAAAAAAAAAAAGCAATGAACTCAGAATCTTTTATTCTACCTCCCTAACAGAGAAGAGAAAGATAAAATCACTTCTTGATATATTACAGGCTACTATGCCACACTTTTTCTGATCTATCTCAAAGCACCCAAGAGGCCATCTTCCAAACTATGCAAAGAACTTAGTCCATGCCTGCTTTCAAAAAATAATGGCTTTATACTGAACAATGCAACTAGACATGGCCCAAGCAAATTTGTTTTGCTGAAAATATCAACTGCAGAAGGGCAAGGTTAGGAATATAATTCAGAACAGGGTTGCATTGGAGGGGTACGAAAGGGTTAACAAAGCTGAGTTATAGGCAGCTGTTGGCACTAAACCAAGAACTGAGTCAGAGAGTTCAAGCCAAGAGATGCTGAGAAAAAGCACAATCAAATCGGGAAAACCATTTTGCTCACTAGCTTAAACAGCAAACTTTTTATAGCCTTTCCTAACCAGGATGGGTTCATGGGTCATCCAGCATGGATGGATGAGGTCAGGCCAGAATCTGAGGACATTTCTAACCATTCCAAGCTGTAATTCCCATAGTTGATACTATAAGGAGGAGGAGGCAGTGGTTATACCCCATGATTCTGAGCTTCTTCCTCTTCAGACCAGGTGGTACCAACCTGTACATGATTGCTGTGACCCAGGCCCAAGTAGGCAGTAATAAACTTAGTCCATGGAAAAACAAACTTTATTCAAACAGCTGGGAATTACTTCATTCCCAGCGTCATTCAACTCAAAGTAAAACAAATGCCTCCCAACACAAATTCCTCAGTTATCTTACAAACCTTAGGCCCTTCCTGGCAAACATCTAGAAGCCACAAAAACAAAGATGCATACAAAGCAGAGGATGAAGCAGAAGACGCAGCTACAACATTGTTTTCCAGCAAAGCTGAAACACCAGTGCTGGTCTATTTTAAGCCTTATGGGAGGGGCCAATCATCTCTTGGCCATACTTCCGAGTTGTTCTCTCTGCTTGAGCTGCTGTTGCCTTCTGGCAGCTCTTCTCATGTGTGTATTAGGAACAGGCTCCTCCTGTTCCTCTGCCTCGCTATTATCAGTCTCTGGAGGCTCTGGAGTCCGGACTTCACTTCCCAATGGCCCTGGCCTCACCTCAGCCTCATCGCTGTCCGAATCTGTTGCCAGCTCCGTAGGCTGCTGACGGACCACAACAATGATCTCCCACGTTACAATTACTTTGTCCTTCTAATTCTCAGGCAGTGGGACTATCTCTATCATGGCTGCCTAAAGTCATAAATAGTCAATGCTTCTTCAATGTTATCATATATTATAAGATCACAATTGTGTACAGGTAGTCCTCGACTTATGACCACATTTGAGTCCAAATTTTCTGTTGCTCAGTGAAACATTTGTGATGTGAATTTTTCCCCCTTTTACAACCTTTCTTGCCACAGTTGTTAAGTGAACCATTGCAACTGTTAGTAACAGGGTTGTTAAACGAATCTGGCTTCCCCCTTGACTTTGCTTGCTAGAAGGTCACCAAAGGTGATCACATGATCCTGAAGCCGTCGGTTGCCAAGCACCTGAATTTTGATCATATGACCATAGGGATGCTGCAACGTAAGTGTGAAAAATGGTCATAAGTCACCTTTTTCCAATGCCGTTGTAACTTTGAATGGTCACTAAATGAACTGTTGTAAATCAAGGACTACATGTACATACTTGTCATCTCAAATTGAGCTATTCCTAGCTCAATAATGGTGATGCTTTCCTTTTTCAAAACCATCCCTTAAAGGAGGATGCTCTTGCAGATGGACCAATGGAAAGCTGGTAGAATTGAGGATAATAAGAATTTGTTGTAACTTCAAAGCATCCACCCTTTGGCCACCTCAGAACTAGATACATGAAGAACCACCACATTCTATTTCTGACAATTGTTTTCTTTGGAATAATTTCTAAAGCCATTTCTCTTTCATCAAACTAAATGGGAAGTGATGGAAAACAAAATTTCTTGCCTTACCCTAGAATTAATAATCTTTCCATATCATACCTATGAGATTGCATGCTTGACAGGGAATTTCTTCCATAATGATCACTCCTGAATAATACCAGTGTCATCAAACACATCTCTCAGCCTAATCGTTATTTTTTTTAACGTGCTTTATGCCTTTAAAAAAAAAGTTCCGCTTTAATAAAATTAAAAAGTTCAATTTTAATCAAGCCTACAGAGAAAAGACTTGGTGTAGCCCAACAACTCTTCTGTGTCTCAAATTGCAAAGGCATTTGCGTAGAAATTCCTGGTAGGATTTTTTTCCCCCTGTAATGTTTTTATGACCAAAAAAGAAGAAGAAGAAGAAGAAGAAGAAGAAGAAGAAGAAGAAGAAGAAGAAGAAGAAGAAGAAGAAGAAGAAGAAGAAGAAGAAGAAGAAGAAGAAGAAGAAGAAGAAGAAGAAGAAGAAGAGGAAGAAGAGGAGGAGGAGGAGGAGGAGGAGGAGGAGGAGGAGGAGGAGGAGGAGGAGGAAGAGGAGGAGGAGGAGGCAGAAGAGTTTCTAGAAAATATTTTGCTCAATAGTCCATCAAATACTTTCTGAGCAAACGCTCCTTGTGCTGTGATTGAATGAGGAAAAGGAATACCTTTCCCCACTCCTTTAAACTGTCCTTCTATTGCTTTTCTTTTTTTTCCTCCTCATCATGATTAGCCTGGACAAACTCAATGCTTTCTGCTCTGTTAAATTCTTTGAGCATGGCAAAAATGCTCCATTTTTTTAAAATCTACTTTCTCCTTCCTTCCTTCCTTCCTTCCTTCCTTTCTTTCTTCTCTCTTTCTGAAATGAAAACCTGTCTCACCCACATACAAACACGACTGTCCAAGAGAATCATCACCCATGGACAGTTTCTTGTATGAACCAGAAAGCGTCCTTCATTAGAAAGGTTTTGGCTGTTGGGGAGCAAGGGTAGACATTGAAAACAGATGGGACTCTATTGTCAACAAAACTTCCCCTCCCACAACACCACCATCTCCCTTTCTAATGAAATACAGCCTGGACAGGACATTTATTCCAACAAGATATCAAATCCTTAATCTTAACCAGAATTTGCCCGATCTGGGTTTGTTGCTAGGTAGCTTTTTGGAATTTGACTTTGGCATCACACACACACACACCATTCTCCTGCTTTTAAAAAAGAAAAGCCCAAAAGGGAGAGGCACACCTTTCATGTCAAGGCTGAGCAGCAGGCATGGGGGGAGGGGGGGAAACACAGGTGTTTTTTTCAAAGGGGAAAAAGGGGAAGACTGCACTGCAATGCCAGATGTGCTATTGAAGGACCCATCGGTTGAATCAAATGCAACCACCTCTCCCAAACACACACACACACACACACACAAAGGAGAGAAAGAGTGCCCTGTGCATGAGAAAAATCTGTCTGGGCGATTGCACGCATGTCCGTACGAGTGATCCGTCGCTCTCCTGAGACAGAATGTTAACCAAAAGTGACCCGGATTTAACTCAGCAAAACCTCCATCCTTGTTGATTCCCCCTGACGCCACATCAAAAACTCCTCTGCAAACAATCCACGGTGGAATTTGCAAAAAAAAAAAAGGAACAACGGCAAGGCGCCCTGTCTTACTTTCGATGAGAGCATATTTAAGCCCTTACCTCTGTAGCAAAGCCCAACTCTCTGGTCAGTGTTGGAAGGCAGTAGTGGCCGTCCAGATGAGAGCACTACTGCACGAGTGAGGCTCTCTGGCTGTCTCTAAACCCCACAAGCCCAATTCACGAAATTGCACTCTTTCCTTGGCCCCTCCCAAAAGTTAGTGCTAAGTGAATACATATCCCTGATGTTTAGAATTGGCAGCCAGTGGCCGGCATTGTCCTCCATTTATTCTAAAAAACAGCCAATGGCTTGGCTGCAGCCAAAGGTGGGGTCAGCCAGCCTAAGAGATGCCTGTCATTCTCCAGGCACATTCAGGAAGCTGCTCATAAAACACACACACACACACACACACACACCACACACACACAAAACCTAAAAACCTCTGAAAATTCATACAGGCTGCCAAAATTGTCTTGTTCCATGCACTTTTTTGGTTATCCTTCCCAGGGCCTCTGAAAGTAAATCCTCTGTCAAGAACAATCATAAGAAATGTTAATCTTGGAGAAAGAGGCTCTCTTCTTAAACACAAATGGAGGTGCTCAAAAAGAAATCCATTTAAAAACCTGGACAGGGAGGGAGGGAGAGGGGGAGAGAGAGAGAACGAACACGAAGGGATCCAGCTATTTACCGATACTTTCATTCTGGAGAGAATGCAGGGAATAACAACATCAAGCAAGCCATTTGCCACAAACAAAATAGAAACGACAGTATATATTTTGGAAATGAATACCAGATGTTTTAAAAGAATGTCCTTTATCATTCAGAATTGGCTGGGAACAAACGGGGAGAGGAGGGTGCAAAAGATGGCGAAGCCAACTCTGAAAACATTCTGGGTAGGGAAACAAGATTTTTTATTTGCATAAAATAAAATAAATAAATATTTACACATTTTTCTCCTCCCTCCTTCCCCCAAAAAACCTTCTTGGTTATTTCTTATGGCATGTACACTTTTAGAAAACATATCCCTGATTATAACTTTTTCACACATATTATTAGGACTAATAATCTAATGATTATTATATTATAATAATCTAATGATTAGGACTCTCATCTTATTATGAATATCATCTAATGATTAGGACTATTTTTTTTTTATTTGAATTTATATCCCGCCCTTCTCCGAAGACTCAGGGTAGCTTACACAGTGTTAATTATTAGAACTATCATCTATCTTATCATTTATATCGATCGATCAATCGATTGATCTATCCATCTACAAAATAACAAAGTGAGAAGGGACTTCAGAGGCCTTCTATCCCACCCCTCCTCAAGCAAGAGACCCTAGACCATTTCAGACAAATGGCTGTCCTTTAAAACCTCCAGTGTTTCTTAAAAACTTCCACAACTTCCAGAGGCAAGCCATTCCACCGATTAATTGTCCTCACTGTTAGGAAGTTTGTCCTTAATTCCAGGTTGCAATCTCTCCTTGATTAGTTTCCATCCATTGTTTCTTGCCCTGCCTTCAGGTGCTTTGGAAAATAAGCTGACATGTCACCTCTAGTCCTTCTTTCATCTAGACTAGCTAATTCTTGGTTGGATCTCTCTTTAACGGATGTTCCACTCATTATTAGTCCAGCTATCAGATGATTTGGAAAATAAGTCAATTCTTTTTATTCCTTTTTATGTTCAGCTGAGCAAGGACCATAGCAGGGGTGAAATCCAGCAGGTTCTGACAGGTTCTGGAGAACCGGTAGCAGAAATTTTGAGTAGCTCGGAGAACTGGCAAATGCCACCTCTGGCTGGCCCCAGAGTGGGGTGGGGATGGAGATTTTGCAATATCCTTCCCCCAGGAGTGGGCTGGAAATGGAGATTTTGCAGTATCCTTCCCCTTGCCATGCCTACCAAGCCACACCAAGCCCACTAAGCCATGCCCATAGAACCGGTAGTAAAAAAATTTGAAATTCACCACTGGACCATAGTCCAGGTATAAAGTTATGTGCCCCTTCCATCCTAAATATCTCGAACTACAGCCAGGTAAAAGAAGATGGGAAGGAGATGTCAAGGGAGAAAAGCATAAAACTCTTTCACATGACGGATCTAAAGTGATGTTAGCCAGTGCAGAATTTCCAGCCCCCCGATTCTGCAGAACAGGGACTTTAGGCATGCAAAATATGCTTTTTCCCAAAAAGGAACTGGACTTCCTTGGTTGTCAAGGAATGAATACTCCTTGAGATTGGAGAATTGGTTGCAAAGGTCTGCCAGGCCCAAAAAGCCTTACTTCCTCCATACAGAAGTGGTCTCTTGAAATCCTCTTCTCTCTACAATATGGGGAAGAAGACAGTGGAAGCAACTCGGCAATCCCTGCAGTGAAGCTCAGGCCTGCTTTGCCATGGACATGCCAACGCAGAGCTGAAACGAAGCTGCGGGCATCAGAAATGAGAGGAGGATGGAATGGGGGAACCAGGGAAATCAAATCAAAAATCAAGAGTGGGGGAGAGAGATGGGGAGAGGGAGAAGGAGGGAGGGAGAGGGGAGAGAGAGGGAGAGGGGAGAGAGGGGGAGAGGGAGGGAGAGACAGAGAGGGGAGAGAGATAGAGGGAGGGAGGGAGACACAGAGACGGGAGAGGGGGAGAAGGAGGGAGAGACGGAGAGGGGAGAGAGAGGGAGAGGGAGGGAAGGAGAGACTGAGAGGGGAGAGAGAGAGAAGGAGGGAGAGATGGAGAGGGGAAAGAGAGAAAAGGAGGGAGAGACGGAGAGGAGAGAGGGGGAGGGAAGGAGGGAGGAGGCAATCTGATTTTGATTGGAGAGCATTCACACTGTGAACCAAACACACAAAAAGACACTGCCAGTGAAGCAAATGACACATATCATCATGCTATTTTTGAAAGCCAGAGATAGATCAAGCCAAAGCAACATGCAAATAGACAACATCTTCCCAAAATTAATCAAGGGAGAAATCAGGTTTTTTTGTTCTTTTTGTTGAGATAACAATCCAGGCGAAGTAGTTTGCAACTGCCATCATACCTTTTGAGTTTGGGGATGTATTCTCTGTTCAACTCATGCATTGCAAGAAATAAAAGTGACTGCTAACCCTAAACCTTCCACAGTCATCATTCTCAGCCATTCCATGGAGTGTTTGTTGTGGGTGAACCCTTTTCTAAGAGGTTGTGAATGCTCCAACACTGGAAATTTTTAAGAAAATGTTGGATAACCATTTGTCTGAGATGGTGTAGGCTTTCCTGCCTGGGCAGGGGGTTGGACTAGAAGGCCTCCAAGGTCTCTTCCAACTCTGTTGTTGTTATATATTATCTGAACAGATCTCAGTGTGATCATGGTTCATAGACATTCACCAGTGTTTGGATGAAATGTATAGATGCTAGAAATATAACTAGAGACTTTACATTTGGCTGGAGAAAGAAAAACCTTGACACATAACTCTATTTCAATTGGAAGCTTGACAGCTGTAGGTGAGTCAGACTTTAACCCAATCTGTCGGTGTTTCCTCAATGAAATGCAAAAGTTGAAGGTAGGATCAGAGTCCCAAGCCTGACAAATGATCGTACGGAAAATGAATTCTTCTTCAGAAAGAAATTAAAATTCAAACAGCGAGTACAGGTTGTCCTTGACTTACGACCACAATGGAGCCCAAAATTTCTGTTGCTGAGCGAGATAGTTAAGCGAATGTTGTCCCATTTTACAACCTTCCTTGCCAGAATTGTTAAGTGAATTACTGCAGTTGTTAAGTTAGTAATACCGTTGTTAAGTGAATCTGGTTTTCCCATTGACTTTGCTTGTCAGAAGGTCGCAAAAGGTGATCATATGACCCCGGGACACTGCAACCGTCATAAAAATGAGTCGGTTCTGCATTTTGATCATATGGTCATGGGGATCCTGCAATGGTCATAAGTGTGAAAAATAGATATAAGTCACTTTTTTTAGTGTTGTTGTAACTTCGAATGGTCACTGAACAAACTATTGTAAATTGAGGATTATCTTTATCATCCAGCCAGTTTGATGACTTAGATGTACTTAAATTAGGTGGAAGCAAACTATAGTGATCCCATCTTTTCCCAGTCAATTGATAAATTACAGAAAGATTAACCCTGAATTGATTGATTGATTGTTTGGTTTGTTGATTGGTTGGAATCAAAGCCTAGAGAAGGTAGAAATTTTATATTTGAGAAATTTACATTGCGAGAGAGATACCTTTATTAAAAGTTGGTTATTAAAAGTTGGCCCTGTTCATTGAAGTGATAAAAACTGGGTCTGTCTGAACTATTTCAAAGTCCAATGCTATTTCAAGAGTTGACAGAGGTATAATTTTGCAGCTGTTTTTAAAAAAATATCCCTGCTGAAGTCTTTAGAGGAATGGAGGCAGGACCATCTTACTTTAAAAAAATAAAAGTACACCCTTTTGGACAGGAAATGTTGCTCAATTTAGATATTTATAAATTCTGTCCATAGTTAGACCGCTAAGCATCGGCAAAGACTTTTTGGCCAAGGTCCTTCTTTCTGATATTTACTTATTAAGGCCAAGAGAATAATTTTCTTCAGTAAACTTCCATAATGCAATATTTTTTTCCTCTTCTTTCCATGGGCAATATAAAATTAGATGGTCCAGACAGGACTTTCTATTTCACTTTGGGTTTTTTATGATTTTTCATTACTCTTCTCTAACTTATTCCAATTCCTCTGAACACTCTTAAAATGGTGTCCCCAGCACTCAGCAGTATTCTTTAAGTCAGGGGCCTCCAAAATTGGCAGCTTTAAGACTTGTGAACTTCAATTCCCAGAATTCCTCAGCCAGCTGGGGAATTCTGGGAATTGAAGTCCACATAACTAAACCTAGCCAAGATTGAGAAACACGGGTCTAAACGAAGGCCTTTGTTCTTGTGTCTGTTAAATTTCATTTTGTTACCTCAAGTTTTTTTTAATTTGATTTGATTCCTCTTTTTCTTTGTTTCATTTAATTAGTTTTCTTTAAACCCTGAGGAGAAGCCTTACATATCTTTGTTCTTCCCACCTCTATCTATGTCAGGGTGCACAACTTTGGGTGGGCTACTTTCTGTCTTTGAGTGTTGTATTGGGGTCACAGGCCAATACATTGGAGAAAACCAAGACAAGAAATGAATGGGTCAGGACCAAAACTAAATTTGATTTGAAAAGAATTAAACCTTCATTAACAATACATCATGAGGCAGCAACTCAGTAATTTGCTGCTCTTGAAAGCTAAGTAGGGTTAGAGTTGGTTAATATTTGGAAGGGAGACTACATGGGCTGAATCTAGAATGTGAAGTCAAACAAAGAAACAAAAGATAATTGAAAAGGACCTTCATCCTTTTCCCAAAGAATGACAGCACTGTGTTCATGTATTCACTAAGAATCAAATTCCACTGAAGAGACTGTCCTTATTTAATATGATCATTTTCTGTATTTATATTGTCTATGCCATTAAAAATTATGTGTTAGCTGCAGTTTTGGAAGGAAATGTTGGGGAGTTCCACAAAGGCTTGTATGCTTCTCAAATGAGAAGTCTGCAAGATACAATTTATTTTTATTTTATATATTTTGTCAATCATATATAAGATAACAGGTAAAAGTATAATCATAATTTGGATACATGAAAAGAGTAAGTAAAAAGGAATATTAGGACAGCGACAGTAGGCACACAGGTGCACTTATGCACGCCCCTTACAGACCCCTTAGGAATGGGGTGAGGTTAACAGTAGACAGTTTAAGCTTAAAGTTTTGGGGGTTTGGGGAAGAAACTACAGAGTCAGGTAGTGCATTCCAGGCATTGACCACTCTATTACTGAAGTCATATTTTCTGCAATCGAGTCTGGAGCGGTTTACCTTGAGTTTGTATCTATTATTTGCTCATGTATTGTTGTGGTTGAAGCTGAAGTAGTCATTGACAGGTAGGACATTGTGGTAGATAATTTTATGTGCTATGCTTAGGTCAGACCATAGGCAGCATAGTTCTAAGTTGTCTAAGCCCAAAATTTTGGGTCTGGTGGCATAAGGTATTTTATTGCGGGTAAAGGAGTGGAGGAATCTTGTCATAAAATATCTCTGGACTCTCTCAATTGTATTTATGTCCGATATGCAGTGCGGGTTCAAGACAGATGAGCTGTATTCAAGAATTGGTCTAGCAAATGTTTTGTATGCTCTAGTTAGTGGTACAATATTACCAGAGAAGAAGCTATGCAAGATTAGGTTAACAACTCTTAGTGCCTTTTTGGCAATGTTGTTACAGTGGGCTCTGGCACTTAGATCTTTAGAAATGAGTACTCCAAGGTCCTTGACAGAGTGAGGGTCTGTCTAGAGTGTCATCTATAAGGTCATGTCCATCTAATTTGTATTTTATGTTTTGATTTTTTTTTTGCCAATGTGCAAGACAGAGCATTTGTTGATTGAGATTTGAAGTTGCCACTTGTTAGACCAATCTGACACATAGCCAAGGTATTTTTGCAGGGTAGTTGCATTGTCTGTTGCGTCAGCGTCAGCGAAGAGAACCCAGTTGCTTTCAATATGATCGCAAAGGTCATTTATGTAAAGTATGAAGAGTGTTGGACCTAAAACACTGTCTTGGGGAACACGGCTATTAACAGGTACAGGATTTGATAGAGCACTTCCTATTTTGACCACTTGTTGTCTGTCTGTTTGTCAGGAAGGCAGCTATCCATTTATGTAGGAGTCTAGAAATGCCATAGGATTTTAGTTTTAGAAGTAATTTGTCGTGTACCACCAAATCAAAAGCTTCACAGAAGTCTATGTAAACTGCGTCTATTGCTTGACTTTGCAGACTTCCTCCATCCGGTTTGGTCTAGAGAAAGGAGAAATTTCCTGACAGTTAGAACAATCAATAAGTGGAACAACTTGCCTGCAGAAGTTGTGAATGCACCAACACTGGAAATTTTTAAGAAAATGTTGGATAGCCATTTGTCTGAAATGGTGTAGGGTTTCCTGCCTCGGCAGGGGGTTGGACTAGAAGACCTCCAAGGTCCCTTCCAACTCTGTTATTATTATTATGTTATGTTAGAGGTTAAGGTATCAGGCTAGAAAGCGGAAGACCATGACTTCAAGTCCCATCTTAGCCATGACAGCCAGCTGGGTAACTTTGGACCAGTCCTTACCTCCCAGCCCAACCCCCTCACATACCTGTTGTGAGGAAAATAGGAGGAGGAAGGTATGTTCACCACCTCAAGTTATCTGTAAAAATAATAACAAACAAAATAAATAAATAAATACCCTCCAGAGTTGTTGAGCTACAACTCTCATGTTGGTTGTGAGTTTGGGGAGTTATTTATAGTTGAACTTATTTAGCCATTACTTTTCAGTATCATCAGGCCAAGACAAATTGTAGCTATTGTCTTGGCAACTGTTAAGCACTCTTGATCCAACTGCTAATACTGTCTGGAAAGAGAAAAGTCAACCATTTCTCACAAATTTCTAGGGGTATTTATGTTAAACTTCACCAGTCTTCAAGGGACATTCTGTTGTGAATTAACTGCATTTAGCACCCCTTCCATATGGGGTTCAGTGATTTCATAATCCTGTATGCCTATAAATTTATGTTGGGTAATTACTAGTGTTTTTGCTGATGCAAACTGTCACCATACTTAACTTTGCATACATTAAAGTGTTACTTTTTGTGGTCATCTGATTCTACTCTCTGCTTGCATGTATGAGTCGCGATGGTACAGTAGTTAGAGTGCAGGCTACTTCTGCTGACTGCCGGCTGACTGCAGTTTGGCAGTTCAAATCTCACCAGGCTCAAGGTTGACTCAGCCTTCCATCCTTCCGAGGTGGGTAAAATGAGGAGACAGATTGTTGGGGGCAATATGCTGACTCTGTAAACTGCTTAGAGAGAGCTGTAAAGCTCTGTGAAGCGAGATATAAGTCTAAGTGCTAGTGCTATGTATCTCTCCATCTCTATCTTTATCACTTGAACAGGAGTATCCAAAAGCAGGGATTAAAAAAATCAAAATGGCGACTCCAACTATGTTGATTAAAGTATGTGTGTAGAATGGGGCCTAAACACGATCATCAAGGCCACCTTTTGATTATTTATCCCCTATAGACAGCCTTGGTTACATGATATAGGATCTGGTTACTTGAGGGATTGTATGTCTCCCCAGATCAATTGAATCTCATAGGTTTTGACACATTGAATGCCATCACTCAGGACTCAGGAATCGCATTTCCTCAGTAGCAGAACCTGCCCTCTGGAATGAGATTCCCCCAAGATCTGGACGGCCCTCATTCTGCTTTGGTTCAGAAGAGCCACAAAGACCTGACTTTTCTGTGGTGGCGGGGTGGTTAGAATGCAGTATTGTAGGATAATTCTGCCGACTGGGAGCAGTTCGATCCTCACGGGCTCAAGGTTGACTCAGCTTTCCATCTTTCCAAGGTCGGTAAAATGAAGACCCAGATTTTTGGGGACAATATGCTGACTTTGTAAACCGCTTAGAGCAGGGCTGGGCAACTATGGCCCCTTTATGACCTATGGACTTCAACTCCCAGAATTCCTGAGCCAGCATGCTGGCTCAGGAATTCTGGGAGTTGAAGTCCATAGGTCATAAAGGGGCCATAGTTGCCCAGCCCTGGCTTAGAGGGTGCTGTAAACCACTATGAAGCGCTATATAAGTCTAAGTACTATTGCTATTTTCACCCAGGCTTTTGATGAGGGAGAGTAAAACCACTTTCTTCATTTTCCTTGCCATCTTTTCTCTTTAATGTTTTATTGATTTGATTGTAATTCCTTTGTTTAGTTGTGAGCTGCTCAGGATCACTGAGAGTTGGGCTGTTATTGTTATCTCTCTATCTCTGATGCAGAATGTAATCCAACTAATGCCCTGTTCGTTTTCAAGCTGCTATAAGATGTCCCCAAAGTGCTTTTTCCAATAGGCAACTGGACTTTCTTGGGTTTTTTTTTCTTTGAAAACATTTCGCTTCTCATCCAAGAAGCTTCTTCAGAACTGAAAAAGGTTCTTGGACAAGAAGCAAAATTAAAAAAGATAAATAAATTCCAGTTGCCTTTGGAAAATGCACCTTTGGGACAACCATGACCTGGATGATTGAGAATCTCCATAGAAGCTGCCATAAAATGCACTACCATTTTGCTTCCAACAGAAGGGTATGAGAAACAGGTGGTAGATATTCCTCATCAAGTGGGCTTCTTCCCTGCCCACCTATTTCTTTTTGGACCCATTTTATCTTTAGACTTACAGAAGCCAATGGAATAATCTATACAGGAATAAATCATACACTGTAAACCAAGGCATAAGCTGTAAACTTTGCCAATAGAATTTACCAGGAAAACGCAGTCTAGCAAACAGAGTGTTTATATAGAATTAAATATAATAAACCTTGAGGAGCATAACTATGAATATTATTTTTTTCAACTCTCTTGATAAATATGTATTAAATCCAGAGTTATAAATAAGTTTAGTATGACATTTATTGCTTGTCAGAATTCCTGCTGTCATCGCAGTTAAACCCCCTGAAAGAACATCCAGAGAAGCGTTTCTCAAACTCTCCGCACCTGTGGGCTACTAATAAATGCAGGAAAATGTGGAGACCACCCAATTAAATAAACACCCCTCCTCATGCTTTCATCTTCAAAAGTATGGGGGTTCATGGGTTTTTGGCAAATAAAATGATTGTGTGTGCCTTTCCATCCCCTCTATTTAAAAAACAACAACCCTCAAAAGTAAATTCCTCCCCCAAAGCTGTAATGTAAAATAAAATATGGCAGACACCTGTGAAATACTGGTGGTCTATAGGCCCAGGGGTGAAATCCAGCAGGTTCTGGCAGGTTCTGGAGAACCAGTAGCGGAAATTTTGAGTAGTTTGGAGAACCAGTAAATTCCACCTCTGGCTGGCCCCAGAGTGGGGTGAGAATGGAGATTTTGCAATATCCTTCCCCCAGGAGTGGGGAGAGGATGGGGATTTTGCAGTATCCTTCCCTTGCCACGCCCACCAAGCCATGCTCACCAAGCCACACCAGCTCCACCAAGCCACGCCCACAGAACCGGTAGTAAAAAAATTTGGATTTCACCACTGTATAGGCCATATTTTGAAAATCATTGATACTTGATTTTTTAAAAAAGCTCTGAGCAGGCCAAACCAGTACTACCATGACAATCTTTTGACATGTAATAGTCACATAGTATTTTGGTTTTCTGCAAGCTAAAACTAGCTTTAGAATTTCTCTTCTCCGTTTTCTTCTTTAAGAAAATTAAGAAGAAGAATTTCTCTTCTTCTTCTTAATTGCCAAAAAGGCATTAAGAATTGTTAACCTAATCTTGCGAAGCTTCTTCTCTGGTAACAATGTACTGCAAACTAGGGCATACAAAACCTTTGCTAGACCAATTCTCGAATACAGCTCATTTGCCTGGAATCTGCACTGCATATCGGACATTAATACAATTGAGCAAGTCCAGAGGTATTTCACGAGAACAGTACTCCACTCCTCTGCTCACAATACAATACTTTATGCAACCAGGCTTGAAATTTTGGGCTTGGACAACCTAGAACTATGCCGCCTATGGTCTGACCCAAGCATAGTACACAAAATTATCTGCTACAACATCCTACCTATCAATGACTATTTCAGCTTCAACTGCAATAATACAGGAGCAAACAATAGATACAAACAAAGGTAAACCACTCCAGACTCGATTGCAGAAAATATGACTTCAGCAACAGAGTGGTCAATGCCTGGAATGCATTACCTGACTCTGTTGTTACATCCTCAAACCCCCAAAACTTTAACCTTAAACTGTGGACCTCACCCAGTGGTGGGTTGCTACTGGTTCACCTTGGATTGGGCAAACCAGTAGCGGCGGCAGTGGGAGGTTCCGCCCACCCGCCTGGACTCTTCTGCACATGTGCAGAAGTGTTGCACAAGCAAGCAAGCGCACGCACACGTCCCCACGAGCGAACCGGTAGTGACAGGTTTTGAAACCCTCCCCTGATCTTACCCCATTCCCAAGAGGTCTATAAGGGACGTGCCAGCGTGCCTACCGTCCCTGTCCTACTGTCCTCATTTATTCGTACCCATTTCCTGTGTTCATATCCATGTTTATACTTATATCTGTTATCTCGTACATGTTTGACAAACTAAATAAATAAAATAAACTATTCTGAATTCTTTGTCGCAAGCTTTGTTCATTTTTTCGTGTTTTAGATGAGCTGTCTTTAAAGACATCTTTAAATTATGTGCTTATGTTTAGCTGCATTTATTGTATCTATTTATATGGCAATTTTAGAATAATACATTCCAAGGATATGTTGTGCATGGCAAAAGATATAATTAATAATAAATTAATTATCCATCCCTATTTTGACATATTTATCCACAGCTAAGGCTACCAGATCTGGGCTACACCATCTGGATCTACCACATGTTATCCATTTATGCCTGCCATTCATTTTACAAGTTTAAAAAAGCCCTGTATACATTTTAAAAACATCTGTAAAACTGCTGTTTTTATAACATATACTGTAAAACTGTATATCTTTTGAAGGGTGTTAATAATATAGGAATCGGCCAATGAATGCCATTTAACTGATCATCCCGCACTTCCGCTAATTCTTTGTTGATCCCCAGCTATGAGTATCAGCCCACAACTGGATAAATGTAGAATTTACTTCTGAATAAACAGGCAGAGGATTTTTATCATTAATTTCCCCTTTTTTGCTAAATGCTCTTTTTGAAATGTTTTGGAATCTGCATGTAAGCAACATAGGCGGCTGTCCGGGGAAAGAGTTCATAAATCTTTGCCAGCCCACCTCCGAATGGCAATTCAAAACAGCTCTTTGCTTTTTCTTTCCATCATATGTTATGGCTATATCACTTGGATCACCTCACTAACTCAATATATTTAGGCTTCACCCCTCTCTCCTGCAGAAATCGCCTTTGTTCACTAATTAGTGGAAATGTAGGCATTTCATGAGGTCAACAAAATTCAGCCAAACCTTCGGGTAGGGGGGTGAGTACAGTGTAAGGCATATGGCCTGGAAGGTTTTGATTCATGTCCTGATTTTAGCCACAAAATTCCTTGGTAGATGGTTTATATTTGTAAAGAGATGCTGACAAATGTGTTTTGCCCCAGGCAAGTTCTCAGCTCTTCCATCCTACTGACTTAGGGCAGGCCTAGTCGGGGAATCGTCATCTGTTGGTGCTAAGGTTAGCAAATCTTGGAAATCGGGACCACACTTAATGGTTTCTAAGTTGTGTCCTGCAAGAGTGGGTCAGGGGTGGTATTCATTTACCTTCGCTACCAGTTCGCAAATGTGAGCGCATGCGATCGCTTCGCTCACATGTGCCATCTACGCACATGTGCAGAACCTTCCACGCATGTGCAGAGCGTCAAAAACGGGATGTGATGATGTCGAGGCGGGTGGGTGAGCCTCCCGCCGCCGCTACCAGTTTGCCCAAACCGGATCGAACCAGCTGAATACTACCACTGAAGCGGGCAGACTGGGGAAGAATCTGCGTTTACAGCTAGTCCTCAACTTACAATCACAATTGAGCTCCAAAATTTCTTTTGCTAAGCAAGGCAGCTGTTAAGTGAATCTTGCCCCATTTTACAACCTCTCTTGCCACAGTTGTTAAGTGAAGCACTGCAAGTGCTTAGGTTAGTAACATGGTTGTTAAATGAATCTGGCTTCCCCATTGACTTTGCTTGTTAAAAGAAGGTCACAAAAGCTGATCTCGTGACCCTATGACCTGCAACCATTGTAAATACGAATTAGTTGCCAAGCATCTGAATTTTGATCACATGACGATGGGTCATAAGTCACTTCTTTCAATGTTGTTGCAATTTCAAACAGTCACTACATGAACTGTTGTAAGTCGAGTACTACCTGTATTTCTATAAGTTGTATTGGAACTTGATGAAAAAAAATGCACTTTCAAAAGTTCTCTCAAAGCAGCAGTGGAAGAGCGAAAACATCCCTTCGGAAGAAGAGACAATAAGGAAGATACCAATCTGTGCAGAAATGAACAGACTAACATTAAAAATAAAAGATAAAGGGGATTCAGAATACTATGCTATATGAAATAGATTCTATCAATGATTGGAAGCACGAGGTGGAAGTTAGAATGCGATAAAATCAGGTTAGGTGGAAATGGAAGTTTCAGGATGTCACCACCACACATCCACCCAGGAAGCAGACCCAAACGCACACTGATGATGAAGCACGACCAAGGACCAGAAGCCAGACCACAGTTGCAACATTAGCCATTTCAAACCCCTCCAATCCATACATGCAGCAGACTGACACCCACTATGAAGATGTAGCACGACCACGAACACAAAGCCAAACAACAGCAATGCAGCTCACCAGCTCAAATCTCCCTGCAACTCAGACTAATCTGAGCACAACCAAGCCCCCACCCAAACAGGACACACCCCCAGCCAATCAGAGCACAAAAAAAACCCCAGCCAAT